>NW_028322233.1:15454545-15757575 GCF_059928025.1 Delphinapterus leucas | reverse complement strand
CTTCTCCCTATTCCTGTTCATCTTGCGCAGAAATTGCAAACTGTGCCAAAGAGGAGTTTAAAGGCACTGACTCTCCAAGTGGGGAGAGTGTGAGTAAAGGTTCTGGAATGGTGAACCCGAGTAAAAGGGGACGAAATCTGAGATGCATTTGGAAACGTTTCCCGGTCACACGGTGCACCATACTGTGGGTTTCCCATGCATGTTTTAGCTGAAGGAAGAATCCCTTAACCCTGGAGATTTGGGACCCATGGAAAGGGTACCATAGAATATGACTGCAAAGGGTCTGCATTTGCTCATCGAACCACACCAATGCTATCAGCCCGAAGTGCCCAACATTATGTCTCATTCAGCTCTGGGTGTAGATGTGGTAAATCCAGGTTGCATCACAAGCCGTGAATGAATTATTTAAGAATTGCTCTCTATTTCACTGTCCTAGTGTTTTGTTTTTGTAATTCATTTTGATAATGGGATTTATCAGATATTCTCTGCTGCATTCATGACACTGTACACACGCTTCATTCTCTTATGGAGACATATAAATCCATGGGTTTGAAGATTCTTACTAGTCAGGTGTATTCCTAGGCGTTGAATATGGGGTGTTTAGTCCATTTCGTTGAGCAAGGGGTAGGTCTTGACTATTACATATTTGGCTTATGGAAAGGTATCTGTGCTAATTTCTATCTCTGGTTTTATGCAGCACCCCAACTCACCTTTCCCCTTAAGCAAGCATAAGTTGGTTTTCTAAATTTGAGAACCTGTTCTGTTTTGTAATTCAGTTCATGTGTAGCCAAGTTTACATTCCGTGTATTAGTGATATCTTATGATGTTTCTTTTTCTGTGTGACTTATTTCTCGTAGAATCGTCCTACCTGAATCCACTCATTATACCGCTATGGGCCTGATGACGTAGATTTCATTACTGTGTGATATTACATTGTACGTACGTACCACAACTTCTTTATCCATTTTTCGCTTTCTGGGATATTTAACTTGTACCATAGACGAGGTTCTTGTATACAGAGTCGTCTGAAATTTTGGGTTGGCTGTGTGTTTTTGATTTTACTTTCCCTAAGCTACAGGACCATAAGTGGAAGTGCCATAGGCTGCGTTGCTTTGTTTCCTATGTGTTTCAGGAAACGCCATACACTTCTCCAGTTTGGCTGTTGGCAATTTACGTCCCGCCCATCTGCATAACAAGGCTCCCTTTTCTCCATGGCCTGTCCTGCTTTTCTGATTTTTATACTTTTTTCAGATCGCCCTTTTGACCGGGGGTCAATGAGACTTCATTGTAGTGCAGATTTCTTTACACGCTTGCTTGGTTGGCCAAAAAGTGCGTATGCGTTTATTCCTGAATATATTCAGGAAAAAACGCATACGCCCTTTTTGGCCAAGTGCATCATTGTCGACATTCTGCTATTTTCCTAAGCTTTAGGTGGATTTCCTGTCTACCCCCTGAAATCGTTTTCCTGCAATTCTGCCCCGCTTTCAAGTCCTCTTCGAAGACTTACTTCAGTACATTTTTGGACGATAGCTGTCATTCATAACTCTGCAGGTTTGTGAATTACAGTGCCCCTGAGCTCCTTTCTTCAACTCGCTTTCTTGTGAGCTGGCCACAAAACTGCAGGATTGCTTCAGGCCCTAATCTGTTTCAGGCAGGGCACGCTGAGCCTTTGGTTAATTCCTCTTCCTGGTGGGAAATGAGCGTTCCATTTGCCCGTGCAGACACTTACAGCTAGTCTCTCATTGGTTCTCCCTATTCCTGTTCATCTTGCGCAGAAATTGCAAACTGTGCCAAAGAGGAGGTTAAAGGCACTGACTCTCCAAGTGGGGAGAGTGTTAGTAAAGCGTCTGGAATGGTGAACCCGAGTACCAGGGGACGAAAACTGAGATGCATTTCAAAACGTTTCCCAATCACACGGTGGACCTTACTCTGGGTTTGCCATGCATGGTTTAGTTGAAGGAAGAATCCCTTAAACCTGCAGAGTTGGGACCCATGGAATGGGTACCATACAGTATGACTTCAAAGGGTCTGCATTTGCTCACCGAACCTCACCAATGCTATGAGCCCGAAGTGTCCAGCCTTATGTCTCACCCAGGTCTGGTTGTAGATGTGGTAAATCCAGATTGCATCACAAGCCCTGAATGAATTATTTAAGAATTGCTCTCTATTTCACTGTCATTGTGGTTTTTTTTGAAATTTATTTTGATAATGGGATTTATCGGATTTTCACTGCTGCGTTTAGGCCGCTGTACACACGCTTGATTTCCTTATGGAGACATATAAATCCATGGGTTTTAAGATTCTTACTTCTCAGGTATATTCCAAGGCGTTGAATATGGGGTGTTGAGTCCATTTCGTTGAGCAAGGCGTAGGTCTTTTCTATTATATATTTGGCTTATGGATCGGTATCTGTGCTAATTTCAATCTCTGGTTTTATGCAGAACCCCAACACACCTTTCCCCATAAGCAAGCATAAGTTGGTTTTCTAAATTTGAGACCCTGTTCTGTTTTGTAATTCAGTTCATGTGTAGCCAAGTTTACATTCCGTGTATTAGTGATATCTTATGATGTTTGTTTTTCTGTGTGACTTATTTCTCGTAGAATCATCGTACCTGAATCCACTCATTATTCCGCTACGGGCCTGATGACGTAGATTTCATTGCTGAGTGATATTCCATTGTACGTACGTACAACAACTTCTTTATTCATTTTTTGCTTTCTCGGATATTTAACTTGCATCGTAGATGAGGTTCTTGTAAACAGAGCCGTCCCAAAATTTGGGGTGGCTGTGTGTGTTTGATTTTAATTTCCCTAAGCTATACGACCATAAGTGGAAGTGCCATAGGCTGTGTTTCTTTGTTTCCTACGTGTTTCAGGAAACACCATACACTTCTCCAGAGTGGCTGTTGGCAATTTACATCCCGCCCATCAGCATAACAAGGCTCCCTGTTCTCCATGCCCTGTCCTGCCTTTCTGGATTTTACACATTTTTCAGATGGCCCTTTTCACCGGGGGGCAGTGAGACTTCATTGTAGTGCAGATTTCCTTTACACGCTTGCTTGGTTGGCCAAAAAGTGCGTATGCGTTTTTTCCTGAATATATTCAGGAAAAGAACGCATACGACCTTTTTGGCCAAGTGCATCATTGTCGACATTCTGCCTCTTTTCCTATGCTTTAAGTGCAATTCCAGTCTACCCCCTGAAATCGCTTTCCTGAAATTCTGCCCCGCTTTCAAGTCCTCTTCGACGACTAACTTCAATATATTTTTGGACGATAGCTCTCATTCATAACTCTGCAGGTTTGTGAATTACAGTGCCCCTGAGCTCCTTTCTTCAACTCGCTTTCTTGTGAGCTGGCCGCAAAACCGCAGGATTGCTTCAGGCCCTAATCTTTTTCCAGCAGGCACGCTGAGCCTTTGGTTAATTCCTCTTCCTGGTGGGAAATGAGCGTTCCATTTGCCCGTGCAGACACCTACAGCTAGTCTCTCATTGGTTCTCCTTATTCCTGATCATCTTGCGCAGAAATTGCAAACTGTGCCAAACAGGAGGTTAAAGGCACTGACTGTCCAAGTGGGGAGAGTGTTAGTAAGGCGTCAGGAACGGTGACCCCGAGTACCAGGGGACGAAAACTAAGATGCTTTTGAAAACGTTTCCCAATCACACGGTGGACCATACTCTGGGTTTCCCATGCATGTTTTAGCTGAAGGAAGAATCCCTTAAACCTGGAGAGTTGGGACCCATGGAATGGGTACCATGTAGTATGACTCCAAAGGGCCTGCGTTTGCTCACCGAACCTCACCAATGCTATCAGCCCGAAGTGTCCAGCCTTATGTCTCACCCAGCTCTGGGTGTAGATGTGGAAATCAAGGTTGCATCACAAGCCCTGAATGAATTATGTAAGAATTGCTCTCTATTTCACTGTCATTGTGTTTTGTTTTTGAAATTTATTTTGGTAATGGGATTTATCGGATTTTCACTGCTGCGTTTAGGCCGCTGTACACACGCTTGATTTCCTTATGGAGACATATAAATCCATGGGTTTTAAGATTCTTACTTGTCAGGTATATTCCCAGGCGTTGAATATGGGGTGTTGAGTCCATTTCGTTGAGCAAGGAGTAGGTCTTCTCTATTATATATTTGGCCTATGGAACGGTATCTGTGTTAATTTCAATCTCTGGTTTTATGCAGCACCCCAACTCACCTTTCCCCATAAGCAAGCATAAGTTGGTTTTCTAAATTTGAGACCCTGTTCTGTTTTGTAATTCAGTTCATGTGTAGCCAAGTTTACATTCCGTGTATTAGTGATACCTTATGATGTTTCTTTTTCTGTGTGACTTATTTCACTTAGAATCCTCCTACCTGAATCCACTCATTATGCCGCTATGGGCCTGATGACATAGATTTCATTGCTGAGTGATATTACATTGTATGTACGTACCACAACTTCTTTATCCATTTTTGCATTCTGGGATATTTAACTTGTACCGTAGAAGAGGTTCTTGTAAACAGTGCCGTCCAAAACTTTGGGGTGGCTGTGTGTTTCTGATTTTAATTTCCCTAAGGTATAGGACCATAAGTGGTAGTGCCGTACGCACCGTTACTTTGTTTTTTAGGTGTTTCAGGAAACACCATACACTTCTCCAGAGTGGCTGTTGGCAATTTACATCCCGCCCATCAGCATAACAAGGCTCCATGTTCTCCATGGCCTGTGCTGACTTTTTGGATTTTACACTTTTTTCAGATGGCCATTTTGACTGGGGGGCAGTGAGACTTCATTGTAGTGCCGATTTCTTTAACGTGCATGCTAGGTTGGCCAAAAAGTGCGTATGCATTTTTTCCTGAATATATTCAGGAGAAACGCATATGCCCATTTTGGCCAAGTGCATCGTTGTCAAGGTTCTGCCTCTTTTCCTATGCTTTAAATGCAATTCCAGTCTACCCCCTGAAATCGTTTTCCTGCAATTCTGCCCCGCTTTCAAGTCCTGTTCCAAGACTTACTTCAATATATTTTTGGACGGTAGCTGTCATTTATAACTCTGCAGGTTTGTGAATTACAGTGTCCCTGAGCTCCTTTCTTCAACTCGCTTTCTTGTGAGCTGGCCGCAAACCCGCAGGATTGCTTCAGGCCCTAATCTGGTTCCGGCATGGCATGCTGAGCCTTTCGTTAATTCCTCTTCCTGGTGGGAAATGAGCGTTCCCTTTGCCCGTGCAGACACCTACAGCTAGTCTCTCATTGCTTCTCCCTATTCCTGTTCATCTTGCGCAGAAATTGCAAACTGTGCCAAACAGGAGTTTAAAGGCACTGACTCTGCAAGTGGGGAGAGTGTTAGTAAAGGTTCTGGAATGGTGAACCCGAGTAAAAGGGGACGAAATCTGAGATGCATTTGAAAACGTTTCCCGGTCACACGGTGCACCATACTGTGGGTTTCCCATGCATGTTTTAGCTGAAGGAAGAATCCCTTAACCCTGGAGATTTGGGACCCATGGAAAGGGTACCATAGAGTATGACTTCAAAGGGTCTGCATTTGCTCATCGAACCACACCAATGCTATCAGCCCGAAGTGCCCAACATTATGTCTCATTCAGCTCTGGGTGTAGATGTGGTAAATCCAGGTTGCATCACAAGCCGTGAATGAATTATTTAAGAATTGCTCTCTATTTCACTGTCCTAGTGTTTTGTTTTTGTAATTCATTTTGATAATGGGATTTATCAGATATTCTCTGCTGCATTCATGACACTGTACACACGCTTCATTCTCTTATGGAGACATATAAATCCATGGGTTTGAAGATTCTTACTAGTCAGGGGTATTCCTAGGCGTTGAATATGGGGTGTTTAGTCCATTTCGTTGAGCAAGGGGTAGGTCTTGACTATTACATATTTGGCTTATGGAAAGGTATCTGTGCTAATTTCTATCTCTGGTTTTATGCAGCACCCCAACTCACCTTTCCCCTTAAGCAAGCATAAGTTGGTTTTCTAAATTTGAGACCCTGTTCTGTTTTGTAATTCAGTTCATGTGTAGCCAAGTTTACATTCCGTGTATTAGTGATATCTTATGATGTTTCTTTTTCTGTGTGACTTATTTCTCGTAGAATCGTCCTACCTGAATCCACTCATTATGCCGCTATGGGCCTGATGACGTAGATTTCATTGCTGTGTGATATTACATTGTACGTACGTACCACAACTTCTTTATCCATTTTTCGCTTTCTGGGATATTTAACTTGTACCATAGACGAGGTTCTTGTATACAGAGTCGTCTGAAATTTTGGGTTGGCTGTGTGTTTTTGATTTTACTTTCCCTAAGCTACAGGACCATAAGTGGAAGTGCCATAGGCTGCGTTGCTTTGTTTCCTATGTGTTTCAGGAAACGCCATACACTTCTCCAGTTTGGCTGTTGGCAATTTACGTCCCGCCCATCTGCATAACAAGGCTCCCTTTTCTCCATGGCCTGTCCTGCTTTTCTGATTTTTATACTTTTTTCAGATTGCCCTTTTGACCAGGGGTCAATGAGACTTCATTGTAGTGCAGATTTCTTTACACGCTTGCTTGGTTGGCCAAAAAGTGCGTATGCGTTTATTCCTGAATATATTCAGGAAAAAACGCATACGCCCTTTTTGGCCAAGTGCATCATTGTCGACATTCTGCTATTTTCCTAAGCTTTAGGTGGATTTCCTGTCTACCCCCTGAAATCGTTTTCCTGCAATTCTGCCCCGCTTTCAAGTCCTCTTCGAAGACTTACTTCAGTACATTTTTGGACAATAGCTGTCATTCATAACTCTGCAGGTTTTTGAATTACAGTGCCCCTGAGCTCCTTTCTTCAACTCGCTTTCTTGTGAGCTGGCCACAAAACTGCAGGATTGCTTCAGGCCCTAATCTGTTTCAGGCAGGGCACGCTGAGCCTTTGGTTAATTCCTCTTCCTGGTGGGAAAAGAGCGTTCCATTTGCCCGTGCAGACACTTACAGCTAGTCTCTCATTGGTTCTCCCTATTCCTGTTCATCTTGCGCAGAAATTGCAAACTGTGCCAAAGAGGAGGTTAAAGGCACTGACTCTCCAAGTGGGGAGAGTGTTAGTAAAGCGTCTGGAATGGTGACCCCGAGTACCAGGGGACGAAAACTGAGATGCATTTCAAAACGTTTCCCAATCACACGGTGGACCTTACTCTGGGTTTGCCATGCATGGTTTAGTTGAAGGAAGAATCCCTTAAACCTGCAGAGTTGGGACCCATGGAATGGGTACCATACAGTATGACTTCAAAGGGTCTGCATTTGCTCACCGAACCTCACCAATGCTATGAGCCCGAAGTGTCCAGCCTTATGTCTCACCCAGGTCTGGTTGTAGATGTGGTAAATCCAGATTGCATCACAAGCCCTGAATGAATTATTTAAGAATTGCTCTCTATTTCACTGTCATTGTGTTTTTTTATGAAATTTATTTTGATAATGGGATTTATCGGATTTTCACTGCTGCGTTTAGGCCGCTGTACACACGCTTGATTTATTTATGGAGACATATAAATCCATGGGTTTTAAGATTCTTACTTCTCAGGTATATTCCAAGGCGTTGAATATGGGGTGTTGAGTCCATTTCGTTGAGCAAGGCGTAGGTCTTTTCTATTATATATTTGGCTTATGGAACGGTATCTGTGCTAATTTCAATCTCTGGTTTTATGCAGAACCCCAACACACCTTTCCCCATAAGCAAGCATAAGTTGGTTTTCTAAATTTGAGACCCTGTTCTGTTTTGTAATTCAGTTCATGTGTAGCCAAGTTTACATTCCGTGTATTAGTGATATCTTATGATGTTTGTTTTTCTGTGTGACTTATTTCTCGTAGAATCATCGTACCTGAATCCACTCATTATTCCGCTACGGGCCTGATGACGTAGATTTCATTGCTGAGTGATATTCCATTGTACGTACGTACAACAACTTCTTTATTCATTTTTTGCTTTCTCGGATATTTAACTTGCATCGTAGATGAGGTTCTTGTAAACAGAGCCGTCCCAAAATTTGGGGTGGCTGTGTGTGTTTGATTTTAATTTCCCTAAGCTATACGACCATAAGTGGAAGTGCCATAGGCTGTGTTTCTTTGTTTCCTACGTGTTTCAGGAAACACCATACACTTCTCCAGAGTGGCTGTTGGCAATTTACATCCCGCCCATCAGCATAACAAGGCTCCCTGTTCTCCATGCCCTGTCCTGCCTTTCTGGATTTTACACATTTTTCAGATGGCCCTTTTCACCGGGGGGCAGTGAGACTTCATTGTAGTGCAGATTTCTTTTACACGCTTGCTTGGTTGGCCAAAAAGTGCGTATGCGTTTTTTCCTGAATATATTCAGGAAAAGAACGCATACGACCTTTTTGGCCAAGTGCATCATTGTCGACATTCTGCCTCTTTTCCTATGCTTTAAGTGCAATTCCAGTCTACCCCCTGAAATCGCTTTCCTGAAATTCTGCCCCGCTTTCAAGTCCTCTTCGACGACTAACTTCAATATATTTTTGGACGATAGCTCTCATTCATAACTCTGCAGGTTTGTGAATTACAGTGCCCCTGAGCTCCTTTCTTCAACTCGCTTTCTTGTGAGCTGGCCGCAAAACCGCAGGATTGCTTCAGGCCCTAATCTTTTTCCAGCAGGCACGCTGAGCCTTTGGTTAATTCCTCTTCCTGGTGGGAAATGAGCGTTCCATTTGCCCGTGCAGACACCTACAGCTAGTCTCTCATTGGTTCTCCTTATTCCTGATCATCTTGCGCAGAAATTGCAAACTGTGCCAAACAGGAGGTTAAAGGCACTGACTGTCCAAGTGGGGAGAGTGTTAGTAAGGCGTCAGGAACGGTGACCCCGAGTACCAGGGGACGAAAACTAAGATGCTTTTGAAAACGTTTCCCAATCACACGGTGGACCATACTCTGGGTTTCCCATGCATGTTTTAGCTGAAGGAAGAATCCCTTAAACCTGGAGAGTTGGGACCCATGGAATGGGTACCATGTAGTATGACTCCAAAGGGCCTGCGTTTGCTCACCGAACCTCACCAATGCTATCAGCCCGAAGTGTCCAGCCTTATGTCTCACCCAGCTCTGGGTGTAGATGTGGAAATCAAGGTTGCATCACAAGCCCTGAATGAATTATGTAAGAATTGCTCTCTATTTCACTGTCATTGTGTTTTGTTTTTGAAATTTATTTTGGTAATGGGATTTATCGGATTTTCACTGCTGCGTTTAGGCCGCTGTACACACGCTTGATTTCCTTATGGAGACATATAAATCCATGGGTTTTAAGATTCTTACTTGTCAGGTATATTCCCAGGCGTTGAATATGGGGTGTTGAGTCCATTTAATTGAGCAAGGAGTAGGTCTTCTCTATTATATATTTGGCCTATGGAACGGTATCTGTGTTAATTTCTATCTCTGGTTTTATGCAGCACCCCAACTCACCTTTCCCCATAAGCAAGCATAAGTTGGTTTTCTAAATTTGAGACCCTGTTCTGTTTTGTAATTCAGTTCATGTGTAGCCAAGTTTACATTCCGTGTATTAGTGATACCTTATGATGTTTCTTTTTCTGTGTGACTTATTTCACTTAGAATCCTCCTACCTGAATCCACTCATTATGCCGCTATGGGCCTGATGACATAGATTTCATTGCTGAGTGATATTACATTGTACGTACGTACCACAACTTCTTTATCCATTTTTGCATTCTGGGATATTTAACTTGTACCGTAGACGAGGTTCTTGTAAACAGTGCCGTCCAAAACTTTGGGGTGGCTGTGTGTTTCTGATTTTAATTTCCCTAAGGTATAGGACCATAAGTGGTAGTGCCGTACGCACCGTTACTTTGTTTTTTAGGTGTTTCAGGAAACACCATACACTTCTCCAGAGTGGCTGTTGGCAATTTACATCCCGCCCATCAGCATAACAAGGCTCCATGTTCTCCATGGCCTGTGCTGACTTTTTGGATTTTACACTTTTTTCAGATGGCCCTTTTGACTGGGGGGCAGTGAGACTTCATTGTAGTGCAGATTTCTTTAAGGTGCATGCTAGGTTGGCCAAAAAGTGCGTATGCATTTTTTCCTGAATATATTCAGGAGAAACGCATATGCCCATTTTGGCCAAGTGCATCGTTGTCAAGGTTCTGCCTCTTTTCCTATGCTTTAAATGCAATTCCAGTCTACCCCCTGAAATCGTTTTCCTGCAATTCTGCCCCACTTTCAAGTCCTCTTCGAAGACTTACTTCAGTACATTTTTGGACGATAGCTGTCATTCATAACTCTGCAGGTTTGTGAATTACAGTGCCCCTGAGCTCCTTTCTTCAACTCGCTTTCTTGTGAGCTGGCCACAAAACTGCAGGATTGCTTCAGGCCCTAATCTGTTTCAGGCAGGGCACGCTGAGCCTTTGGTTAATTCCTCTTCCTGGTGGGAAATGAGCGTTCCATTTGCCCGTGCAGACACTTACAGCTAGTCTCTCATTGGTTCTCCCTATTCCTGTTCATCTTGCGCAGAAATTGCAAACTGTGCCAAAGAGGAGGTTAAAGGCACTGACTCTCCAAGTGGGGAGAGTGTTAGTAAAGCGTCTGGAATGGTGAACCCGAGTACCAGGGGACGAAAACTGAGATGCATTTCAAAACGTTTCCCAATCACACGGTGGACCTTACTCTGGGTTTGCCATGCATGGTTTAGTTGAAGGAAGAATCCCTTAAACCTGCAGAGTTGGGACCCATGGAATGGGTACCATACAGTATGACTTCAAAGGGTCTGCATTTGCTCACCGAACCTCACCAATGCTATGAGCCCGAAGTGTCCAGCCTTATGTCTCACCCAGGTCTGGTTGTAGATGTGGTAAATCCAGATTGCATCACAAGCCCTGAATGAATTATTTAAGAATTGCTCTCTATTTCACTGTCATTGTGTTTTTTTATGAAATTTATTTTGATAATGGGATTTATCGGATTTTCACTGCTGCGTTTAGGCCGCTGTACACACGCTTGATTTCCTTATGGAGACATATAAATCCATGGGTTTTAAGATTCTTACTTCTCAGGTATATTCCAAGGCGTTGAATATGGGGTGTTGAGTCCATTTCGTTGAGCAAGGCGTAGGTCTTTTCTATTATATATTTGGCTTATGGAACGGTATCTGTGCTAATTTCAATCTCTGGTTTTATGCAGAACCCCAACACACCTTTCCCCATAAGCAAGCATAAGTTGGTTTTCTAAATTTGAGACCCTGTTCTGTTTTGTAATTCAGTTCATGTGTAGCCAAGTTTACATTCCGTGTATTAGTGATATCTTATGATGTTTGTTTTTCTGTGTGACTTATTTCTCGTAGAATCATCGTACCTGAATCCACTCATTATTCCGCTACGGGCCTGATGACGTAGATTTCATTGCTGAGTGATATTCCATTGTACGTACGTACAACAACTTCTTTATTCATTTTTTGCTTTCTCGGATATTTAACTTGCATCGTAGATGAGGTTCTTGTAAACAGAGCCGTCCCAAAATTTGGGGTGGCTGTGTGTGTTTGATTTTAATTTCCCTAAGCTATACGACCATAAGTGGAAGTGCCATAGGCTGTGTTTCTTTGTTTCCTACGTGTTTCAGGAAACACCATACACTTCTCCAGAGTGGCTGTTGGCAATTTACATCCCGCCCATCAGCATAACAAGGCTCCCTGTTCTCCATGCCCTGTCCTGCCTTTCTGGATTTTACACATTTTTCAGATGGCCCTTTTCACCGGGGGGCAGTGAGACTTCATTGTAGTGCAGATTTCCTTTACACGCTTGCTTGGTTGGCCAAAAAGTGCGTATGCGTTTTTTCCTGAATATATTCAGGAAAAGAACGCATACGACCTTTTTGGCCAAGTGCATCATTGTCGACATTCTGCCTCTTTTCCTATGCTTTAAGTGCAATTCCAGTCTACCCCCTGAAATCGCTTTCCTGAAATTCTGCCCCGCTTTCAAGTCCTCTTCGACGACTAACTTCAATATATTTTTGGACGATAGCTCTCATTCATAACTCTGCAGGTTTGTGAATTACAGTGCCCCTGAGCTCCTTTCTTCAACTCGCTTTCTTGTGAGCTGGCCGCAAAACCGCAGGATTGCTTCAGGCCCTAATCTTTTTCCAGCAGGCACGCTGAGCCTTTGGTTAATTCCTCTTCCTGGTGGGAAATGAGCGTTCCATTTGCCCGTGCAGACACCTACAGCTAGTCTCTCATTGGTTCTCCTTATTCCTGATCATCTTGCGCAGAAATTGCAAACTGTGCCAAACAGGAGGTTAAAGGCACTGACTCTCCAAGTGGGGAGAGTGTTAGTAAGGCGTCAGGAACGGTGACCCCGAGTACCAGGGGACGAAAACTAAGATGCTTTTGAAAACGTTTCCCAATCACACGGTGGACCATACTCTGGGTTTCCCATGCATGTTTTAGCTGAAGGAAGAATCCCTTAAACCTGGAGAGTTGGGACCCATGGAATGGGTACCATGTAGTATGACTCCAAAGGGCCTGCGTTTGCTCACCGAACCTCACCAATGCTATCAGCCCGAAGTGTCCAGCCTTATGTCTCACCCAGCTCTGGGTGTAGATGTGGAAATCAAGGTTGCATCACAAGCCCTGAATGAATTATGTAAGAATTGCTCTCTATTTCACTGTCATTGTGTTTTGTTTTTGAAATTTATTTTGGTAATGGGATTTATCGGATTTTCACTGCTGCGTTTAGGCCGCTGTACACACGCTTGATTTCCTTATGGAGACATATAAATCCATGGGTTTTAAGATTCTTACTTGTCAGGTATATTCCCAGGCGTTGAATATGGGGTGTTGAGTCCATTTCGTTGAGCAAGGAGTAGGTCTTCTCTATTATATATTTGGCCTATGGAACGGTATCTGTGTTAATTTCAATCTCTGGTTTTATGCAGCACCCCAACTCACCTTTCCCCATAAGCAAGCATAAGTTGGTTTTCTAAATTTGAGACCCTGTTCTGTTTTGTAATTCAGTTCATGTGTAGCCAAGTTTACATTCCGTGTATTAGTGATACCTTATGATGTTTCTATTTCTGTGTGACTTATTTCACTTAGAATCCTCCTACCTGAATCCACTCATTATGCCGCTATGGGCCTGATGACATAGATTTCATTGCTGAGTGATATTCCATTGTACGTACGTACCACAACTTCTTTATCCATTTTTGCATTCTGGGATATTTAACTTGTACCGTAGACGAGGTTCTTGTAAACAGTGCCGTCCAAAACTTTGGGGTGGCTGTGTGTTTTTGATTTTAATTTCCCTAAGGTATAGGACCATAAGTGGTAGTGCCGTACGCACCGTTACTTTGTTTTTTAGGTGTTTCAGGAAACACCATACACTTCTCCAGAGTGGCTGTTGGCAATTTACATCCCGCCCATCAGCATAACAAGGCTCCATGTTCTCCATGGCCTGTGCTGACTTTTTGGATTTTACACTTTTTTCAGATGGCCCTTTTGACTGGGGGGCAGTGAGACTTCATTGTAGTGCAGATTTTTTTAACGTGCATGCTAGGTTGGCCAAAAAGTGCGTATGCATTTTTTCCTGAATATATTCAGGAGAAACGCATATGCCCATTTTGGCCAAGTGCATCGTTGTCAAGGTTCTGCCTCTTTTCCTATGCTTTAAATGCAATTCCAGTCTACCCCCTGAAATCGTTTTCCTGCAATTCTGCCCCGCTTTCAAGTCCTGTTCCAAGACTTACTTCAATATATTTTTGGACGGTAGCTGTCATTTATAACTCTGCAGGTTTGTGAATTACAGTGTCCCTGAGCTCCTTTCTTCAACTCGCTTTCTTGTGAGCTGGCCGCAAACCCGCAGGATTGCTTCAGGCCCTAATCTGGTTCCGGCATGGCATGCTGAGCCTTTCGTTAATTCCTCTTCCTGGTGGGAAATGAGCGTTCCCTTTGCCCGTGCAGACACCTACAGCTAGTCTCTCATTGCTTCTCCCTATTCCTGTTCATCTTGCGCAGAAATTGCAAACTGTGCCAAACAGGAGTTTAAAGGCACTGACTCTGCAAGTGGGGAGAGTGTTAGTAAAGGTTCTGGAATGGTGAACCCGAGTAAAAGGGGACGAAATCTGAGATGCATTTGAAAACGTTTCCCGGTCACACGGTGCACCATACTGTGGGTTTCCCATGCATGTTTTAGCTGAAGGAAGAATCCCTTAACCCTGGAGATTTGGGACCCATGGAAAGGGTACCATAGAGTATGACTTCAAAGGGTCTGCATTTGCTCACCGAACCACACCAATGCTTTCAGCCCAAAGTGCCCAACATTATGTCTCATTCAGCTCTGGGTGTAGATGTGGTAAATCCAGGTTGCATCACAAGCCGTGAATGAATTATTTAAGAATTGCTCTCTATTTCACTGTCCTAGTGTTTTGTTTTTGTAATTCATTTTGATAATGGGATTTATCAGATATTCTCTGCTGCATTCATGACACTGTACACACGCTTCATTCTCTTATGGAGACATATAAATCCATGGGTTTGAAGATTCTTACTAGTCAGGTGTATTCCTAGGCGTTGAATATGGGGTGTTTAGTCCATTTCGTTGAGCAAGGGGTAGGTCTTGACTATTACGTATTTGGCTTATGGAAAGGTATCTGTGCTAATTTCTATCTCTGGTTTTATGCAGCACCCCAACTCACCTTTCCCCTTAAGCAAGCATAAGTTGGTTTTCTAAATTTGAGACCCTGTTCTGTTTTGTAATTCAGTTCATGTGTAGCCAAGTTTACATTCCGTGTATTAGTGATATCTTATGATGTTTCTTTTTCTGTGTGACTTATTTCTCGTAGAATCGTCCTACCTGAATCCACTCATTATGCCGCTATGGGCCTGATGACGTAGATTTCATTGCTGTGTGATATTACATTGTACGTACGTACCACAACTTCTTTATCCATTTTTCGCTTTCTGGGATATTTAACTTGTACCATAGACGAGGTTCTTGTATACAGAGTCGTCTGAAATTTTGGGTTGGCTGTGTGTTTTTGATTTTACTTTCCCTAAGCTACAGGACCATAAGTGGAAGTGCCATAGGCTGCGTTGCTTTGTTTCCTATGTGTTTCAGGAAACGCCATACACTTCTCCAGTTTGGCTGTTGGCAATTTACGTCCCGCCCATCTGCATAACAAGGCTCCCTTTTCTCCATGGCCTGTCCTGCTTTTCTGATTTTTATACTTTTTTCAGATCGCCCTTTTGACCAGGGGTCAATGAGACTTCATTGTAGTGCAGATTTCTTTACACGCTTGCTTGGTTGGCCAAAAAGTGCGTATGCGTTTATTCCTGAATATATTCAGGAAAAAATGCATACGCCCTTTTTGGCCAAGTGCATCATTGTCGACATTCTGCTATTTTCCTAAGCTTTAGGTGGATTTCCTGTCTACCCCCTGAAATCGTTTTCCTGCAATTCTGCCCCGCTTTCAAGTCCTCTTCGAAGACTTACTTCAGTACATTTTTGGACGATAGCTGTCATTCATAACTCTGCAGGTTTTTGAATTACAGTGCCCCTGAGCTCCTTTCTTCAACTCGCTTTCTTGTGAGCTGGCCACAAAACTGCAGGATTGCTTCAGGCCCTAATCTGTTTCAGGCAGGGCACGCTGAGCCTTTGGTTAATTCCTCTTCCTGGTGGGAAATGAGCGTTCCATTTGCCCGTGCAGACACTTACAGCTAGTCTCTCATTGGTTCTCCCTATTCCTGTTCATCTTGCGCAGAAATTGCAAACTGTGCCAAAGAGGAGGTTAAAGGCACTGACTCTCCAAGTGGGGAGAGTGTTAGTAAAGCGTCTGGAATGGTGAACCCGAGTACCAGGGGACGAAAACTGAGATGCATTTCAAAACGTTTCCCAATCACACGGTGGACCTTACTCTGGGTTTGCCATGCATGGTTTAGTTGAAGGAAGAATCCCTTAAACCTGCAGAGTTGGGACCCATGGAATGGGTACCATACAGTATGACTTCAAAGGGTCTGCATTTGCTCACCGAACCTCACCAATGCTATGAGCCCGAAGTGTCCAGCCTTATGTCTCACCCAGGTCTGGTTGTAGATGTGGTAAATCCAGATTGCATCACAAGCCCTGAATGAATTATTTAAGAATTGCTCTCTATTTCACTGTCATTGTGTTTTTTTTTGAAATTTATTTTGATAATGGGATTTATCGGATTTTCACTGCTGCGTTTAGGCCGCTGTACACACGCTTGATTTCCTTATGGAGACATATAAATCCATGGGTTTTAAGATTCTTACTTCTCAGGTATATTCCAAGGCGTTGAATATGGGGTGTTGAGTCCATTTCGTTGAGCAAGGCGTAGGTCTTTTCTATTATATATTTGGCTTATGGAACGGTATCTGTGCTAATTTCAATCTCTGGTTTTATGCAGAACCCCAACACACCTTTCCCCATAAGCAAGCATAAGTTGGTTTTCTAAATTTGAGACCCTGTTCTGTTTTGTAATTCAGTTCATGTGTAGCCAAGTTTACATTCCGTGTATTAGTGATATCTTATGATGTTTGTTTTTCTGTGTGACTTATTTCTCGTAGAATCATCGTACCTGAATCCACTCATTATTCCGCTACGGGCCTGATGACGTAGATTTCATTGCTGAGTGATATTCCATTGTACGTACGTACAACAACTTCTTTATTCATTTTTTGCTTTCTCGGATATTTAACTTGCATCGTAGATGAGGTTCTTGTAAACAGAGCCGTCCCAAAATTTGGGGTGGCTGTGTGTGTTTGATTTTAATTTCCCTAAGCTATACGACCATAAGTGGAAGTGCCATAGGCTGTGTTTC
The DNA here is from genome assembly GCF_059928025.1 of Delphinapterus leucas. NCBI lineage: Eukaryota > Metazoa > Chordata > Mammalia > Artiodactyla > Monodontidae > Delphinapterus > Delphinapterus leucas. The sequence continues at coordinate 15,740,760 of NW_028322233.1, read as the reverse complement.
TTTGTTTCCTACGTGTTTCAGGAATAACCATACACTTCTCCAGAGCTGCGGTTGGCAATTTACTTCCCGCCCATCACTATAACAAGGCAACCTGTTCTCCATGGCCTGTGCTGCCTTTCTGGATTTTACACTTTTTTCAGATGGCCCTTTTGACCGGGGGGCAGTGAGACTTCATTGTAGTGCAGATTTCTTTAACATGCTTGCTTGGTTGGCCAAAAAGGGCGTATGCGTTTTTTCCTGAATATATTCAGGAAAAAACGCATACGCCCTTTTTGGCCAAGAGCATCATTGTCGACGTTCTGCCTCTTTTCCTATGCTTTAAATGCAATTCCCGTCTACACCCTGAAATCGTTTTCCTGCAATTCTGCCCCACTTACAAGTCGTCTTCGCAGCCTTCCTTCAATATTTTTTTGGACGATAGCTGTCATTTATAACTCTGCATGTTTGTGAGTTACAGTGCCCCTGAGCTCCTTTCTTCAACTCGCTATCTTGTGAGCTGGCCGCAAACCCGCAGGATTACTTCAGGCCCTAATCTGATTCCGGCATGGCATGCTGAGCCTGTGGTTAATTCCTCTTCCTGGTGGGAAATGAGCGTTAAATTTGCCCGTGCAGACACCTACAGCTAGTCTCTCATTGGTTCTCCCTATTCCTGTTCATGTTGCGCAGAAATTGCAAACTGTGCCAAACAGGAGGTTAAAGGCACTGACTCTCCAAGTGGGGAGAGTGTGAGTAAAGGGTCTGGAATGGTGAACCCGAGTAAAAGGGGACGAAAACTGAGATACATTTAAAACGTTTCCCGGTCACACGGTGCACCGTACTGTGGGTTTCCGATGCATGTTTTAGCTGAAGGAAGAATCCCTTAAACCTGGAGAGTTGGGACCCATGGCACGGGTACCATGCAGTATGAGTTCAAAGGGTCTGCATTTGCTCATCGAACCTCACCAATGCTATCAGCCCGAAGTGCCCAACCTTATGTCTCACTCAGCTCTGGGTGTAGATGTGGTAAATCCAGGTTGCATCACAAGCCCTGAATGAATTATTTAAGAATTGCTCTCTATTTCACTGTCCTTGTGTTTTGTTTTTGTAATTCATTTTGATAATGGGATTTATCGGATTTTCTCTGCTGCATTCATGCAGCTGTACACACGCTTGATTCTCTTATGGAGACATATAAATCCATGGGTTTTAAGATTCTTACTTCTCAGGTATATTCCCAGGTGTTGAATATGTGGTGTCGAGTCCATTTCGTTGAGCAAGGAGTAGGTCTTTTCTATTATATATTTGGCTTATGGAACGGTATCTGTGCTAATTTCAATCTCTGGTTTTATGCAGCACCCCAACACACCTTTCCCCTTAAGCAAGCATAAGTTGATTTTCTAAATTTGAGACCCTCTTCTGTTTTGTAATTCAGTTCATGTGTAGCCAAGTTTACATTCCGTGTATTAGTGATATCTTGTGATATTTCTTTTTCTGTGTGACTTATTTCTCGTAGAATCGTCCTACCTGAATCCACTCATTATGCCGCTATGGGCCTGATGACGTAGATTTCATTGCTGTGTGATATTACATTGTACGTACGTACCACAACTTCTTTATCCATTTTTCGCTTTCTGGGATATTTAACTTGTACCATAGATGAGGTTCTTGTATACAGAGTCGTCTGAAATTTTGGGTTGCCTGTGTGTTTTTGATTTTACTTTCCCTAAGCTACAGGACCATAAGTGGAAGTGCCATAGGCTGCGTTGCTTTGTTTCCTATGTGTTTCAGGAAACGCCATACACTTCTCCAGTTTGGCTGTTGGCAATTTACGTCCCGCCCATCTGCATAACAAGGCTCCCTTTTCTCCATGGCCTGTCCTGCTTTTCTGATTTTTATACTTTTTTCAGATCGCCCTTTTGACCAGGGGTCAATGAGACTTCATTGTAGTGCAGATTTCTTTACACGCTTGCTTGGTTGGCCAAAAAGGGCGTATGCGTTTATTCCTGAATATATTCAGGAAAAAACGCATACGCCCTTTTTGGCCAAGTGCATCATTTTCGACATTCTGCTATTTTCCTAAGCTTTAGGTGGATTTCCTGTCTACCCCCTGAAATCGTTTTCCTGCAATTCTGCCCCGCTTTCAAGTCCTCTTCGAAGACTTACTTCAGTACATTTTTGGACGATAGCTGTCATTCATAACTCTGCAGGTTTGTGAATTACAGTGCCCCTGAGCTCCTTTCTTCAACTCGCTTTCTTGTGAGCTGGCCGCAAAACTGCAGGATTGCTTCAGGCCCTAATCTGTTTCAGGCAGGGCACGCTGAGCCTTTGGTTAATTCCTCTTCCTGGTGGGAAATGAGCGTTCCATTTGCCCGTGCAGACACTTACAGCTAGTCTCTCATTGGTTCTCCCTATTCCTGTTCATCTTGCGCAGAAATTGCAAACTGTGCCAAAGAGGAGGTTAAAGGCACTGACTCTCCAAGTGGGGAGAGTGTTAGTAAAGCGTCTGGAATGGTGAACCCGAGTACCAGGGGACGAAAACTGAGATGCATTTCATAACGTTTCCCAATCACATGGTGGACCTTACTCTGGGTTTGCCATGCATGGTTTAGTTGAAGGAAGAATCCCTTAAACCTGGAGAGTTGGGACCCATGGAATGGGTACCATACAGTATGACTTCAAAGGGTCTGCATTTGCTCACCGAACCTCACCAATGCTATGAGCCCGAAGTGTCCAGCCTTATGTCTCACCCAGGTCTGGTTGTAGATGTGGTAAATCCAGGTTGCATCACAAGCCCTGAATGAATTATTTAAGAATTGCTCTCTATTTCACTGTCATTGTGTTTTTTTTTGAAATTTATTTTGATAATGGGATTTATCGGATTTTCACTGCTGCGTTTAGGCCACTGTACACACGCTTGATTTTCTTATGGAGACATATAAATCCATGGGTTTTAAGATTCTTACTTCTCAGGTATATTCCAAGGCGTTGAATATGGGGTGTTGAGTCCATTTCGTTGAGCAAGGCGTAGGTCTTTTCTATTATATATTTGGCTTATGGAACGGTATCTGTGCTAATTTCAATCTCTGGTTTTATGCAGAACCCCAACACACCTTTCCCCATAAGCAAGCATAAGTTGGTTTTCTAAATTTGAGACCCTGTTCTGTTTTGTAATTCAGTTCATGTGTAGCCAAGTTTACATTCCGTGTATTAGTGATATCTTATGATGTTTGTTTTTCTGTGTGACTTATTTCTCGTAGAATCATCGTACCTGAATCCACTCATTATTCCGCTACGGGCCTGATGACGTAGATTTCATTGCTGAGTGATATTCCATTGTACGTACGTACAACAACTTCTTTATTCATTTTTTGCTTTCTCGGATATTTAACTTGCATCGTAGATGAGGTTCTTGTAAACAGAGCCGTCCCAAAATTTGGGGTGGCTGTGTGTGTTTGATTTTAATTTCCCTAAGCTATACGACCATAAGTGGAAGTGCCATAGGCTGTGTTTCTTTGTTTCCTACGTGTTTCAGGAATAACCATACACTTCTCCAGAGCTGCGGTTGGCAATTTACTTCCCGCCCATCACTATAACAAGGCAACCTGTTCTCCATGGCCTGTGCTGCCTTTCTGGATTTTACACTTTTTTCAGATGGCCCTTTTGACCGGGGGGCAGTGAGACTTCATTGTAGTGCAGATTTCTTTAACATGCTTGCTTGGTTGGCCAAAAAGGGCGTATGCGTTTTTTCCTGAATATATTCAGGAAAAAACGCATACGCCCTTTTTGGCCAAGAGCATCATTGTCGACGTTCTGCCTCTTTTCCTATGCTTTAAATGCAATTCCCGTCTACACCCTGAAATCGTTTTCCTGCAATTCTGCCCCACTTACAAGTCGTCTTCGCAGCCTTCCTTCAATATTTTTTTGGACGATAGCTGTCATTTATAACTCTGCATGTTTGTGAGTTACAGTGCCCCTGAGCTCCTTTCTTCAACTCGCTATCTTGTGAGCTGGCCGCAAACCCGCAGGATTACTTCAGGCCCTAATCTGATTCCGGCATGGCATGCTGAGCCTGTGGTTAATTCCTCTTCCTGGTGGGAAATGAGCGTTAAATTTGCCCGTGCAGACACCTACAGCTAGTCTCTCATTGGTTCTCCCTATTCCTGTTCATGTTGCGCAGAAATTGCAAACTGTGCCAAACAGGAGGTTAAAGGCACTGACTCTCCAAGTGGGGAGAGTGTGAGTAAAGGGTCTGGAATGGTGAACCCGAGTAAAAGGGGACGAAAACTGAGATACATTTAAAACGTTTCCCGGTCACACGGTGCACCGTACTGTGGGTTTCCGATGCATGTTTTAGCTGAAGGAAGAATCCCTTAAACCTGGAGAGTTGGGACCCATGGCACGGGTACCATGCAGTATGAGTTCAAAGGGTCTGCATTTGCTCATCGAACCTCACCAATGCTATCAGCCCGAAGTGCCCAACCTTATGTCTCACTCAGCTCTGGGTGTAGATGTGGTAAATCCAGGTTGCATCACAAGCCCTGAATGAATTATTTAAGAATTGCTCTCTATTTCACTGTCCTTGTGTTTTGTTTTTGTAATTCATTTTGATAATGGGATTTATCGGATTTTCTCTGCTGCATTCATGCAGCTGTACACACGCTTGATTCTCTTATGGAGACATATAAATCCATGGGTTTTAAGATTCTTACTTCTCAGGTATATTCCCAGGTGTTGAATATGTGGTGTCGAGTCCATTTCGTTGAGCAAGGAGTAGGTCTTTTCTATTATATATTTGGCTTATGGAACGGTATCTGTGCTAATTTCAATCTCTGGTTTTATGCAGCACCCCAACACACCTTTCCCCTTAAGCAAGCATAAGTTGATTTTCTAAATTTGAGACCCTCTTCTGTTTTGTAATTCAGTTCATGTGTAGCCAAGTTTACATTCCGTGTATTAGTGATATCTTGTGATATTTCTTTTTCTGTGTGACTTATTTCTCGTAGAATCGTCCTACCTGAATCCACTCATTATGCCGCTATGGGCCTGATGACGTAGATTTCATTGCTGTGTGATATTACATTGTACGTACGTACCACAACTTCTTTATCCATTTTTCGCTTTCTGGGATATTTAACTTGTACCATAGATGAGGTTCTTGTATACAGAGTCGTCTGAAATTTTGGGTTGCCTGTGTGTTTTTGATTTTACTTTCCCTAAGCTACAGGACCATAAGTGGAAGTGCCATAGGCTGCGTTGCTTTGTTTCCTATGTGTTTCAGGAAACGCCATACACTTCTCCAGTTTGGCTGTTGGCAATTTACGTCCCGCCCATCTGCATAACAAGGCTCCCTTTTCTCCATGGCCTGTCCTGCTTTTCTGATTTTTATACTTTTTTCAGATCGCCCTTTTGACCAGGGGTCAATGAGACTTCATTGTAGTGCAGATTTCTTTACACGCTTGCTTGGTTGGCCAAAAAGGGCGTATGCGTTTATTCCTGAATATATTCAGGAAAAAACGCATACGCCCTTTTTGGCCAAGTGCATCATTTTCGACATTCTGCTATTTTCCTAAGCTTTAGGTGGATTTCCTGTCTACCCCCTGAAATCGTTTTCCTGCAATTCTGCCCCGCTTTCAAGTCCTCTTCGAAGACTTACTTCAGTACATTTTTGGACGATAGCTGTCATTCATAACTCTGCAGGTTTGTGAATTACAGTGCCCCTGAGCTCCTTTCTTCAACTCGCTTTCTTGTGAGCTGGCCGCAAAACTGCAGGATTGCTTCAGGCCCTAATCTGTTTCAGGCAGGGCACGCTGAGCCTTTGGTTAATTCCTCTTCCTGGTGGGAAATGAGCGTTCCATTTGCCCGTGCAGACACTTACAGCTAGTCTCTCATTGGTTCTCCCTATTCCTGTTCATCTTGCGCAGAAATTGCAAACTGTGCCAAAGAGGAGGTTAAAGGCACTGACTCTCCAAGTGGGGAGAGTGTTAGTAAAGCGTCTGGAATGGTGAACCCGAGTACCAGGGGACGAAAACTGAGATGCATTTCATAACGTTTCCCAATCACATGGTGGACCTTACTCTGGGTTTGCCATGCATGGTTTAGTTGAAGGAAGAATCCCTTAAACCTGGAGAGTTGGGACCCATGGAATGGGTACCATACAGTATGACTTCAAAGGGTCTGCATTTGCTCACCGAACCTCACCAATGCTATGAGCCCGAAGTGTCCAGCCTTATGTCTCACCCAGGTCTGGTTGTAGATGTGGTAAATCCAGGTTGCATCACAAGCCCTGAATGAATTATTTAAGAATTGCTCTCTATTTCACTGTCATTGTGTTTTTTTTTGAAATTTATTTTGATAATGGGATTTATCGGATTTTCACTGCTGCGTTTAGGCCACTGTACACACGCTTGATTTTCTTATGGAGACATATAAATCCATGGGGTTTAAGATTCTTACTTCTCAGGTATATTCCAAGGCGTTGAATATGGGGTGTTGAGTCCATTTCGTTGAGTAAGGCGTAAGTCTTTTCTATTATATATTTGGCTTATGGAACGGTATCTGTGCTAATTTCAATCTCTGGTTTTATGCAGAACCCCAACACACCTTTCCCCATAAGCAAGCATAAGTTGGTTTTCTAAATTTGAGACCCTGTTCTGTTTTGTAATTCAGTTCATGTGTAGCCAAGTTTACATTCCGTGTATTAGTGATATCTTATGATGTTTGTTTTTCTGTGTGACTTATTTCTCGTAGAATCATCGTACCTGAATCCACTCATTATTCCACTATGGGCCTGATGACGTAGATTTCATTGCTGAGTGATATTCCATTGTACGTATGTACAACAACTTCTTTATTCATTTTTTGCTTTCTCGGATATTTAACTTGCATCGTAGACGAGGTTCTTGTAAACAGAGCCGTCCCAAAATTTGGGGTGGCTGTGTGTGTTTGATTTTAATTTCCCTAAGCTATACGACCATAAGTGGAAGTGCCATAGGCTGTGTTTCTTTGTTTCCTACGTGTTTTAGGAAACACCATACACTTCTCCAGAGTGGCTGTTGGCAATTTACATCCCGCCCATCAGCATAACAAGGCTCCCTGTTCTCCATGACCTGTCCTGCCTTTCTGGATTTTACACCTTTTTCAGATGGCCCTTTTCACCGGGGGGCAGTGAGACTTCATTGTAGTGCAGATTTCCTTTACATGCTGGCTTGGTTGGCCAAAAAGTTCGTATGCGTTTTTTCCTGAATATATTCAGGAAAAGAACGCATACGCCCTTTTTGGCCAAGTGCATCATTGTCGACATTCTGCCTCTTTTCCTATGCTTTAAGTGCAATTCCAGTCTACCCCCTGAAATCGTTCTCCTGAAATTCTGCCCCTTTTTCAAGTCCTCTTCGAAGACTAACTTCAATATATTTTTGCACGATAGCTCTCATTCATAACTCTGCAGGTTTCTGAATTACAGTGTCCCTGAGCTCCTTTCTTCAACTCGTTTTCTTGTGTGCTGGCCGCAAAACCGTAGGATTGCTTCAGGCCCTCATCTGGTTCTGGCAGGGCATGCTGAGCCTTTGGTTAATTCCTCTTCCTGGTGGGAAATGAGAATTACATTTGCCCGTGCAAACACCTACAGCTAGTCTCTCATTGGTTCTCCCTATTCCTGTTCATCTTGCGCAGAAATTGCAAACTGTGCCAAAGAGGAAGTTAAAGGCACTGACTCTCCAAGTGGGGAGAGTGTTAGTAAAGCATCTGAAATGGTGAACCCGAGTACCAAGGGACGAAAACTGAGATGCATTTGAAAACGTTTCCCAATCACACGGTGGACCATACTCTGGGTTTCCGATGCATGTTTTAGCTGAAGGAAGAATCCCTTAAACCTGGAGAGTTGGGATCCATGGAATGGGTACCATGCAGTATGACTTCAAAGGGTCTGCGTTTGCTCACCGAACTTCACGAATGCTATCAGCCCGAAGTGTCCAGCCTTATGTCTCACCCAGCTCTGGGTGTAGATGTGGTAAATCCAGGTTGCATCACAAGCCCTGAATGAATTCTTTAAGAATTGCTCTCTAGTTCACTGTCATTGTGTTTTGTTTTTGAAATTTATTTTGATAATGGGATTTATCGGATTTTCACTGCTGCGTATAGGCCGCTGTACACACGCTTCATTTCCTTATGGAGACATATAAATCCATGTGTTTCAAGATTCTTACTTGTCAGGTATATTCCCAGGCATTGAATATGGGGTGTTGAGTCCATTTCGTTGAGCAAGGAGTAGCTTTTGTCTATTATATATTTGGCTTATGGAACGGTCTCTGTGCTAATTTCAATCTCTGGTTTTATGCAGCACCCCAACTCACCTTTACCCATAAGCAAGCATAAGTTGGTTTTCTAAATTTGAGACCGTGTTCTGTTTTGTAATTCACTTCATGTGTAGCCAAGTTTACATTCCGTGTATTAGTGATATCTTATGATGTTTCTTTTTCTGTGTGAATTATTTCTCATAGAATCCTCGTACCTGAATCCACTCATTATGCCGCTATGGGCCTGATGACGTAGATTACATTGCTGAGTGATATTCCATTGGACGTACGTACCACAACTTCTTTATCCATTTTTTGCTTTCTCGGATATTTAACTTTTACCGTAGAGGAGGTTCTTGTAAACAGAGCCGTCCCAAACTTTGGGGTGGCTGTGTGTTTTTGATTTTAATTTCCCTAAGCTATAGGACCATAAGTGGAAGTGCCATAGGCTGTGTTGCTTTGTTTCCTACGTGTTTCAGAAAACACCATACACTTCTCCAGAGTGGCTGTTGGCAATTTACATCCCGCCCATCAGCATAACAAGGCTCCCTGTTCTCCATGACCTGTCCTGCCTTTCTGGATTTTACACATTTTCAGATGGCCCTGTTGACCTGGGGGCAGAGAGACTTCATTGTAGTGCAGATTTCTTTTACACGCTTGGTTGGTTGGCCAAAAAGTGCGTATGCGTTTTTCCTGAATATATTCAGGAAAAAAAGCATACGCACTTTTTGGCCAAGTGCATCATTGTCGACATTCTACCTCTTTTCCTATGCTTTAAGTGCAATTCCAATCTATCCCCTGAAACCGTTTTCCAGAAATTCTGCCCCGCTTTCAAGTCCTGTTTGAAGACTTACTTCAATACATTTTTGGACGATAGCTGTCATTCATACCTCTGCAGGTTTGTGAATTACAGTGACCCAGAGCTCCTTCCTTCAACTCGCTTTCTTGTGAGCTGGCCGCCAAACCGCATGATTTCTTCAGGCCCTAAACTGTTTCTGGCAGGGCACGCTGAGCCTTTGGTTAATTCCTCTTCCTGGTGGGAAATGAGCGTTCCATTTGCCCGTGCATACACCTACAGCTGGTCTCTCGTTGGTTCTCCCTATTCCTGTTCATCTTGCTCAGAAATTGCAAACTGTGCCAAAAAAGGAGATTAAAGGCACTGAATCTCCAAGTGGGGAGAGTGTTAGTAAAGCGTCTGGAATGGTGAACCCGTGTACCAGGCGACGAAAACTGAGATGCATTTAGAAATGTTTCCCAATCACACGGTGGACCATACTCTGGGTTTCCCATGCATGTTTTAGCTGAAGGAAGCATCCCTTAAACCTGGAGAGTTCGGACCCATGGAATGGGTACCATGCAGTATGACTTCAAAGGGTCTGCATTTGCTCAACAAACCTCACCAATGCTATCAGCCCGAAGTGTCTAGCCTTATGTCTCACCCAGCTCTGGGTGTAGATGTGGTAAATCCAGGTTGCATCACATGCCCTGAATGAATTATTTAAGAATTGCTCTCTATTTCAGTGTCATTGTGTTTTGTTTTTGAAATTTATTTTGATAATGGGATTTATCGGATTTTCACTGCTGCGTTTAGGCCGCTGTACACACGCTTGATTGCCTTATGGAGAGATATAAATCCATGGGTTTTAAGATTCTTACTTGTCAGGTATATTCCCAGGCGTTGAATATGTGGTGTTGAGTCCATTTCGTTGAGCAGGGAGTAGGTTTTGTCTATTATATATTTGGCTTATGGAACGGTATCTGAGCTAATTTCAATCTCTGGTTTTATGCAGCACCCGAACTCACCTTCCCCATAAGCAAGCAAAAGTTGATTTTCTAAATTTGAGACCCTGTTCTGTTTTGTAATTCAGTTTATGTGTAGCCAAGTTTACATTCCTTGTATTAGTGATACATTTTGATGTTTCTTTTTCTGTGTGACTTATTTCACGTAGAATCATCGTACCTGAATCCACTCATTATGCCGCTACGGGCCTGATATAGATTTCATTGCTGAGTGATATTCCATTGTACGTACGTACCACAACTTCTTTATCCATTTTTCGCTCTCTGGGATATTTAACTTGTACCGTAGAAGAGGTTCTTGTAAACAGAGCCGTCCCAAAATTTGGGGTGGCTGTGTGTTTTTGATTTCAATTTCCCTAAGCTATAGGACCACAAGTGGAAGTACCATAGGCACTGTTGCTTTGTTTCCTACGTGTTTCAGGAAACACCATACACTTCTCCAGAGTGGCTGTTGGCAATTTACATCCCGCCCATCAGCATAACAAGGCTCCCAGTTCTCCATGACCTGTCCTGCCTTTCTGGATTTTACACTTTTTTCAGATGGCCCTTTTGACCGGGGGGCAGTGAGACTTCATTGTAGTGCAGATTTCCTTTACACGCTTGCTTGGTTGGCCAAAAGGGCGTATGCGTTTTGTCCTGAATATATTCAGGTGAAAACGCATACGCCCTTTTTGGCCAAGTGCATCATTGTCGACATTCTGCCTCTTTTCCTATGCTTTAAGTGCAATTCCAGTCTACCCCCTGAAATCGTTTTCCTGAAATTCTGCCTCGCTTTCAAGTCCTGTTCGAAGACTTACTTCAATACATTTTTGGACGATAGCTGTCATTTATAACTCTGCAGCTTTGTGAATTACAGAGCCCCTGAGCTCCTTTTTTCAACTAGCTTTCTTGTGAGCTGGCTGCAAAAACGAAGGAGTGCTTCAGGCTCTAATCTGTTTCCGGCAGGGCACACTGAGCCTTTGGTTAATTGCTCTTCCTGGTGGGAAATGAGCGTTCCGTTTGCCCGTGCAGATACCTACAGCTAGTCTCTCATTGGTTCTCCCTATTCATGTTCATCTTGGGCAGAAATTGCAAACTGTGCCAAACAGGAGGTTAAAGGCACTGACTCTCCAAGTGGGGAGAGTGTTAGTAAAGCGTCTGGAAAGGTGAACCCGAGTACCCGGGGACGAAAAGTGAGATGCATTTGAAAACGTTTCCCAATCACACGGTGGACCATACTCTGGGTTTCCCATGCATGTTTAGGTGAAGGAAGAATCCTTTAAACCTGGAGAGTTGTGACCCATGGAATGGGTACCATACAGTACGACTTCAAAGGGTCTGCGTTTGCTCACCGAACCTCACCAATGCTATCAGCCCGAAGTGTCCAGCCTTATGTCTCACCAAGCTCTGGGTGTAGATGTGGTAAATCCAGGTTGCATCACAAGCCCTGAATGAATTATTTAAGAATTGCTCTCTATTTCACTGTCATTGTGTTTTGTTTTTGAAATTTACTTTGATAATGGGATTTATCGGATTTTCTCTGCTGCCTTACTGCAGGTGTACACACGCTTGATTCTCTTATGGAGACATATAAATCCATGGGTTTGAAGATTCTTACTAGTCAGGTGTATTCCTAGGCGTTGAATATAGGGTGTTTAGCCCATTTCATTGAGCAAGGGGTAGGTCTTGACTATTACATGTTTGACGTATGGAATGGTATCTGTGCTAATTTGTATCTCTGGTTTTATGCAGCACCCCAACTCACCTTTCCCCTTAAGCAAACATAAGTTGGTTTTCTAAATTTGAGACCCTGTTCTGTTTTGTAATTCAGTTCATGTGTAGCCAAGATTACATTCCGTGTATTAGTGATATCTTATGATGTTTCATTTTCTGTGTGACTTATTTCACTTAGAATCATCGTACCTGAATCCACTCATTATGCCACGACGGGCCAGATGACATAGATTTCATTGGTGAGTGATATTCCATTGTACGTACGTACCACAACTTCTTTATCCATTTTTCGCTTTCTGGGATATTTAACTTGTACCGTAGATGAGGTTCTTGTAAACAGAGCCGTCTGAAACTTTGGGTGTCTGTGTGTTTTTTATTGTAATTTCCCTAAGCTATAGGACCATAAGTGGAAGTGCCGTAGGCTCCGTTGCTTTGTTTTTTAGGTGTTTCAGGAAACACCATACACTTCTCCAGAGTGGCTCTTGGCAATTTACATCCCACCCATCAGCATAACAAGGCTCCCTGTTCTCCATGGCCTGTGCTGCCTTTCTGGATTATACACTATTTTCAGATGGCCCTTTTGACCGGGGGGCAGTGAGACTTCATTGTAGTGCTGATTTCTTTAACATTCTTGCTTGGTTGGCCAAAAAGGGCGTATGCGTTTTTTCCTGAATATATTCAGGAAAAAACCATACACCCTTTTTGGCAAGTGCATCATTGTCGACGTTCTGCCTCTTTTCCTATGCTTTAAATGCAATTCCACTCTACCCCCTGAAATCGTTTTCTTGCAATTCTGCCCTGCTTTGAAGTCCTCTTCGCAGCCTTCCTTCAATATATTTTTGGACGATAGCTGTCATTTATAACTCTGCAGGTTTGTGAATTACAGTGCCCCTGAGCTCCTTTCTTCAAATCGCTTTCTTGTGAGCTGGCCGCAAACCCGCAGGATTGCTTCAGGCCCTAATCTGGTTCCGGCATGATATGCTGAGCGTTTGGTTAATTCCTCTTCCTGGTTGGAAATGAGCGTTAAATTTGCCCGTGCAGACACCTACAGCTAGTCTCTCATTGGTTCTCCCTATTCCTGTTCATCTTGCGCAGAAATTGCAAACTGTGCCAAACAGCAGGTTAAAGGCACTGACTCTCCAAGTGGGGAGAGTGATAGTAAAGTGTCTGGAATTGTGAACCCGAGGAAAAGGGGACGAAAACTGAGATGCATTTGAAAACGTTTCCCAGTCACACGGTGCACCATACTGTGGGTTTCCCATGCATGCTTTCGCTGAAGGAAGAATCGCTTAAACCTGGAGAGTTGGGACCCATTGAATGGGTACCATGCAGTATGACTTCAAATGGTCTGCATTTGCTCATCGAACCTCACCAATGCTATCAGCCCGAAGTGTCCAACCTTATGTCTCACTCAGCTCTGGGTGTAGATGAGGTAAATCCAGGTTGCATCACAAGCCCTGAATGAATTATTTAAGAATTGCTCTCTATTTCACTGTCATTGTGTTTTGTTTTTGTAATTCATTTTGATAATGGGATTTATCGGATTTTCTCTGCTGCCTTCATGCAGCTGTACACACGCTTGATTCTCTTATGGAGACATATAAATACATGGGTTTGAAAATTCTTTCTAGTCAGGTGTATTCCTAGGCATTGAATATAGGGTGTTTAGCCCATTTCGTTGAGCAAGGGGTAGGTCTTTACTATTACATGTTTGACGTATGGAATGGTATCTGTGCTAATTTCTATCTCTGGTTTTATGCAGCACCCCAACTCGCCTTTCCCCTTAAGCAAACCTAAGTTGGTTTTCTAAATTTGAGACCCTGTTCTGTTTTGTAATTCAGTTCATGTGTAGACAAGATTACATTCCGTGTATTAGTGATATCTTATGATGTTTCATTTTCTGTGTGACTTATTTCACTTAGAATCATCGTAACTGAATCCACTCATTATTTCGCAACGGGCCTGATGACATAGATTTCATTGCTGAGTGATATTCCATTGTACGTACGTACCACAATTTCTTTATCCATTTTTCACATTCTGGGATATTTAACTTGTACCGTAGACGAGGGTGTTGTAAACAGAGCCGTCCGACACTTTGGGGTGGCTGTGTGTTTTTGATTTTAATTTCCCTAAGCTATAGAACCATAAGTGGAAGTGCCGTAGGCTCCGTTGCTTTGTTTTTTAGGTGTTCCATGAAACACCATACACTTCTCCAGAGCTGCGGTTGGCAATTTACTTCCCGCCCATCACTATAACAAGGCAACCTGTTCTCCATGGCCTGTGCTGCCTTTCTGGATTTTACACTTTTTTCAGATGGCCCTTTTGACCGGGGGGCAGTGAGACTTCATTGTAGTGCAGATTTCTTTAACATGCTTGCTTGGTTGGCCAAAAAGGGCGTATGCGTTTTTTCCTGAATATATTCAGGAAAAAACGCATACGCCCTTTTTAGCCAAGAGCATCATTGTCGACGTTCTGCCTCTTTTCCTATGCTTTAAATGCAATTCCCGTCTACACCCTGAAATCGTTTTCCTGCAATTCTGCCCCACTTACAAGTCGTCTTCGCAGCCTTCCTTCAATATTTTTTTGGACGATAGCTGTCATTTATAACTCTGCATGTTTGTGAGTTACAGTGCCCCTGAGCTCCTTTCTTCAACTCGCTATCTTGTGAGCTGGCCGCAAACCCGCAGGATTACTTCAGGCCCTAATCTGATTCCGGCATGGCATGCTGAGCCTGTGGTTAATTCCTCTTCCTGGTGGGAAATGAGCGTTAAATTTGCCCGTGCAGACACCTACAGCTAGTCTCTCATTGGTTCTCCCTATTCCTGTTCATGTTGCGCAGAAATTGCAAACTGTGCCAAACAGGAGGTTAAAGGCACTGACTCTCCAAGTGGGGAGAGTGTGAGTAAAGGGTCTGGAATGGTGAACCCGAGTAAAAGGGGACGAAAACTGAGATACATTTAAAACGTTTCCCGGTCACACGGTGCACCGTACTGTGGGTTTCCGATGCATGTTTTAGCTGAAGGAAGAATCCCTTAAACCTGGAGAGTTGGGACCCATGGCACGGGTACCATGCAGTATGAGTTCAAAGGGTCTGCATTTGCTCATCGAACCTCACCAATGCTATCAGCCCGAAGTGCCCAACCTTATGTCTCACTCAGCTCTGGGTGTAGATGTGGTAAATCCAGGTTGCATCACAAGCCCTGAATGAATTATTTAAGAATTGCTCTCTATTTCACTGTCCTTGTGTTTTGTTTTTGTAATTCATTTTGATAATGGGATTTATCGGATTTTCTCTGCTGCATTCATGCAGCTGTACACACGCTTGATTCTCTTATGGAGACATATAAATCCATGGGTTTTAAGATTCTTACTTCTCAGGTATATTCCCAGGTGTTGAATATGTGGTGTCGAGTCCATTTCGTTGAGCAAGGAGTAGGTCTTTTCTATTATATATTTGGCTTATGGAACGGTATCTGTGCTAATTTCAATCTCTGGTTTTATGCAGCACCCCAACACACCTTTCCCCTTAAGCAAGCATAAGTTGATTTTCTAAATTTGAGACCCTCTTCTGTTTTGTAATTCAGTTCATGTGTAGCCAAGTTTACATTCCGTGTATTAGTGATATCTTGTGATATTTCTTTTTCTGTGTGACTTATTTCTCGTAGAATCGTCCTACCTGAATCCACTCATTATGCCGCTATGGGCCTGATGACGTAGATTTCATTGCTGTGTGATATTACATTGTACGTACGTACCACAACTTCTTTATCCATTTTTCGCTTTCTGGGATATTTAACTTGTACCATAGATGAGGTTCTTGTATACAGAGTCGTCTGAAATTTTGGGTTGCCTGTGTGTTTTTGATTTTACTTTCCCTAAGCTACAGGACCATAAGTGGAAGTGCCATAGGCTGTGTTGCTTTGTTTCCTATGTGTTTCAGGAAACGCCATACACTTCTCCAGTTTGGCTGTTGGCAATTTACGTCCCGCCCATCTGCATAACAAGGCTCCCTTTTCTCCATGGCCTGTCCTGCTTTTCTGATTTTTATACTTTTTTCAGATCGCCCTTTTGACCAGGGGTCAATGAGACTTCATTGTAGTGCAGATTTCTTTACACGCTTGCTTGGTTGGCCAAAAAGGGCGTATGCGTTTATTCCTGAATATATTCAGGAAAAAACGCATACGCCCTTTTTGGCCAAGTGCATCATTTTCGACATTCTGCTATTTTCCTAAGCTTTAGGTGGATTTCCTGTCTACCCCCTGAAATCGTTTTCCTGCAATTCTGCCCCGCTTTCAAGTCCTCTTCGAAGACTTACTTCAGTACATTTTTGGACGATAGCTGTCATTCATAACTCTGCAGGTTTGTGAATTACAGTGCCCCTGAGCTCCTTTCTTCAACTCGCTTTCTTGTGAGCTGGCCGCAAAACTGCAGGATTGCTTCAGGCCCTAATCTGTTTCAGGCAGGGCACGCTGAGCCTTTGGTTAATTCCTCTTCCTGGTGGGAAATGAGCGTTCCATTTGCCCGTGCAGACACTTACAGCTAGTCTCTCATTGGTTCTCCCTATTCCTGTTCATCTTGCGCAGAAATTGCAAACTGTGCCAAAGAGGAGGTTAAAGGCACTGACTCTCCAAGTGGGGAGAGTGTTAGTAAAGCGTCTGGAATGGTGAACCCGAGTACCAGGGGACGAAAACTGAGATGCATTTCAAAACGTTTCCCAATCACATGGTGGACCTTACTCTGGGTTTGCCATGCATGGTTTAGTTGAAGGAAGAATCCCTTAAACCTGGAGAGTTGGGACCCATGGAATGGGTACCATACAGTATGACTTCAAAGGGTCTGCATTTGCTCACCGAACCTCACCAATGCTATGAGCCCGAAGTGTCCAGCCTTATGTCTCACCCAGGTCTGGTTGTAGATGTGGTAAATCCAGGTTGCATCACAAGCCCTGAATGAATTATTTAAGAATTGCTCTCTATTTCACTGTCATTGTGTTTTTTTTTGAAATTTATTTTGATAATGGGATTTATCGGATTTTCACTGCTGCGTTTAGGCCACTGTACACACGCTTGATTTTCTTATGGAGACATATAAATCCATGGGGTTTAAGATTCTTACTTCTCAGGTATATTCCAAGGCGTTGAATATGGGGTGTTGAGTCCATTTCGTTGAGTAAGGCGTAAGTCTTTTCTGTTATATATTTGGCTTATGGAACGGTATCTGTGCTAATTTCAATCTCTGGTTTTATGCAGAACCCCAACACACCTTTCCCCATAAGCAAGCATAAGTTGGTTTTCTAAATTTGAGACCCTGTTCTGTTTTGTAATTCAGTTCATGTGTAGCCAAGTTTACATTCCGTGTATTAGTGATATCTTATGATGTTTGTTTTTCTGTGTGACTTATTTCTCGTAGAATCATCGTACCTGAATCCACTCATTATTCCACTATGGGCCTGATGACGTAGATTTCATTGCTGAGTGATATTCCATTGTACGTACGTACAACAACTTCTTTATTCATTTTTTGCTTTCTCGGATATTTAACTTGCATCGTAGACGAGGTTCTTGTAAACAGAGCCGTCCCAAAATTTGGGGTGGCTGTGTGTGTTTGATTTTAATTTCCCTAAGCTATACGACCATAAGTGGAAGTGCCATAGGCTGTGTTTCTTTGTTTCCTACGTGTTTTAGGAAACACCATACACTTCTCCAGAGTGGCTGTTGGCAATTTACATCCCGCCCATCAGCATAACAAGGCTCCCTGTTCTCCATGACCTGTCCTGCCTTTCTGGATTTTACACCTTTTTCAGATGGCCCTTTTCACCGGGGGGCAGTGAGACTTCATTGTAGTGCAGATTTCCTTTACATGCTGGCTTGGTTGGCCAAAAAGTTCGTATGCGTTTTTTCCTGAATATATTCAGGAAAAGAACGCATACGCCCTTTTTGGCCAAGTGCATCATTGTCGACATTCTGCCTCTTTTCCTATGCTTTAAGTGCAATTCCAGTCTACCCCCTGAAATCGTTCTCCTGAAATTCTGCCCCTTTTTCAAGTCCTCTTCGAAGACTAACTTCAATATATTTTTGCACGATAGCTCTCATTCATAACTCTGCAGGTTTCTGAATTACAGTGTCCCTGAGCTCCTTTCTTCAACTCGTTTTCTTGTGTGCTGGCCGCAAAACCGTAGGATTGCTTCAGGCCCTCATCTGGTTCTGGCAGGGCATGCTGAGCCTTTGGTTAATTCCTCTTCCTGGTGGGAAATGAGAATTACATTTGCCCGTGCAAACACCTACAGCTAGTCTCTCATTGGTTCTCCCTATTCCTGTTCATCTTGCGCAGAAATTGCAAACTGTGCCAAAGAGGAAGTTAAAGGCACTGACTCTCCAAGTGGGGAGAGTGTTAGTAAAGCATCTGAAATGGTGAACCCGAGTACCAAGGGACGAAAACTGAGATGCATTTGAAAACGTTTCCCAATCACACGGTGGACCATACTCTGGGTTTCCGATGCATGTTTTAGCTGAAGGAAGAATCCCTTAAACCTGGAGAGTTGGGATCCATGGAATGGGTACCATGCAGTATGACTTCAAAGGGTCTGCGTTTGCTCACCGAACTTCACGAATGCTATCAGCCCGAAGTGTCCAGCCTTATGTCTCACCCAGCTCTGGGTGTAGATGTGGTAAATCCAGGTTGCATCACAAGCCCTGAATGAATTCTTTAAGAATTGCTCTCTAGTTCACTGTCATTGTGTTTTGTTTTTGAAATTTATTTTGATAATGGGATTTATCGGATTTTCACTGCTGCGTATAGGCCGCTGTACACACGCTTCATTTCCTTATGGAGACATATAAATCCATGTGTTTCAAGATTCTTACTTGTCAGGTATATTCCCAGGCATTGAATATGGGGTGTTGAGTCCATTTCGTTGAGCAAGGAGTAGCTTTTGTCTATTATATATTTGGCTTATGGAACGGTCTCTGTGCTAATTTCAATCTCTGGTTTTATGCAGCACCCCAACTCACCTTTACCCATAAGCAAGCATAAGTTGGTTTTCTAAATTTGAGACCGTGTTCTGTTTTGTAATTCACTTCATGTGTAGCCAAGTTTACATTCCGTGTATTAGTGATATCTTATGATGTTTCTTTTTCTGTGTGAATTATTTCTCATAGAATCCTCGTACCTGAATCCACTCATTATGCCGCTATGGGCCTGATGACGTAGATTACATTGCTGAGTGATATTCCATTGGACGTACGTACCACAACTTCTTTATCCATTTTTTGCTTTCTCGGATATTTAACTTTTACCGTAGAGGAGGTTCTTGTAAACAGAGCCGTCCCAAACTTTGGGGTGGCTGTGTGTTTTTGATTTTAATTTCCCTAAGCTATAGGACCATAAGTGGAAGTGCCATAGGCTGTGTTGCTTTGTTTCCTACGTGTTTCAGAAAACACCATACACTTCTCCAGAGTGGCTGTTGGCAATTTACATCCCGCCCATCAGCATAACAAGGCTCCCTGTTCTCCATGACCTGTCCTGCCTTTCTGGATTTTACACATTTTCAGATGGCCCTGTTGACCTGGGGGCAGAGAGACTTCATTGTAGTGCAGATTTCTTTTACACGCTTGGTTGGTTGGCCAAAAAGTGCGTATGCGTTTTTCCTGAATATATTCAGGAAAAAAAGCATACGCACTTTTTGGCCAAGTGCATCATTGTCGACATTCTACCTCTTTTCCTATGCTTTAAGTGCAATTCCAATCTATCCCCTGAAACCGTTTTCCAGAAATTCTGCCCCACTTTCAAGTCCTGTTTGAAGACTTACTTCAATACATTTTTGGACGATAGCTGTCATTCATACCTCTGCAGGTTTGTGAATTACAGTGACCCAGAGCTCCTTCCTTCAACTCGCTTTCTTGTGAGCTGGCCGCCAAACCGCATGATTTCTTCAGGCCCTAAACTGTTTCTGGCAGGGCACGCTGAGCCTTTGGTTAATTCCTCTTCCTGGTGGGAAATGAGCGTTCCATTTGCCCGTGCATACACCTACAGCTGGTCTCTCGTTGGTTCTCCCTATTCCTGTTCATCTTGCTCAGAAATTGCAAACTGTGCCAAAAAAGGAGATTAAAGGCACTGAATCTCCAAGTGGGGAGAGTGTTAGTAAAGCGTCTGGAATGGTGAACCCGTGTACCAGGCGACGAAAACTGAGATGCATTTAGAAATGTTTCCCAATCACACGGTGGACCATACTCTGGGTTTCCCATGCATGTTTTAGCTGAAGGAAGCATCCCTTAAACCTGGAGAGTTCGGACCCATGGAATGGGTACCATGCAGTATGACTTCAAAGGGTCTGCATTTGCTCAACAAACCTCACCAATGCTATCAGCCCGAAGTGTCCAGCCTTATGTCTCACCCAGCTCTGGGTGTAGATGTGGTAAATCCAGGTTGCATCACATGCCCTGAATGAATTATTTAAGAATTGCTCTCTATTTCAGTGTCATTGTGTTTTGTTTTTGAAATTTATTTTGATAATGGGATTTATCGGATTTTCACTGCTGCGTTTAGGCCGCTGTACACACGCTTGATTGCCTTATGGAGAGATATAAATCCATGGGTTTTAAGATTCTTACTTGTCAGGTATATTCCCAGGCGTTGAATATGTGGTGTTGAGTCCATTTCGTTGAGCAGGGAGTAGGTTTTGTCTATTATATATTTGGCTTATGGAACGGTATCTGAGCTAATTTCAATCTCTGGTTTTATGCAGCACCCGAACTCACCTTCCCCATAAGCAAGCAAAAGTTGATTTTCTAAATTTGAGACCCTGTTCTGTTTTGTAATTCAGTTCATGTGTAGCCAAGTTTACATTCCTTGTATTAGTGATACATTTTGATGTTTCTTTTTCTGTGTGACTTATTTCACGTAGAATCATCGTACCTGAATCCACTCATTATGCCGCTACGGGCCTGATATAGATTTCATTGCTGAGTGATATTCCATTGTACGTACGTACCACAACTTCTTTATCCATTTTTCGCTCTCTGGGATATTTAACTTGTACCGTAGACGAGGTTCTTGTAAACAGAGCCGTCCCAAAATTTGGGGTGGCTGTGTGTTTTTGATTTCAATTTCCCTAAGCTATAGGACCACAAGTGGAAGTACCATAGGCACTGTTGCTTTGTTTCCTACGTGTTTCAGGAAACACCATACACTTCTCCAGAGTGGCTGTTGGCAATTTACATCCCGCCCATCAGCATAACAAGGCTCCCAGTTCTCCATGACCTGTCCTGCCTTTCTGGATTTTACACTTTTTTCAGATGGCCCTTTTGACCGGGGGGCAGTGAGACTTCATTGTAGTGCAGATTTCCTTTACACGCTTGCTTGGTTGGCCAAAAGGGCGTATGCGTTTTGTCCTGAATATATTCAGGTGAAAACGCATACGCCCTTTTTGGCCAAGTGCATCATTGTCGACATTCTGCCTCTTTTCCTATGCTTTAAGTGCAATTCCAGTCTACCCCCTGAAATCGTTTTCCTGAAATTCTGCCTCGCTTTCAAGTCCTGTTCGAAGACTTACTTCAATACATTTTTGGACGATAGCTGTCATTTATAACTCTGCAGCTTTGTGAATTACAGAGCCCCTGAGCTCCTTTTTTCAACTAGCTTTCTTGTGAGCTGGCTGCAAAAACGAAGGAGTGCTTCAGGCTCTAATCTGTTTCCGGCAGGGCACACTGAGCCTTTGGTTAATTGCTCTTCCTGGTGGGAAATGAGCGTTCCATTTGCCCGTGCAGATACCTACAGCTAGTCTCTCATTGGTTCTCCCTATTCATGTTCATCTTGGGCAGAAATTGCAAACTGTGCCAAACAGGAGGTTAAAGGCACTGACTCTCCAAGTGGGGAGAGTGTTAGTAAAGCGTCTGGAAAGGTGAACCCGAGTACCCGGGGACGAAAAGTGAGATGCATTTGAAAATGTTTCCCAATCACACGGTGGACCATACTCTGGGTTTCCCATGCATGTTTAGGTGAAGGAAGAATCCTTTAAACCTGGAGAGTTGTGACCCATGGAATGGGTACCATACAGTACGACTTCAAAGGGTCTGCGTTTGCTCACCGAACCTCACCAATGCTATCAGCCCGAAGTGTCCAGCCTTATGTCTCACCAAGCTCTGGGTGTAGATGTGGTAAATCCAGGTTGCATCACAAGCCCTGAATGAATTATTTAAGAATTGCTCTCTATTTCACTGTCATTGTGTTTTGTTTTTGAAATTTACTTTGATAATGGGATTTATCGGATTTTCTCTGCTGCCTTACTGCAGGTGTACACACGCTTGATTCTCTTATGGAGACATATAAATCCATGGGTTTGAAGATTCTTACTAGTCAGGTGTATTCCTAGGCGTTGAATATAGGGTGTTTAGCCCATTTCGTTGAGCAAGGGGTAGGTCTTGACTATTACATGTTTGACGTATGGAATGGTATCTGTGCTAATTTGTATCTCTGGTTTTATGCAGCACCCCAACTCACCTTTCCCCTTAAGCAAACATAAGTTGGTTTTCTAAATTTGAGACCCTGTTCTGTTTTGTAATTCAGTTCATGTGTAGCCAAGATTACATTCCGTGTATTAGTGATATCTTATGATGTTTCATTTTCTGTGTGACTTATTTCACTTAGAATCATCGTACCTGAATCCACTCATTATGCCACGACGGGCCAGATGACATAGATTTCATTGTTGAGTGATATTCCATTGTACGTACGTACCACAACTTCTTTATCCATTTTTCGCTTTCTGGGATATTTAACTTGTACCGTAGATGAAGTTCTTGTAAACAGAGCCGTCTGAAACTTTGTGGTGGCTGTGTGTTTTTGATTTTAATTTCCCTAATCTATAGGACCATAAGTGGAAGTGCGATAGGCTCCATTGCTTTGTTTTTTAGGTGTTTCAGGAAACACCATAGACTTCTGCAGAGTGGCTGTTGGCAATTTACATCCCACCCAGCAGCATAACAAGGCTCCCTGTTCTCCATGGCCTGTGCTGCATTTCTGGATTTTTTATTTTTTTCAGATGGCCCTTTTGACCGGGGGGCAGTGAGACTTCATTGTAGTGCAGATTACTTTAACATGCTTGCTTGGTTGGCCAAAAAGGGCGTATGCGTTTTTTCCTGAATATATTCAGGATAAAACGCATACGCCCTTTTTGGCCAAGTGCATCATTGTCGACGTTCTGCCTCTTTTCCTATGCTTTAAATGCAATTCCTGTCTACCCCCTGAAATCGTTTTCCTGCAATTCTGCCCCGCTTTCAAGTCCTCTTCGCAGCCTTCCTTCAATATATTTTTGGACGATAGCTGTCATTTATAACTCTGCAGGTTTGTGAATTACAGTGCCCCTGAGCTCTTTCTTCAAATCGCTTTCTTGTCAGCTGGCCGCAAACCCGCAGGAATGCTTCAGGCCCTAATCTGGTTCCGGCACGGCATGCTGAGCCTTTGGTTACTTCCTCTTCCTGGTTGGAAATGAGCATTAAATTTGCCCGTGCAGACACCTACAGCTAGTCTCTCATTGGTTCTCCCTATTCCTGTTCATCTTGCGCAGAAATTGCAAACTGTGCCAAACAGCAGGTTAAAGGCACTGACTCTCCAAGTGGGGACAGTGTTAGTAAAGGGTCTGGAATTGTGAACCCGAGGAAAAGGGGATGAAAACTGAGATGCATTTGAAAACGTTTCCCAGTCACACGGTGCACCATACTGTGGGTTTCCCATGCATGCTTTAGCTGAAGGAAGAATCGCTTAAACCTGGAGAGTTGGGACCCATGGAATGGGTACCATGCAGTATGACTTCAAAGGGTCT
The DNA here is from genome assembly GCF_059928025.1 of Delphinapterus leucas. NCBI lineage: Eukaryota > Metazoa > Chordata > Mammalia > Artiodactyla > Monodontidae > Delphinapterus > Delphinapterus leucas. Next base: position 15,717,156 of record NW_028322233.1, on the reverse strand, counting down.
GCATTTGCTCATCGAACCTCACCAATGCTATCAGCCCGAAGTGTCCAACCTTATGTCTCACTCAGCTGTGGGTGTAGATGAGGTCAATCCAGGTTGCATCACAAGCCCTGAATGAATTATTTAAGAATTGCTCTCTATTTCACTGTCATTGTGTTTTGTTTTTGTAATTCATTTTGATAATGGGATTTATCGGATTTTCTCTGCTGCCTTCATGCAGCTGTACACACGCTTGATTCTCTTATGGAGACATATAAATCCATGGGTTTGAAAATTCTTTCTAGTCAGGTGTATTCCTAGGTGTTGAATATAAGGTTTGTAGCCCATTTCGTTGAGCAAGGGGTAGGTCTTGACTGTTACATATTTGACGTATGGAATGGTATCTGTGCTAATTTCTATCTCTGGTTTTATGCAGCACCCCAACTCAACTTTCACCTTAAGCAAACATAAGTTGGTTTTCTAAATTTGAGACCCTGTTCTGTTTTGTAATTCAGTTCATGTGTAGCCAAGATTACATTCGGTGTATTAGTGATATCTTATTATGTTTCATTTTCTGTGTGACTTATTTCACTTAGAATCATCGTACCTGAATCCACTCATTATGCCACGACGGGCCAGATGACATAGATTTCATTGGTGAGTGATATTCCATTGTACGTACGTACCACAACTTCTTTATCCATTTTTCGCTTTCTGGGATATTTAACTTGTACCGTAGATGAGGTTCTTGTAAACAGAGCCGTCTGAAACTTTGGGTGGTTGTGTGTTTTTTATTTTAATTTCACTAAGCTATAGGACCATAAGTGGAAGTGCCGTAGGCTCCGTTGCTTTGTTTTTTAGGTGTTTCAGGAAACACCATACACTTCTCCAGAGTGGCTCTTCGCAATTTACATCCCACCCATCAGCATAACAAGGCTCCCTGTTCTCCATGGCCTGTGCTGCCTTTCTGGATTTTACACTATTTTCAGATGGACCTTTTGACCGGGGGGCAGTGAGACTTCATTGTAGTGCAGATTTCTTTAACATGCTTGCTTGGTTGGCCAAAAAGGGCGTATGCGTTTTTTCCTGAATATATTCAGGAAAAAACCATACACACTTTTTGGCAAGTGCATCATTGTCGACGTTCTGCCTCTTTTCCTATGCTTTAAATGCAATTCCAGTCTACCCCCTGAAATCGTTTTCTTGCAATTCTGCCCTGCTTTGAAGTCCTCTTCGCAGCCTTCCTTCAATATATTTTTGGACGATAGCTGTCATTTATAACTCTGCAGGTTTGTGAATTACAGTGCCCCTGAGCTCCTTTCTTCAAATCGCTTTCTTGTGAGCTGGCCGCAAACCCGCAGGATTGCTTCAGGCCCTAATCTGGTTCCGGCATGATATGCTGAGCGTTTGGTTAATTCCTCTTCCTGGTTGGAAATGAGCGTTAAATTTGCCCGTGCAGACACCTACAGCTAGTCTCTCATTGGTTCTCCCTATTCCTGTTCATCTTGCGCAGAAATTGCAAACTGTGCCAAACAGCAGGTTAAAGGCACTGACTCTCCAAGTGGGGAGAGTGATAGTAAAGTGTCTGGAATTGTGAACCCGAGGAAAAGGGGACGAAAACTGAGATGCATTTGAAAACGTTTCCCAGTCACACGGTGCACCATACTGTGGGTTTCCCATGCATGCTTTCGCTGAAGGAAGAATCGCTTAAACCTGGAGAGTTGGGACCCATTGAATGGGTACCATGCAGTATGACTTCAAATGGTCTGCATTTGCTCATCGAACCTCACCAATGCTATCAGCCCGAAGTGTCCAACCTTATGTCTCACTCAGCTCTGGGTGTAGATGAGGTAAATCCAGGTTGCATCACAAGCCCTGAATGAATTATTTAAGAATTGCTCTCTATTTCACTGTCATTGTGTTTTGTTTTTGTAATTCATTTTGATAATGGGATTTATCGGATTTTCTCTGCTGCCTTCATGCAGCTGTACACACGCTTGATTCTCTTATGGAGACATATAAATACATGGGTTTGAAAATTCTTTCTAGTCAGGTGTATTCCTAGGCATTGAATATAGGGTGTTTAGCCCATTTCGTTGAGCAAGGGGTAGGTCTTGACTATTACATGTTTGACGTATGGAATGGTATCTGTGCTAATTTCTATCTCTGGTTTTATGCAGCACCCCAACTCGCCTTTCCCCTTAAGCAAACCTAAGTTGGTTTTCTAAATTTGAGACCCTGTTCTGTTTTGTAATTCAGTTCATGTGTAGCCAAGATTACATTCCGTGTATTAGTGATATCTTATGATGTTTCATTTTCTGTGTGACTTATTTCACTTAGAATCATCGTACCTGAATCCACTCATTATTTCGCAACGGGCCTGATGACATAGATTTCATTGCTGAGTGATATTCCATTGTACGTACGTACCACAATTTCTTTATCCATTTTTCACATTCTGGGATATTTAACTTGTACCGTAGACGAGGGTGTTGTAAACAGAGCCGTCCGACACTTTGGGGTGGCTGTGTGTTTTTGATTTTAATTTCCCTAAGCTATAGCACCATAAGTGGAAGTGCCGTAGGCTCCGTTGCTTTGTTTTATAGGTGTTCCATGAAACACCATACACTTCTCCAGAGCTGCGGTTGGCAATTTACTTCCCGCCCATCACCATAACAAGGCAACCTGTTCTCCATGGCCTGTGCTGCCTTTCTGGATTTTACACTTTTTTCAGATGGCCCTTTTGACCGGGGGGCAGTGAGACTTCATTGTAGTGCAGATTTCTTTAACATGCTTGCTTGGTTGGCCAAAAAGGGCGTATGCGTTTTTTCCTGAATATATTCAGGAAAAAACGCATACGCACTTTTTGGCCAAGAGCATCATTGTCGACGTTCTGCCTCTTTTCCTATGCTTTAAATGCAATTCCCGTCTACACCCTGAAATCGTTTTCCTGCAATTCTGCCCCACTTACAAGTCGTCTTCGCAGCCTTCCTTCAATATTTTTTTGGACGATAGCTGTCATTTATAACTCTGCATGTTTGTGAGTTACAGTGCCCCTGAGCTCCTTTCTTCAACTCGCTATCTTGTGAGCTGGCCGCAAACCCGCAGGATTACTTCAGGCCCTAATCTGATTCCGGCATGGCATGCTGAGCCTGTGGTTAATTCCTCTTCCTGGTGGGAAATGAGCGTTAAATTTGCCCGTGCAGACACCTACAGCTAGTCTCTCATTGGTTCTCCCTATTCCTGTTCATGTTGCGCAGAAATTGCAAACTGTGCCAAACAGGAGGTTAAAGGCACTGACTCTCCAAGTGGGGAGAGTGTGAGTAAAGGGTCTGGAATGGTGAACCCGAGTAAAAGGGGACGAAAACTGAGATACATTTAAAACGTTTCCCGGTCACATGGTGCACCGTACTGTGGGTTTCCGATGCATGTTTTAGCTGAAGGAAGAATCCCTTAAACCTGGAGAGTTGGGACCCATGGCACGGGTACCATGCAGTATGAGTTCAAAGGGTCTGCATTTGCTCATCGAACCTCACCAATGCTATCAGCCCGAAGTGCCCAACCTTATATCTCACTCAGCTCTGGGTGTAGATGTGGTAAATACAGGTTGCATCATAAGCCCTGAATGAATTATTTAAGAATTGCTCTCTATTTCACTGTCCTTGTGTTTTGTTTTTGTAATTCATTTTGATAATGGGATTTATCGGATTTTCTCTGCTGCATTCATGCAGCTGTACACACGCTTGATTCTCTTATGGAGACATATAAATCCATGGGTTTTAAGATTCTTACTTCTCAGGTATATTCCCAGGTGTTGAATATGTGGTGTCGAGTCCATTTCGTTGAGCAAGGAGTAGGTCTTTTCTATTATATATTTGGCTTATGGAACGGTATCTGTGCTAATTTCAATCTCTGGTTTTATGCAGCACCCCAACACACCTTTCCCCTTAAGCAAGCATAAGTTGATTTTCTAAATTTGAGACCCTCTTCTGTTTTGTAATTCAGTTCATGTGTAGCCAAGTTTACATTCCGTGTATTAGTGATATCTTGTGATATTTCTTTTTCTGTGTGACTTATTTCTCGTAGAATCGTCCTACCTGAATCCACTCATTATGCCGCTATGGGCCTGATGACGTAGATTTCATTGCTGTGTGATATTACATTGTACGTACGTACCACAACTTCTTTATCCATTTTTCGCTTTCTGGGATATTTAACTTGTACCATAGATGAGGTTCTTGTATACAGAGTCGTCTGAAATTTTGGGTTGCCTGTGTGTTTTTGATTTTACTTTCCCTAAGCTACAGGACCATAAGTGGAAGTGCCATAGGCTGCGTTGCTTTGTTTCCTATGTGTTTCAGGAAACGCCATACACTTCTCCAGTTTGGCTGTTGGCAATTTACGTCCCGCCCATCTGCATAACAAGGCTCCCTTTTCTCCATGGCCTGTCCTGCTTTTCTGATTTTTATACTTTTTTCAGATCGCCCTTTTGACCAGGGGTCAATGAGACTTCATTGTAGTGCAGATTTCTTTACACGCTTGCTTGGTTGGCCAAAAAGGGCGTATGCGTTTATTCCTGAATATATTCAGGAAAAAACGCATACGCCCTTTTTGGCCAAGTGCATCATTTTCGACATTCTGCTATTTTCCTAAGCTTTAGGTGGATTTCCTGTCTACCCCCTGAAATCGTTTTCCTGCAATTCTGCCCCGCTTTCAAGTCCTCTTCGAAGACTTACTTCAGTACATTTTTGGACGATAGCTGTCATTCATAACTCTGCAGGTTTGTGAATTACAGTGCCCCTGAGCTCCTTTCTTCAACTCGCTTTCTTGTGAGCTGGCCGCAAAACTGCAGGATTGCTTCAGGCCCTAATCTGTTTCAGGCAGGGCACGCTGAGCCTTTGGTTAATTCCTCTTCCTGGTGGGAAATGAGCGTTCCATTTGCCCGTGCAGACACTTACAGCTAGTCTCTCATTGGTTCTCCCTATTCCTGTTCATCTTGCGCAGAAATTGCAAACTGTGCCAAAGAGGAGGTTAAAGGCACTGACTCTCCAAGTGGGGAGAGTGTTAGTAAAGCGTCTGGAATGGTGAACCCGAGTACCAGGGGACGAAAACTGAGATGCATTTCAAAACGTTTCCCAATCACATGGTGGACCTTACTCTGGGTTTGCCATGCATGGTTTAGTTGAAGGAAGAATCCCTTAAACCTGGAGAGTTGGGACCCATGGAATGGGTACCATACAGTATGACTTCAAAGGGTCTGCATTTGCTCACCGAACCTCACCAATGCTATGAGCCCGAAGTGTCCAGCCTTATGTCTCACCCAGGTCTGGTTGTAGATGTGGTAAATCCAGGTTGCATCACAAGCCCTGAATGAATTATTTAAGAATTGCTCTCTATTTCACTGTCATTGTGTTTTTTTTTTGAAATTTATTTTGATAATGGGATTTATCGGATTTTCACTGCTGCGTTTAGGCCACTGTACACACGCTTGATTTTCTTATGGAGACATATAAATCCATGGGGTTTAAGATTCTTACTTCTCAGGTATATTCCAAGGCGTTGAATATGGGGTGTTGAGTCCATTTCGTTGAGTAAGGCGTAAGTCTTTTCTATTATATATTTGGCTTATGGAACGGTATCTGTGCTAATCTCAATCTCTGGTTTTATGCAGAACCCCAACACACCTTTCCCCATAAGCAAGCATAAGTTGGTTTTCTAAATTTGAGACCCTGTTCTGTTTTGTAATTCAGTTCATGTGTAGCCAAGTTTACATTCCGTGTATTAGTGATATCTTATGATGTTTGTTTTTCTGTGTGACTTATTTCTCGTAGAATCATCGTACCTGAATCCACTCATTATTCCGCTATGGGCCTGATGACGTAGATTTCATTGCTGAGTGATATTCCATTGTACGTACGTACCACAACTTCTTTATTCATTTTTTGCTTTCTCGGATATTTAACTTGCATCGTAGACGAGGTTCTTGTAAACAGAGCCGTCCCAAAATTTGGGGTGGCTGTGTGTGTTTGATTTTAATTTCCCTAAGCTATACGACCATAAGTGGAAGTGCCATAGGCTGTGTTTCTTTGTTTCCTACGTGTTTTAGGAAACACCATACACTTCTCCAGAGTGGCTGTTGGCAATTTACATCCCGCCCATCAGCATAACAAGGCTCCCTGTTCTCCATGACCTGTCCTGCCTTTCTGGATTTTACACCTTTTTCAGATGGCCCTTTTCACCGGGGGGCAGTGAGACTTCATTGTAGTGCAGATTTCCTTTACATGCTGGCTTGGTTGGCCAAAAAGTTCGTATGCGTTTTTTCCTGAATATATTCAGGAAAAGAACGCATACGCCCTTTTTGGCCAAGTGCATCATTGTCGACATTCTGCCTCTTTTCCTATGCTTTAAGTGCAATTCCAGTCTACCCCCTGAAATCGTTCTCCTGAAATTCTGCCCCTTTTTCAAGTCCTCTTCGAAGACTAACTTCAATATATTTTTGCACGATAGCTCTCATTCATAACTCTGCAGGTTTCTGAATTACAGTGTCCCTGAGCTCCTTTCTTCAACTCGTTTTCTTGTGTGCTGGCCGCAAAACCGTAGGATTGCTTCAGGCCCTCATCTGGTTCTGGCAGGGCATGCTGAGCCTTTGGTTAATTCCTCTTCCTGGTGGGAAATGAGAATTACATTTGCCCGTGCAAACACCTACAGCTAGTCTCTCATTGGTTCTCCCTATTCCTGTTCATCTTGCGCAGAAATTGCAAACTGTGCCAAAGAGGAAGTTAAAGGCACTGACTCTCCAAGTGGGGAGAGTGTTAGTAAAGCATCTGAAATGGTGAACCCGAGTACCAAGGGACGAAAACTGAGATGCATTTGAAAACGTTTCCCAATCACACGGTGGACCATACTCTGGGTTTCCGATGCATGTTTTAGCTGAAGGAAGAATCCCTTAAACCTGGAGAGTTGGGATCCATGGAATGGGTACCATGCAGTATGACTTCAAAGGGTCTGCGTTTGCTCACCGAACTTCACGAATGCTATCAGCCTGAAGTGTCCAGCCTTATGTCTCACCCAGCTCTGGGTGTAGATGTGGTAAATCCAGGTTGCATCACAAGCCCTGAATGAATTCTTTAAGAATTGCTCTCTAGTTCACTGTCATTGTGTTTTGTTTTTGAAATTTATTTTGATAATGGGATTTATCGGATTTTCACTGCTGCGTATAGGCCGCTGTACACACGCTTCATTTCCTTATGGAGACATATAAATCCATGTGTTTCAAGATTCTTACTTGTCAGGTATATTCCCAGGCATTGAATATGGGGTGTTGAGTCCATTTCGTTGAGCAAGGAGTAGCTTTTGTCTATTATATATTTGGCTTATGGAACGGTCTCTGTGCTAATTTCAATCTCTGGTTTTATGCAGCACCCCAAGTCACCTTTACCCATAAGCAAGCATAAGTTGGTTTTCTAAATTTGAGACCGTGTTCTGTTTTGTAATTCACTTCATGTGTAGCCAAGTTTACATTCCGTGTATTAGTGATATCTTATGATGTTTCTTTTTCTGTGTGAATTATTTCTCATAGAATCCTCGTACCTGAATCCACTCATTATGCCGCTATGGGCCTGATGACGTAGATTACATTGCTGAGTGATATTCCATTGGACGTACGTACCACAACTTCTTTATCCATTTTTTGCTTTCTCGGATATTTAACTTTTACCTTAGAGGAGGTTCTTGTAAACAGAGCCGTCCCAAACTTTGGGGTGGCTGTGTGTTTTTGATTTTAATTTCCCTAATCTATAGGACCATAAGTGGAAGTGCCATAGGCTGTGTTGCTTTGTTTCCTACGTGTTTCAGAAAACACCATACACTTCTCCAGAGTGGCTGTTGGCAATTTACATCCCGCCCATCAGCATAACAAGGCTCCCTGTTCTCCATGACCTGTCCTGCCTTTCTGGATTTTACACATTTTCAGATGGCCCTGTTGACCTGGGGGCAGAGAGACTTCATTGTAGTGCAGATTTCTTTTACACGCTTGGTTGGTTGGCCAAAAAGTGCGTATGCGTTTTTCCTGAATATATTCAGGAAAAAAAGCATACGCACTTTTTGGCCAAGTGCATCATTGTCGACATTCTACCTCTTTTCCTATGCTTTAAGTGCAATTCCAATCTATCCCCTGAAACCGTTTTCCAGAAATTCTGCCCCGCTTTCAAGTCCTGTTTGAAGACTTACTTCAATACATTTTTGGACGATAGCTGTCATTCATACCTCTGCAGGTTTGTGAATTACAGTGACCCAGAGCTCCTTCCTTCAACTCGCTTTCTTGTGAGCTGGCCGCCAAACCGCATGATTTCTTCAGGCCCTAAACTGTTTCTGGCAGGGCACGCTGAGCCTTTGGTTAATTCCTCTTCCTGGTGGGAAATGAGCGTTCCATTTGCCCGTGCATACACCTACAGCTGGTCTCTTGTTGGTTCTCCCTATTCCTGTTCATCTTGCTCAGAAATTGCAAACTGTGCCAAAAAAGGAGATTAAAGGCACTGAATCTCCAAGTGGGGAGAGTGTTAGTAAAGCGTCTGGAATGGTGAACCCGTGTACCAGGCGACGAAAACTGAGATGCATTTAGAAATGTTTCCCAATCACACGGTGGACCATACTCTGGGTTTCCCATGCATGTTTTAGCTGAAGGAAGCATCCCTTAAACCTGGAGAGTTCGGACCCATGGAATGGGTACCATGCAGTATGACTTCAAAGGGTCTGCATTTGCTCAACAAACCTCACCAATGCTATCAGCCCGAAGTGTCCAGCCTTATGTCTCACCCAGCTCTGGGTGTAGATGTGGTAAATCCAGGTTGCATCACATGCCCTGAATGAATTATTTAAGAATTGCTCTCTATTTCAGTGTCATTGTGTTTTGTTTTTGAAATTTATTTTGATAATGGCATTTATCGGATTTTCACTGCTGCGTTTAGGCCGCTGTACACACGCTTGATTGCCTTATGGAGAGATATAAATCCATGGGTTTTAAGATTCTTACTTGTCAGGTATATTCCCAGGCGTTGAATATGTGGTGTTGAGTCCATTTCGTTGAGCAGGGAGTAGGTTTTGTCTATTATATATTTGGCTTATGGAACGGTATCTGAGCTAATTTCAATCTCTGGTTTTATGCAGCACCCGAACTCACCTTCCCCATAAGCAAGCAAAAGTTGATTTTCTAAATTTGAGACCCTGTTCTGTTTTGTAATTCAGTTCATGTGTAGCCAAGTTTACATTCCTTGTATTAGTGATACATTTTGATGTTTCTTTTTCTGTGTGACTTATTTCACGTAGAATCATCGTACCTGAATCCACTCATTATGCCGCTACGGGCCTGATATAGATTTCATTGCTGAGTGATATTCCATTGTACGTACGTACCACAACTTCTTTATCCATTTTTCGCTCTCTGGGATATTTAACTTGTACCGTAGACGAGGTCTTGTAAACAGAGCCGTTCCAAACTTTGGGGTGGCTGTGTGGTTTTGATTTTAATTTCCCTAAGCTATAGGACCATAAAGAGAAGTGCCATAGGCTGTGTTGCTTTGTTTCTTACGAGTTTTAGGAAACACAATACACTTCTCCAGAGTGGCTGTTGGCAATTCACATCCCGCCCAACAGCATAACAATGCTCCCTCTTCTCCATGGCCTGTCCTGCTTTCTGGATTTTACACTTTTTTCACATGGCCCTTTTGACCTGGGGGCAGTGAGACTTCATTGTAGTGCCGATTTCCTTTACACGCTTGCTTGGTTGGCCAAAAAGTGCGTATGCGTTTTTTCCTGAATATATTCAGGAAAAAACGCATACGCCCTTTTTGGCCAAGTGCATCATTGTCGCCGTTCTGCCTCTTTTCCTATTCTTTAAGTGCAATTCCAGTCTACCCCCTGAAATCGTTTTCCTGAATTTCTGCCCCGCTTTCAAGTCCTCTTCGCAGACTTACTTCAATATATTTTTGGACGATAGCTGTCATTTATAACTCTGCAGGTTTTGAATCACAGTGACCCTGAGCTCCTTTCTTCAACTCGCTTTCCTGTGCGCTGGCTGCAAAACCTCAGGATTGCTTCAGGCCCTAATCTTGTTGCGGCAGGGCATGCTGAGCCTTTGGTTAATTCTTCTTCCTCGTGGGAAATGACCGTTACATTTGCCCGTGCAGACACCTACAGCTAGCCTCTCATTGGTTCTCCATATTCCTGTTCATCATGTGCAGAAATTGCAAACTGTGCCCAACAGGAGGTTAAAGGCACTGACTCTCCAAGTGTGGAGAGTGTTAGTTAGGCGTCTGGAATGGTGAACCCGAGTATAAAGGGACATAAACTGAGATGCATTTGAAAACGTTTCCCAATCACATGGTGGACCATACTCTGGGTTTCCCATACATGATTTAGCGGAAGGAAGAATCCCTTCAACCTGTAGAGTTGGGAACCATGGAATGGGTACCATGCAGTATGACTTCAAAGGGTCTGCATTTGCTCACCCAACCTCACCCATGCTATCAGGCCGACGTGTCCGGCCTTATGTTTCCCCAGCTCTGGGTGTAGATGTGGTAAATCAAGGTTGCATCAGAAGCCCTGAGTGAATTATTTAAGAATTCCTCTCTATTTCACTGTCATTGTGATTTGTTTCTGTAATTTATTTTGATAATTTGATTTATCGGATTTTCACTGCTGCGTTTAGGCCGCTGTACACACGCTTGATTTCCTTATGAGACATATAAATCCATGGGTTTTAAGATTCTTACTTGTCAGGTATATTCCCAGGCGTTGAATATGTGGTGTTGAGTCCATTTCGTTGAGCAAGGACAAGGTCATGTCTATTATATATTTGGCTTATAGAACGGTATCTCTGCTAATTTCAATCTCTGGTTTTATGCAGCACCCCAACTCACCTTTCCCCATAAGCAAGCATAAGTTGGTTTTCTAAATTTGAGACCCTGTTCTGTTTTGTAATTCAGTTCATGTGTAGCCAAGATTACATTCCGTGTATTAGTGATACCTTATGATGTTTCATTTTCTGTGTGACTTATTTCACTTAGAATCATGGTACCTGAATCCACTCATTATGCCGCGACGGGCCTGATGACATAGATTTCATTGCTCAGTGATATTCCATTGTACGTACGTACCACAACTTCTTTATCCATTTTTCACATTCTGGGATATTTAACTTGTACCGTAGACGAGGTTCTTGTAAACAGAGCCGACCGAAACTTTGGGGTGGCTGTGTGTTTTTGATTTTAATTTCCCTAAGCTACAGGACCATAAGTGGAAGTGCCGTAGGCTCCGTTGCTTTGTTTTTTAGGTGTTCCAGGAAACACCATACACTTCTCCAGAGTGGCTGTTGGCAATTTACATCCCGCCCATCAGCATAAGAAGGCTCCCAGTTCTCCATGCCCTGTGCTGCCTTTCTGGATTTTACACTTTTTTCAGATTGCCCTTTTGACTGGGGGGCAGTGAGACTTCATTGTAGTGCAGATTTCTTTAACATGCTTGCTTGGTTGGCCAAAAAGTGCGTATGCGTTTTTTCCTGAATATATTCAGAAAAAACGCATACGCCCTTTTTGGCCAAGAGCATCATTGTCGACGTTCTGCCTCTTTTCCTATGCTTTAAATGCAATTCCCGTCTACCCCCTGAAATCGTTTTCCTGCAATTCTGCCCTGCTTACAAGTTCTCTTCGCAGCCTTCCTTCAATATATTTTTGGACGATAGCTGTCATTTATAACTCTGCAGGTTTGTGAGTTACAGTGCCCCTGAGCTCCTTTCTTCAACTCGCTATCTTGTGAGCTGGCCGCAAACCCGCTGGATTGCTTCAGGCCCTAATCTGGTTCCGGCAGGGCATGCTGAGCCTTTGGTTAATTCCTCTTCCTGGTGGGGAATGAGCGTTAAATTTGCCCGTGCAGACACCTACAGCTAATCTCTCATTGGTTCTCCCTCTTCCTGTTCTTCTTGAGCAGAAATTGCAAACTGTGCCCAACAGGAGGTTAAAGGCACTGACTCTCCAAGTAGGGAGAGTGTTAGTAAAGGGTCTGGAATTGTGAACCCGAGTAAAAGGGGACGAAAACTGCAATGCATTTGAAAACATTTCCCGGTCACACGCTGCACCATACTGTGGGTTTCCCATGCATGTATTAGCTGAAGGAAGAATCCCTTAAACCTGGAGAGTTGGGACCCATGGAATGCGTACCATGCAGTATGCCTTCAAAGGGTCTGCATTTGTTCATCGAACCTCACCAATGCTGTCAGCCCGAAGTCCCCAACCTTATGTCTCACTCAGCTCTGGATGTAGATGTGGAAAATCCAGGTTGCATCACAATCCCTGAATGAATTATTTAAGAATTGCTCCCTATTTCACTGTCCTTGTGTTTTGTTTTTGTAATTCATTTTGATAATGGGCTTTATCGGATTTTCTCTGCTGCATTCCTGCCACTGTACACACGCTTCATTCTCTTATGGAGACATATAAATCCATGGGTTTGAAGATTCTTACTAGTCAGGTATATTCCTAGGCGTTGAATATGGCGTGTTTTGTCCATTTCGTTGAGCAAGGGGTAGGTCTTGACTATTACATATTTGACGAACGGAATGGTATCTGTGCTAATTTCTATCTCTGATTTTATGCAGCACCCCAACTCACCTTTCCCCTTAAGCAAGCATAAGTTGGTTTTCTAAATTTGAGGCCCTGTTCTGTTTTGTAATTCAGTTCATGTGTAGCCAAGTATACATTCCGTGTATTAGTGATATCTTATGATGTTTCATTTTCTGTGTGACTTATTTCAGTTAGAATCATGGTACCTGAATCCACTCATTATGCCGCGACGGGCCTGATGACATAGATTTCATTGCTGAGTGATATTCCATTGTACGTACGTACCACATCTTCTTTATCAATTTTTCACATTCTGGGATATTTAACTTCTACCGTAGATGAGGTTCTTGTAAACAGAGCTGTCCGAAACTCTGGGGTGGCTGTGAGTTTTTGATTTTAATTTCCCTAATCTATAGGACCATTAGTGGAATTGCCGTAGGCTCCGTTGCTTTGTTTTTTAGGTGTTCCAGGAAATACCATACACTTCTCCAGAGTGGCTGTTAGTAATTTACATCTCGCCCATCAGCATAACAAGGCTCCCTGTTCTCCATGGCCTGTGCTGCCTTTCTGGATTTTACACTTTTTTCAGATGGCCGTTTTGACCGGGGGGCAGTGAGACTTCATTGTAGTGCAGATTTCTTTAACATGCTTGCTTGGTTGGCCAAAAAGGGCGTATGCGTTTTTTCCTGAATATATTCAGGAAAAAACGCATACGCCCTTTTTGGCCAAGAGCATCATTGTCGACGTTCTGCCTCTTTTCCTATGCTTTAAATGCAATTCCCGTCTACCCCCTGAAATCATTTTCCTGCAATTCTGCCCCGCTTACAAGTTCTCTTCGCAGCCTTCCTTCAATATATTTTTGGACGATAGCTGTCATTTATAACTCTGCAGGTTTGTGAGTTACAGTGTCCCTGAGCTCCTTTCTTCAACTCGCTATCTTGTGAGCTGGTCGCAAACCCGCAGGATTGCTTCAGGCCCTAATCTGCTTCCAGCACGGCATGTTGAGCCTTAGGTTATTTCCTCTTCCTGGCGGGAAATGAGCGTTAAATTTGCCCGTGCAGACACCTACAGCTAGTCTCTCATTGGATCTCCCTATTCCTGTTCATCTTGAGCAGAAATTGCAAACTGTGCCAAAGAGGAGGTTAAAGCACTGACTCTCCAAGTAGGGAGAGTGTTAGTAAAGGGTCTGGAATGGTGAACCCGAGTAAAAGGGGAGGAAAACTGAGATGCATTTGAAAACGTTTGCCGGTCACACGGTGCACCATACTGTGCGTTTCCCATGCATGTTTTAGCTGAAGGAAGAATCCCTTAATCCTGGAGAGTTGGGACCCTTGGAATGGGTACCATGCAGTATGACTTCAATGCGTCTGCATTTGCTCACTGAACCTCACCAATGCTATCAGCCCGAAGTGCCCAACCTTATGTCTCACTCAGCTCTGGGTGTAGATGTGGTAAATCCAGGTTGCATCACAAACCCTGAATGAATTATTTAAGAATTGCTCTCTATTTCACTGTCCTTGTGCTTTGTTTTTTTAATATATTTTGATAATGGGATTTATCGGATTTTCTCTGCTGCATTCATGCCGCTGTACACACGCTTCATTCTCTTATGGAGACATATGAATCCATGGGTTTGAAGATTCTTACTAGTCAGGTGTATTCCTAGGCGTTGAATATGGGGTGTTTAGTCCATTTCGTTGAGCAAGGGGTAGGTCTTGACTATTACATATTTGGCTTATGAAAAGGTATCTGTGCTAATTTCTATCTCTGTTTTGATGCGGCACCCCAACTCACCTTTCCCCTTAAGCAAGCATAAGTTGGTTTTCTAAATTTGAGGCCCTGTTCTGTTTTGTAATTCAGTTCATGTGTAGCCTAGTTTATATTCCGTGTATTAGTGATATCTTAAGATGTTTCATTTTCTGTGTGACTTATTTCACTTAGAATCATGGTACCTGAATCCACTCATTATGCCGCGACGGGCCTGATGACATAGATTTCATTGCTCAGTGATATTCCATTGTACGTACGTACCACAACTTCTTTATCCATTTTTCACATTCTGGGATATTTCACTTGTACCGTAGACGAGGTTCTTGTAAACAGAGCCGACCGAAACTTTGGGGTGGCTGTGTGTTTTTGATTTTAATATCCCTAAGCTATAGGACCATAAGTGGAAGTGCCGTAGGCTCCGTTGCTTTGTTTTTTAGGTGTTCCAGGAAACACCATACACTTCTCCAGAGTGGCTGTTGGCAATTTACATCCCGCCCATCAGCATAACAAGGCTCCCGGTTCTCCATGCCCTGTGCTGCCTTTCTGGATTTTACACTTTTTTCAGATGGCCCTTTTGACTGGGGCGCAGTGAGACTATATTGTAGTGCAGATTTCTTTAACATGCTTGCTTGGTTGGCCAAAAAGTGCGTATGCGTTTTTTCCTGAATATATTCAGAAAAAACGCATACGCCCTTTTTGGCCAAGAGCATCATTGTCGATGTTCTGCCTCTTTTCCTATGCTTTAAATGCAATTCCCGTCTACCCCCTGAAATCGTTTTCCTGCAATTCTGCCCCGCTTACAAGTTCTCTTCGCAGCCTTCCTTCAATATATTTTTGGACGATAGCTGTCATTTATAACTCTGCAGGTTTGTGAGTTACAGTGCCCCTGAGCGCCTTTCTTCAACTCGCTATCTTGTGAGCTGGCCGCAAACCCGCTGGATTGCTTCAGGCCCTAATCTGGTTCCAGCAGGGCATGCTGAGCCTTTGGTTAATTCCTCTTCCTGGTGGGGAATGAGCGTTAAATTTGCCCGTGCAGACACCTACAGCTAATCTCTCATTGGTTCTCCCTCTTCCTGTTCTTCTTGAGCAGAAATTGCAAACTGTGCCCAACAGGAGATTAAAGGCACTGACTCTCCAAGTAGGGAGAGTGTTAGTAAAGGGTCTGGAATTGTGAACCCGAGTAAAAGGGGACGAAAACTGCAATACATTTGAAAACGTTTCCCGGTCACACGCTGCACCATACTGTGGGTTTCCCATGCATGTATTAGCTGAAGGAAGAATCCCTTAAACCTGGAGAGTTGGGACCCATGGAATGCGTACCATGCAGTATGCCTTCAAAGGGTCTGCATTTGTTCATCGAACCTCACCAATGCTATCAGCCCGAAGTCCCCAACCTTATGTCTCACTCAGCTCTGGATGTAGATGTGGTAAATCCAGGTTGCATCACAATCCCTGAATGAATTATTTAATAATTGCTCCCTATTTCACTGTCCTTGTGTTTTGTTTTTGTAATTCATTTTGATAATGGGATTTATCGGATTTTCTCTGCTGCATTCATGCCGCTGTACACACGCTTCATTCTCTTATGGAGACATATAAATCCATGGGTTTGAAGATTCTTACTAGTCAGGTGTATTCCTAGGCGTTGAATATGGCGTGTTTTGTCCATTTCGTTGAGCAAGGGGTAGGTCTTGACTATTACATATTTGACGAATGGAATGGTATCTGTGCTAATTTCTATCTCTGGTTTTATGCAGCACCCCAACTCACCTTTCCCCTTAAGCAAGCATAAGTTGGTTTTCTAAATTTGAGGCCCTGTTCTGTTTTGTAATTCAGTTCATGTGTAGCCAAGTATACATTCCGTGTATTAGTGATATCTTATGATGTTTCATTTTCTGTGTGACTTATTTCAGTTAGAATCATGGTACCTGAATCCACTCATTATGCCGCGACGGGCCTGATGACATAGATTTCATTGCTGAGTGATATTCCATTGTACGTACGTACCACATCTTCTTTATCAATTTTTCACATTCTGGGATATTTAACTTCTACCGTAGACGAGGTTCTTGTAAACAGAGCCGTCCGAAACTTTGGGGTGGCTGTGAGTTTTTGATTTTAATTTCCCTAATCTATAGGACCATAAGTGGAATTGCCGTAGGCTCCGTTGCTTTGTTTTTTAGGTGTTCCAGGAAACACCATACACTTCTCCAGAGTGGCTGTTAGTAATTTACATCTCGCCCATCAGCATAACAAGGCTCCCGTTTCTCCATGCCCTGTGCTGCCTTTCTGGATTTTACACTTTTTTCAGATGGCCCTTTTGACTGGGGGGCAGTGAGACTTCATTGTAGTTCAGATTTCTTTAACATGCTTGCTTGGTTGGCCAAAAAGGGCGTATGCGTTTTTTCTGAATATATTCAGGAAAAAACGCATACGCACTTTTTGGCCAAGAGCATCATTGTCGACGTTCTGCCTCTTTTCCTATGCTTTAAATGCAATTCCCGTCTACCCCCTGAAATCATTTTCCTGCAATTCTGCCCCGCTTACAAGTTCTCTTCGCAGCCTTCCTTCAATATATTTTTGGACGATAGCTGTCATTTATAACTCTGCAGGTTTGTGAGTTACAGTGTCCCTGAGCTCCTTTCTTCAACTCGCTATCTTGTGAGCTGGTCGCAAACCCGCAGGATTGCTTCAGGCCCTAATCTGCTTCCAGCACGGCATGTTGAGCCTTAGGTTATTTCCTCTTCCTGGCGGGAAATGAGCGTTAAATTTGCCCGTGCAGACACCTACAGCTAGTCTCTCATTGGATCTCCCTATTCCTGTTCATCTTGAGCAGAAATTGCAAACTGTGCCAAAGAGGAGGTTAAAGCACTGACTCTCCAAGTAGGGAGAGTGTTAGTAAAGGGTCTGGAATGGTGAACCCGAGTAAAAGGGGAGGAAAACTGAGATGCATTTGAAAACGTTTGCCGGTCACACGGTGCACCATACTGTGCGTTTCCCATGCATGTTTTAGCTGAAGGAAGAATCCCTTAATCCTGGAGAGTTGGGACCCTTGGAATGGGTACCATGCAGTATGACTTCAATGCGTCTGCATTTGCTCACTGAACCTCACCAATGCTATCAGCCCGAAGTGCCCAACCTTATGTCTCACTCAGCTCTGGGTTCAGATGAGGTAAATCCAGGTTGCATCACAAGCCCTGAATGAATTATTTAAGAATTGCTCTCTATTTCACTGTCATTGTGTTTTGTTTTTGTAATTCATTTTGATAATAGGATTTATCGGATTTTCTCTGCTGCCTTCATGCAGCTGTACACAGGCTTGATTCTCTTATGGAGACATATAAATCCATGGGTTTGAAGATTCTTACTAGTCAGGTGTATTCCTAGGCATTGAATAGAGGGTGTTTAGCCCATTTCGTTGAGCAAGTGGTAGGTCTTTACTATTAAATATTTGACTTATGGAATGGTATCTGTGCTAACTTCTATCTCTGGTTTTATGCAGCACCCCAACTCACCTTTCCCCTTAAGCAAACATAAGTTGGTTTTCTAAATTTGAGACCCTGTTCTGTTTTGTAATTCAGTTCATTTGTAGCCAAGATTACATTCCGTGTATTAGTGATATCTTACGATGTTTCATTTTCTGTGTGACTTATTACACTTAGAATCATCGTACCTGAATCCACTCATTATGCCACGACCGGCCAGATGACATAGATTTCATTGGTGAGTGATATTCCATTGTACGTACGTACCACAACTTCTTTATCCATTTTTCGCTTTCTGGGATATTTAACTTGTACCGTAGATGAGGTTCTTGTAAACAGAGCCGTCTGAAACTTTGGGTGGCTGTGTGTTTTTTATTTTAATTTCCCTAAGCTATAGGACCATAAGTGGAAGTGCCGTAGGCTCCGTTGCTTTGTTTTTTAGGTGTTTCAGGAAACACCATACACTTCTCCAGAGTGGCTCTTGGCAATTTACATCTCACCCATCAGCATAACAAGGCTCCCTGTTCTCCATGGCCTGTGCTGCATTTCTGGATTTTGCACTTTTTTCAGATGGCCCTTTTGACCGGGGGGCAGTGAGACTTCATTGTAGTGCAGATTTCTTTAATATGCTTGCTTGGTTGGCCAAAAAGGGCCTATGCGTTTTTTCCTGAATATATTGAGGAAAAAACGCATACGCCCTTTTTGGCCAAGTGCATCATTGTCGACGTTCTGCCTCTTTTCCTATGATTTAAATGCAATTCCAGTCTACCCCCTGAAATCGTTTTCCAGCAATTCTGCCCTGCTTTCAAGTCCTCTTCGCAGCCTTCCTTCAATATATTTTTGGACGATAGCTGTCATTTATAACTCTGCAGGTTTGTGAATTACTTGGCCCCTGAGCTCCTTTCATCAAATCGCTTTCTTGTGAGCTGGCCGCAAACCCGCAGGATTGCTTCAGGCCCTAATCTGTTTCCAGCACGGCATGGTGATCCTTTGGTTAATTCCTCTTCCTGTTTGTAAATGAGCATTAAATTTGCCCGTGCAGACACCTACAGCTAGTCTCTCATTGGTTCTCCCTATTCCTGTTCATCTTGCGCAGAAATTGCAAACTGTGCCAAACAGGAGGTTAAAGGCACGGACTCTCCAAGTGGGGAGAGTTTTAGTAAAGGGTCTGGAATTGTGAACGCGAGTAAAAGAGGACAAAAACTGAGATGCATTTGAAAACGTTTCCCGGTCACACAGTGCACCATACTCTGGGTTTCCCATGCATGCTTTAGCTGAAGGAAGAATCGCTTAAACCTGGAGAGTTGGGACCCATGGAATGGGTACCATGCAGTATGACTTCAAATGGTCTGCATTTGCTCATCGATCCTCACCAATGCTATCAGCCCGAAGTGTCCAACCTTATGTCTCACTCAGCTCTGGGTTTAGATGAGGTAAATCCAGGTTGCATCACAAGCCCTGAATGAATTATTTAAAAATTGCTCTCTATTTCACTGTCATTGTGTTTTGTTTTTGTAATTCATTTTGATAATGGGATTTATCGGATTTTCTCTGCTGCATTCATGCAGCTGTACACACGCTTGATTCTCTCATGGAGACATATAAATCCATGGGTTTGAAGATTCTTACTAGTCAGGTGTATTCCTAGGCGTTGAATATAGGGTGTTTATCCCATTTCGTTGAGCAAGGGGTACGTCTGGACTATTACATATTTAACTTATGGAATGGTATCTGTGCTAATATCTATCTCTGGTTTTATGCAGCACCCCAACTCACCTTTCCCCTTAAGCAAACATAAGTTGGTTTTCTAAATTTGAGACCCTGTTCTGTTTTGTAATTCAGTTCATGTGTAGCCAAGATTAAATTCCGTGTATTAGTGATATGATGTTTCATTTTCTCTGTGACTTATTTCACTTAGAATCATTGTACCTGAATCCACTCATTATGCCATGACGGGCCTGATAATATAGATTTCATTGGTGAGTGATATTCCATTGTACGTATGTACCACAATTTCTTTATCCATTTTTTGCTTTCTGGGATATTTAACTTGTACCGTAGACGAGGTTCTTGTGAAGAGAGCCGTCTGAAACTTTGGGGTGGCTGTGTGTTTTTGATTTTAATTTCCCTAAGCTATAGGACCATAAGTGGAAGTGCCGTAGGCTCTCTTGCTTTGTTTTTTAGGTGTTTCAGGAAACACCATACACTTCTCCAGAGTGTCTCTTGGCAATTTACATCCCACCCATCAGCATAACAAGGCTCCCTGTTCTCCATGGCCTGTACTGCCTTTCTGGATTTTACACTTTTTTCAGATGGCCCTTTTGACCGGGGGGCAGTGAGACTTCATTGTAGTGCAGATTTCTTTAACATGCATACTTGGTTGGCCAGAAAGCGCGTATGCGTTTTTTCCTGAATATATTCCGGAAAAAACGCATACGCCCTTTTTGGCCAAGTGCATCATTGTCGACGTTCTGCCTCTTTTCCTATGCTTTAAATGCAATTCCAGTCTACTCCCTGAAATCGTTTTCCTGCAATTCTGCCCCGCTTTCAAGTCCTCTTCGCAGCCTTCCTTCAATATATTATTGGACGATAGCTGTCATTTATAACTCTGCAGGTTTGTGAATTACGGTGCCCCTGAGCTCCTTTCTTCAAATCGCTTTCTTGTGAGCTGGCCGCAACCCCACATGATTGCTGCAGGCCCTAATCTGGTTCTGGCACGGCATGCTGAGCCTTTGGTTAATTCCTCTTCCTGGTGGGAAATGAGCATTAAATTTGCCCGTTCAGACACCTACAGCTGGTCTCTCATTGGTTTTCCATATTCCTGTTCATCTTGCGCAGAAATTGCAAACTGGGCCAAACAGCAGGTTAAAGGCACTGGCTCTCCAAGTGGGGGAGTGCTAGTAAAGCGTCTGGAATTGTGAACCCGACTAAATGGGGACGAAAACTGAGATGCATTTGAAAACGTTTCCCGGTCACACGGTGCACCATACTGTGGGTTTCCCATGCATGTTTTAGCTGAAGGAAGAATCGCTTAAACCTGGAGAGTTGGGACCCACGGAATGGGTACCATGCAGTATGACTTCAAATGGTCTGCATTTGCTCATCGAACCTCACCAATGCTATCATCCCGAAGTGTCCCACCTTATGTCTCACTCAGCTCTGGGTGTAGATTAGGTAAATCCAGGTTGCATCACAAGCCCTGAATGAATTATTTAAGAATTGCTCTCTATTTCACTGTCATTGTGTTTTCTTTTTATAATTCATTTTGATAATGGGATTTATCGGATTATCTCTGCTGCCTTCATGCAGCTGTACACACGCTTGATTCTCTTATGGAGACAAATAAATCCATGTGTTTGAAGATTCTTTCTAGTCAGGTGTATTCCTAGGCGTTGAATATAGGGTGTTTAGCCCATTTGGTTGAGCAAGGGGTAGGTCTTGACTATTACATATTTGACGTATGGAATGGTATCTGTGCTAATTCCTATCTCTGGTTTTATGCAGGACCCCAACTCACCTTTCCCCTTAAGCAAACATAAGTTGGTTTTCTTAATTTGAGACCCTGTTCTGTTTTGTAATTCAGTTCATGTGTAGCCAAGAATACATTCCGTGTATTAGTGACATCTTATGATATTTCATTTTCTGTGTGATTTATTTCACTTAGAATCATCATACCTGAATCCACTCATTATGCCACGACGGGCCAGATGACATAGATTTCATTGGTGAGTGATATTCCATTGTACGTACGTACCACAACTTCTTTATCCATTTTTCGCTTTCTGGGATATTTAACTTGTACCGTTGACGAGGTTCTTGTAAACAGAGCCGTCTGAAACTTTGGGGTGGCTGTGTGTTTTTGATTTTAATTTCCTTAAGCTATAGGACCATAAGTGGAAGTGCCGTAGGCTCCGTTGCTTTGTTTTTTAGGTGTTTCAGGAAACACCATACACTTCTCCAGAGTGGCTGTTGGCAATTTACATCCCACCCATCAGCATAACAAGGCTCCCTGTTCTCCATTGCCTGTGCTGCATTTCTGGATGTTACACTTTTTTCAGATGGCCCTTTTGACCGTGGGGCAGTGAGACTTCATTGTAGTGCAGATTTCTTTACACGCTTGCTTGGTTGGCCAAAAAGTGCGTATGCGTTTATTCCTGAATATATTCAGGAAAAAACGCATATGCCCTTTTTGGCCAAGTGCATCATTTTCGACATTCTGCTATTTTCCTAAGCTTTAGGTGGATTTCCTGTCTACACCCTGAAGTCGTTTTCCTGCAATTCTGCCCCGCTTTCAAGTCCTCTTCGAAGACTTACTTCAGTACATTTTTGTACGATAGCTGTCATTCATAACTCTGCAGGTTTGTGAATTACAGTGCCCCTGAGCTCCTTTCTTCAACTCGTTTTCTTGTGAGGTGGCCGCAAAACTGCAGGATTGCTTCAGGCCCTAATCTGTTTCAGGCAGGGCACGCTGAGCCTTTGGTTAATTCCTCTTCCTGGTGGGAAATGAGCGTTCCATTTGCCCGTGCAGACACTTAGAGCTAGTCTCTCATTGGTTCTCCCTATTCCTGTTCATCTTGCGCAGAAATTGCAAACTGTGCCAAAGAGGAGGTTAAAGGCACTGACTCTCCAAGTGGGGAGAGTGTTAGTAAAGCGTCTGGAACGGTGAACCCGAGTACCAGGGGACGAAAACTGAGATGCATTTCAAAACGTTTCCCAATCACACGGTGTACCTTACTCTGGGTTTGCCATGCATGGTTTAGTTGAAGGAAGAATCCCTTAAACCTGGAGAGTTGGGACCCATGGAATGGGTACCATACAGTATGACTTCAAAGGGTCTGCATTTGCTCACCGAACCTCACCAATGCTATGAGCCCGAAGTGTCCAGCCTTATGTCTCACCCAGGTCTGGTTGTAGATGTGGTTAATCAGATTGCATCACAAGCCCTGAATGAATTATTTAAGAATTGCTCTCTATTTCACTGTCATTGTGTTTTTTTTTGAAATTTATTTTGATAATGGGATTTATCGGATTTTCACTGCTGCGTTTAGGCCGCTGTACACACGCTTGATTTCCTTATGGAGACATATAAATCCATGGGTTTTAAGATTCTTACTTGTCAGGTATATTCCAAGGCGTTGAATATGGGGTGTTGAGTCCATTTCGTTGAGCAAGGCGTAAGTCTTTTCTATTATATATTTGGCTTATGGAACGGTATCTGTGCTAATTGCAATCTCTGGTTTTATGCAGAACCCCAACACACCTTTCCCCATAAGCAAACATAAGTTGGTTTTCTAAATTTGAGACCCTGTTCTGTTTTGTAATTCAGTTCATGTGTAGCCAAGTTTACATTCCGTGTATTAGTGATATCTTATGATGTTTGTTTTTCTGTGTGACTTATTTCTCGTAGAATCATCATACCTGAATCCACTCATTATTCCGCTACGGGCCTGATGACGTAGATTTCATTGCTGAGTGATATTCCATTGTACGTACGTACAACAACTTCTTTATTCATTTTTTGCTTTCTCGGATATTTAACTTGCATCGTAGACGAGGTTCTTGTAAACAGAGCCGTCCCAAAATTTGGGGTGGCTGTGTGTGTTTGATTTTAATTTCCCTAAGCTATACGACCATAAGTGGAAGTGCCATAGGCTGTGTTTCTTTGTTTCCTACGTGTTTCAGGAAACAGCATACACTTCTCCAGAGTGGCTGTTGGCAATTTACATCCCGCCCATCAGCATAACAAGGCTCCCTGTTCTCCATGCCCTGTCCTGCCTTTCTGGATTTTACACCTTTTTCAGATGGCCCTTTTCACCGGGGGGCCGTGAGACTTCATTGTAGTGCAGATTTCCTTTACACGCTTGCTTGGTTGGCCAAAAAGTGCGTATGCGTTTTTTCCTGAATATATTCAGGAAAAGAACGCATACGACCTTTTTGGCCAAGTGCATCATTGTCGACATTCTGCCTCTTTTCCTATGCTTTAAGTGCAATTCCAGTCTACCCCCTGAAATCGTTTTCCTGAAATTCTGCCCCTTTTTCAAGTCCTCTTCGAAGACTAACTTCAATATATTTTTGGACGATAGCTCTCATTCATAACTCTGCAGGTTTGTGAATTACAGTGCCCCTGAGCTCCTTTCTTCAACTCGCTTTCTTGTGAGCTGGCCGCAAAACCGCAGGATTGCTTCAGGCCCTAATCTTTTTCCAGCAGGCACGCTGAGCCTTTGGTTAATTCCTCTTCCTGGTGGGAAATGAGCGTTCCATTTGCCCGTGCACACACCTACAGCTAGTCTCTCATTGGTTCTCCTTATTCCTGATGATCTTGCACAGAAATTGCAAACTGTGCCAAACAGGAGGTTAAAGGCACTGACTCTCCAAGTGGGGAGAGTGTTAGTAAGGCGTCAGGAACGGTGACCCCAAGTACCAGGGTACGAAATCTAAGATGCTTTTGAAAACGTTTCCCAATCACACGGTGGACCATACTCTGGGTTTCCCATGCATGTTTTAGCTGAAGGAAGAATCCCTTAAACCTGGAGAGTTGGGACACATGGAATGGGTACCATGCAGTATGACTCCAAAGGGCCTGCGTTTGCTCACCGAATCTCACCAATGCTATCAGCCCGAAGTGTCGAGCCTTATTTCTCACCCAGCTCTGGGTGTAGATGTGGAAATCAAGGTTGCATCACAAGCCCTGAATGAATTATGTAAGAATTGCTCTCTATTTCACGGTCATTGTGTTTTGTTTTTGAAATTTATTTTGGTAATGGGATTTATCGGATTTTCACTGCTGCGTTTAGGCCGCTGTACACACGCTTGATTTCCTTATGGAGACATATAAATCCATGGGTTTTAAGATTCTTACTTGTCAGGTATATTCCCAGGCGTTGAATGTGGGGTGTTGAGTCCATTTCGTTGAGCAAGGAGTAGGTCTTCTCTATTATATATTTGGCCTATGGAACGGTATCTGTGTTAATTTCAATCTCTGGTTTAATGCAGCACCCCAACTCACCTTTCCCCATAAGCAAGCATAAGTTGGTTTTCTAAATTTGAGACCCTGTTCTGTTTTGTAATTCAGTTCATGTGTAGCCAAGTTTACATTCCGTGTATTAGTGATACCTTATGATGTTTCTTTTTCTGTGTGACTTATTTCACTTAGAATCCTCCTACCTGAATCCACTCATTATGCCGCTATGGGCCTGATGACATAGATTTCATTGCTGAGTGATATTACATTGTACGTACGTACCACAACTTCTTTATCCATTTTTGCATTCTGGGATATTTAACTTGTACCGTAGACGAGGTTCTTGTAAACAGTGCCGTCCAAAACTTTGGGGTGGCTGTGTGTTTTTGATTTTAATTTCCCTAAGGTATAGGACCATAAGTGGTAGTGCCGTATGCACCGTTACTTTGTTTTTTAGGTGTTTCAGGAAACACCATACACTTCTCCAGAGTGGCTGTTGGCAATTTACATCCCGCCCATCAGCATAACAAGGCTCCATGTTCTCCATGGCCTGTGCTGACTTTTTGGATTTTACACTTTTTTCAGATGGACCTTTTGACTGGGGGGCAGTGAGACTTCATTGTAGTGCAGATTTCTTTAACGTGCATGCTAGGTTGGCCAAAAAGTGCATATGCATTTTTTCCTGAATATATTCAGGAGAAACGCATACGCCCATTTTGGCCAAGTGCATCGTTGTCAAGGTTCTGCCTCTTTTCCTATGCTTTAAATGCAATTCCAGTCTACCCCCTGAAATCGTTTTCCTGCAATTCTGCCCCGCTTTCAAGTCCTGTTCCAAGACTTACTTCAATATATTTTTGGACGATAGCTGTCATTTGTAACTCTGCAGGTTTGTGAATTACAGTGTCCCTGAGCTCCTTTCTTCAACTCGCTATCTTGTGAGCTGGTCGCAAACCCGCAAGATTGCTTCAGGCCCTAATCTTGTTCGGGCAGGGCATGCTGAGCCTTTGGTTAATTCCTCTTCCTGGTTGGAAATGACCGTTAAATTTGCCCGTGCAGACACCTACAGCTAGTCTCTCATTGGTTCTCCCCATTCCTGTTCATCTTGCGCAGAAATTGCAAACTGTGCCAAACAGGAGTTTAAAGGCACTGACTCTCCAAGTGGGGAGAGTGTTAGTAAAGCATCTGGAATGGTGAACCCGTGTAAAAGGGGACGAAACCTGAGATGCATTGGAAAACGTTTCTCGGTCACACGGTGCACCATACTGTGGGTTTCCCAGGCATGTTTTAGCTGAAGGAAGAATCCCTTAAACCTGGAGAGTTGGGACCCTTGGAATGGGTACTTCAAGGGGTCTGCATTTGCTCACGAAACCTCACCAATGCTATCAGCCTGGTGTCCAGCCTTATGTCTCACTCAGCTCTGGGTGTAGATGTGGTAAATCCAGTTTGCATCACAGGCCCTGAATGAATTATTTAAGAATTGCTCTCTATTTCACTGTCATTGTGTTTTTTGTTTCTGTAATTTATTTTGATAGTGGGATTTATCGTATTTTCACTGCTGTGTTCATGCCTCTGTAGACACGCTTGATTCTCTTACGGAGACATATAAACCCATGGGTTTGAAGATTCTTACTAGTCAGGTATATTCCTAGGCGTTGAATATGGGGTGTTGAGTCCGTTTTGTTGAGCAAGCAGTAGGTCTTGACTATTACATATTTGGCTTATGGACCAGTATCTGTGCTAATTTCAATCTCTGGTTTTATGCAGCACCCCAACTCACCTTTATCCTTAAGCAAGAATAAGTTGGTTTTCTATATTTGAGACCCTGTTCTGTTTCGTAATTCAGTTCATGTGTAGCCAAGTTTACATTCCATGTATTAGTGATATAGTATGTCTTTTTCTTTTTGAATTCTGTGACTTTGAATGATCATACGTAACTCCTCTGGAGTTGTTTCAAGTGGCCATATTGCATTGATTTCCAGGCTGAGTCATATTCCACTCTACATAAGCACCACATCTGTATCCATTTTTTCCCTCCAGAGACATTTAAGTTATATCCTAGTCGAGGATCTTTTAAACAGTGAGGCGGTATACATTGGGGTGCCTGTGTCCTCTCGATTTTTGTTTTTCCCATGATATACGTCCATGAGTGCAAGTGCCCTGTGCTCTGTAGCTCATTTTTTAGATGCTTTAGTAAACACAGTACACTTCTCCAGAGTGACCGTTGGCAATATACATTTCCAGTATAAGCCTCACAGGGCTCCCTTTTCTCCTTGCCCTGTCCTGCATTTCTGGTGTTTACACTTTATGAGGACGGCTCTTCTGACTGATGCGAAGTGATATGTTTTGTAGTATTGATTTCCAGTGCCCACCTGTTTGGTTGGCTAAAAAAGTGTATGCCCTTTTCTTGAATATATACAGAAAATGACGCATACACCATTTTTGGCCAACTGCAATGTTGGCAATGTTCAGCCCCTTTTCTTGTGCTTAATGGCGAGTCCTTTCTACCTCTTCCAATCCCTTTCCTGCCATTCTCTGTTGCTTACAAGTCCTTTTCTCTGACTTTCCTCAAGACATTTTTCAGTGATAGATATTTTCAACTCTGCAGTTTCGTGAATTTTAGTGCCACTGAGCTCCATTTTTCAACTTGTGTTTATGGGAACTGGCCACAAAGCAGCGGGATTTCCTCAAGCCCTATTCTGTTTCCATGGGCAACCCTAGCCTTTGGTCAATTCGTCTTCCTGATTGGAAATTAGAGTGACATGTGCCTGTCCGAACACCTAGGACTTGTCTCTCATTGTTCCTCCTCCTTCTGCTTCATCCTCTGGACAAATTCCAAACTGTATGCAACAGGATGTTGACAGTGCTGACATCTCCAAGTGGGGAGACTGTTCGTAAAGACGCTGGAGGGGTGAACCCGAGCACCAGGAGAAGAGGAGATGAGATGCCTTTTCCAAACTCTTCCCGATCAGACAGTATACCATCCTCTGGGTGTGACAGGCATGCTTTAGCTGTAGGAAGGGTCCCATTCATGTGAGGAGAACACCAGGGCTTTTTCAAAATCAGTGTCTCTCCGCAACCCAAAGTGGGGAATGTTTTAAGCTACGGCTACACATATGTTCATTAAGGGCCTTAGGAAGTAGGCAGAGTCCAAACTTTAGATGATTGAAGTCTTCAGGGTCAGAAGCACTCACCACCGGCTTCCCTTAGGTTCCATTTTAACTGTCATTAATAGATGATGTCAATAAAAATATCTATTCTTTTTCAGATTATTTCCCCTTATAGGTTATTGCAAAATATTGAGTGTAGTTCCCTGTGCTATACAGCAGTTCCTTGTTGATGATCGATTTTATACATAGCAGTGTGTATGTGTTAATCCCAAACTGTTAATTTATCCCTCCTCTCACCTTTCCCCTTTGGTAATAATAAATTATAAGACTTTATACTTCTCAGAAATGGGGGAGCTGAAAGAGAGGTATCATTGTCAATGGAAAAGCATTTAAAACAAGATTGAAGCTTTAACCAAGATTATTAGATGTACATCCTTGGAAAGAAATCACTTCGTTTCTCTAATATTGACCTGACAAATAAGACAAACCTTTTCACTGAACTTGCTTATAATAAAGTGATGGAAATACCAAATGGAAGTGTTAGAAACATCTTATTTTACCCGAGCCTTATACACTGTTCTATGTTAATTACAGTTTGGCTCACACATCTGTTCATTGAAGTTACAATGTTCTGAATTTCTGTTACTGATCCTCCAGAGTGGACCCCAACAAGTGTCCCCCTGCCCAGGGTCATTGGAGCCAACAGATCGAGACTGAGTTTGGTTCAGAAGCAAAGGAAACTTTATATTTTGATCAGAGAATGGAGAGGTGAGAGCATGTGCTACCCGGTGGGCTGTGGGCTGGGCTGCTGTGTAGAGATCCTGTCAGAGTCAGTCAGAGGGAGGGGGCGGAGCTCTTGAGGGCCCGGCTGGCTGCAGCTCAGGCTCTATATCACGGAGTGTGCACTGTGCCCCAGGAGCTGAGTTGTCGACCCAGCCATTCTGCACTAGGAAATCAGGTCTGAAGTGCCGGGTGTGGAACCTCTGTATGCGGGACCCTAGGAGCACGTGTAATTAGACAAAGCACAAAGGATAAAAAAGGTTAGACTTTATTTTATTGCCCAGATTCTATTTTTCTCTCCCAGGGATTTTTAAGGGGCTTTGCCTCGGACAAACCCCTCTTCTGCCTTTTGTCCCTTCCTCATTCTTGGAGTGCTGAGGGTGCAGACCCTTCTTCTGTAACTGCTGAGTGCTGAGTTAGGAGCCCTCATACCCGTGGGCGAGGGTCAGAACTTCTCCCCAGCAGCCTCCAGGTGACGTTGATTGTCCCCAGGCCTCCTGCCTCCCTGCTCGTCCGCCTGAGCACCAATATTGGAAGTTTTATAGATTCTAATGACCTTTAAGGGTCCAGGAAGGAGATGTGCAGTGACGCTGTGAGGTCCAGTTTCACCCCGCCCCTCATTTGTTCGGCCACCTTAGGCTGACCGTTTCTGCCAGCGTAGATGCTCTGACCAGTAGTCTGCGCTTTCTTCAATTAGGCCCCTGAATTAACGTAAAAACAGCACCAGGTGTCAGGACCCTGTCCGCTCAACTCCCAGACAGTCCAGGGTCAGTGGTGATGAAGGACCATGATGGCCACTGAGTCAACAGCCTTTTGAAGTAAACAGGAGTCCAGCCGGTCTTATTGGCCACCATTATCACAGTGTCTGTAGGCTTTTCTATGGTGACAGCATGATATACGGTTCCCCCACCAAGATTATTAGGTCCGATCTGGAGGCAGTAAGTCCTGCAAACAGTAGTCTACTCTTTTGGGACACACTCTTGTTGTTTTATGAGAGAAACTCCAGGTCAAGTGATGGTCACATGAGTCGTCATGGTGCCCCGTTGCCCCCGGTTATCTCTCTGGAGGTTGGAGTTGGAGGGCCTCCTCACTCGAGGTCAGTGTGCCCACGGAGCAAACCCTGCAACTTCAGGGCATGGTTGGGGGTTAGGATCACCACGTGGGACCCTTTTCCCTTAGGAGGGAGGTGGCCTTTTGGGCTGCTGATTTCCAGGTTTTTAGATACTGCCAGTATCTTGGACAGATGTGGCAGTGGGCCAAGCCCCTTGGTGACTGTAGTTTATCCTACCTGGATGGCATTTTTGCATTGTTCCATTTCAAGTGGTCCCAGTTTTTGCACTAATCCTCCAATGGCGATTCACTTTTCACCAGGAATGTAAAGATCAAAGGGTTTAGCTAAATTAGGGAGTTCCAGGGCAAGGGTCTGAATTGACTGCTCTTTCCATTCTTGAAAGGCCACTTTTGGATTCTATTCAAAAGGATCATCATCTTTTCCTTTCAGTATTTCATATAGAGACCCAGCTAGTAGACTGTAGTTAGGGATCAAGAAGCAGCAAACCCTGGCCTCCCCAGGAACCCCTAAGCTGTCTTCTAGTTTTAGATATGGGTAAGGCTGTAAATTGTTTCTTCCCTTTCCTGGGATGGGCTTCTCCGACCTTCTGTGAGAATGAAGCCCAGGCAGGTTGCCGTAGTCTGTGATATTTGAGCTTTTTCTTGGACAACTTGTATCCTTTATTGGCTTGGTAGTTCAGAGGTCCCCTTAGTAGGGCTGGTGATCAGAATGTCGTCTGCATATTGAAGGAGTGTTTCCTTTTCCAGTGGTAGAACTTTTAGGTCTTTAGCTGAGCTTTCCCCAAAGATGGTGTGGGAATTTTTGAACCCTTGGGGCAAGACGGCCCAGAAGTATTGTTTTAGTTGTATGTTGAGTCCTGCCACTCACAAGCCAAAATTTCTTGTGACTCTGACACTAATGGAATACAAAAGAAGGCATCATTGAAGACTAATACAGAATACCATGTCCTGGTGGTTGGTAGAATGACCAGCAGGGTGTAGGATTTAGGAACTACTGGAGGTATATCCTCGGTGGCTTCACTGACTGTCCTGACATCCTTTACCAGGGCTCCAGCAGCCCATGGGGCTCTCGAGATCAGGCCAATCCCAGGATATTTAGATCACCTGCGCAGGTACCCTACCCCCACCCCAGAACACGGGGCTCTCATGGTCAGGCCCCTCTCAGGATACAGAGCTACCCTTGCAGTTACGGTGGCAGGGCTGGGCACACAGGAACCGTGCACATCGCCCTCATTGCAGAGCACTCCCAGCTCACCTGTCACTCAGATCTGACACAGAGCACCTCAGAGCAGGACTTGAACTAACAAACAGCAGCTCCGACAGGTCTGTGACCCTGGGCATCACTCTGTGTGGCCTCCCTCCACCTGGCCTTCCAGAGACTTCCACTGCACCCGGGGCACCAGGCCTCTGTCTCCACCCACCACCCACCCCTCCTCTCCCTGACTCCTGGGTTCCTCTCATTAGGAGAGGGTTTTCTTGAAGTTGTCTCCCACTCATGGGCCAGATAATATAATTAGAAAACAAGCCAGAGCTGCAGCCCCTTGTCTATCCTGACTCTCAGGAGCCCACACCTGTTCCTTGGACCTGGCCGATTCAGAAAGTTCCATTTTCTGCAACTGTGAGCCCCTGAGGGGTGATTATTGGCTGGCCTGGGAAGCCTGACCATGCCGGCCAGTCCTCCTCAGGTGTGCCTGGGTTGAGATCAATATAAACACCACTCCAGGCAGCAAGAGCCCCTGCAGCTGTGCCTGACGCCATTTTCTCTGCCCAGTCAGCAGTCTCGGGGCTGGGCTGGTGGGAGGGAGTGAGAGGCCACGGCTTTGTGGGTGGCCCAGTGTGAGTGGGGCTCTGCTGGACTTTCTGCAGCAGTTGCCAAGATGCCACCTGCTAAAGAAGAGGATGTGTCACCCATACCTGCCGCTGGAATTTCTCCCTGGGCAGAGGTGAGTAAGGAAGAAAGCATTGGGGGCCAGGACAGGAGGGGTATCTCAGGCAGGGAAATGGAAAGCTTCCAGAAGAGCACCCAGGGCCAGGACCATCCTGTCTGGCCTGCAGGCACCAAGTCGGCTGGCATGCTGTCGCTCATGTGGCTCCATGGCCCTTCCTCTAGGCTTTCAAGTCCTTGTACATATTCAGGTGTTTTACCTGGGAAGGGTGGGAACATTTCAGCAGCAGCTGGTCTGGGGCTCGGCCCACGTTTACTCACAGATGCCTCGGCACGGGCCCCCAGCTTTGCAATGAGGACGCTTGTTGCGTGGGGCCTGCTGGCTGAATGGGAGATGATTCCCCACCACTGACCAACTTCAGAATTGTTTACAACTGGAGCAAGGGCCCTGATACGGTTTTCCTCTGTGTAACTGGTGGGTTCTGTTTTTTTTTCTTTTTTTCGTTTTTGGTTCAAGGTAGAATTTATTCCTCTTTTTTGTAATTACAGATATAAGCATGGAAATAATTTATTCATATAAATACATGTATGTGAAGGGAAGAATATTTTTTCTGTTTTACTTTTTGTAATTTTGAATTTTATTTTATTTTTTTATACAGCAGGTTCTTTTTGGTTACCTATTTTATACATAGAAATGTATACATGCCAATCCCAATCTCTCAACTCCTCCCACCACCACCCCCCTAACAGCTTTCCCCCCTTGGTGTCCATACGTTTGTTGTCTACATCTGTTGCTCTATTTCTGCCTTGCAAAACGGTTCATCTGTACAACTTTTCTAGGTTCCACATATATGCATTTATATACAGGATTTGTTTTTCTCTTTCTGACTTACTTCACTCTGTATGACAGTCTCTAGATCCATCAACGTCTCTACAAATGACCCAATTTCATTCCTTTTTATGGCTTAGTAATATTCCATTTTATATATGTACCTCATCTTTATGCATTCGTCTGTCTGTGGGCATTTAGGTTGCTTCCATTACCTGGATATTGTAAATAGTGATGCAATGAACATTGCGGTGAATGTCTCTTTTCGTTTTATGGTTTTGTCTGGGTATATGCCCAGTAGTGGGATTGCTGTATTATATGGTAATTCTATTCTTAGTTTTATAAGAAACTCCATAATGTTCTCCACAGTGACGGCATCAATTTACATTCCCAACAATAGTGGAAGAGGTTTCCTTATCTCCGCACCCTTTCCAGCATTTGTTGTTTGTAGATTTTCTGATGATGCCCATTCTAACAGGTGTGAGGTGATACACCATGGATTAGTCTATTTCGTTGAGCAAAGAGTAGGTCTTGTCTATTACATATTTGGCTTATGGAACGGTATGTGTGCTCATTTCAATCTCTGGTTTTATACAGCACCCCAACTCAACTTTCCCCTTAAGCAAGCATAAGTTTTTATCTAAATGTGAAACTCTGTTCGGTTTTGTAATTCAGTTTATGTGTAGCCAAGTTTACACTTCCTCTATTTGTGATATCTTATGATAATTATGTTTCTCTGTGTGACATATTTCTCTTAGAATCATCATACTTAAATCCACTCAATTTGCTGCTACAGGCCTGATGACATTGATTTCATTGCTGAGTGATATTCCGTTGTACGTAAGTAGGACAACTCCTTTATCCATTTTTTTCTTTCTGGGATATTTAGTTTGTACTGGACTCGAGGTTCTTGTAAACACAGCAGCCCTGGATATTGTGTTGGCTGTGTCTTGTTGATTTTAATTTTCCTAAGCTTAGGGCCAAAAGTGGAAGTGCCCTAGGCTCTGTAGCTTTGTTTTTTAGATGTTTCAGCATACACCATAAACATCACCAGAGTGTCTGTTGGCAATTTACATCCCGTCCATCAGCATAACAAGGCTCCCTGTTCTCCATGGCCTGTCCTGTGTTTCTGGGTTTTACACTTTTTTCAGATGGCTCTTTTGACGAATGGGAAATGAGAGTTCATTGTAGTGCGGATTTCCATTGCTCGAATTCTTGGTTGGCCACAAAGGGCATATGCGTTTTTTCCTGAATATATTCAGGAAAAAATGTATACGCACTTTTTGTCCAAGTGCATCACTGTCAAAGATCTGCCGCTTTTCACATGCTTTAAATGCAATTCCAATCTACCTCCTGAAATATGATTCCTGCAATTCTGCCTCGTTTTCAAGTCCTCTGTGCAGACTTACTTCAATATATTTTTGCCAATAGCTGTCATTTATAATTCTGCAGGTTTGTGAATTACAGTGCCTGTGATTTCCTTTCTTAACTCGTTTCCTTGAAAGCTGGCCACAGAACCGCAGGTTTGCTTCAGGCCGTAATCAGGGTCCCGCACGGCACTCTGAGCCTTTGGTTAATTCCTCTTCCTGGTGGGAAATTAGAGTTAAATGTGCCCCTTCAGACACCTGCCTCACTCCCAGCCCCTTGATGATGTGTGTCCTCTGGTTTGAGGCCACATGTGCTGGGTTCCTCACCTTTCGCAGATGTGGCCCCACTGGTGTGCGGACACTCCTGCCTGGTTCCCATCCCCTTGGTGATGTGAACCCTCCAGTGAGAGTCTGATCCTGGTTGGGCTCCTCACACTTCTGTGAGGTGGGCCCTCTTCTCTGAGGTCACTCCTGCCTGGCTGACACACCCCGCCTTGGCGACGTCGGCCCTCTGGTGGCAGTTGGAGCCCGCTGGGAGCCTCCTCCCCTCAGTGATGAGGCCCTCTGGCATCAGGCCCTAACTGCTGGTTACCCACATTTTCTGATACGTGCTAAGTGGTGTGAGGGCACTCCTGCCAGGTTCCCATCCCCATGTGCCTTCTGCTCTATGGTCCCAACACCTGTGTTGTTCACAGTTTCAGGATGTTGGCTCTCTGGTGTTAGTTCACTCAGGCCTAGATCCCATAGACTCTGTGCTCTGAGCCGCCTGCTGGGAGGTTCCTACTGCTGGATTCCTTACCATTTTTATTCTTTGGGTCCTGTGTTTTCATGCTCCTCCTTCCTGACTCACTCCCAGCCCTTTTGTGATGTAGGTCCTCTGGTTTGAGGCCACATGTGCCGGTTTCCTCACCTTTATTGATGTGGCCCCACTGGTGTGAGGACACTCCTGCCTGGTTCCCATCCCCTTGTTGATGGGGGCCCTCTGGTGAGAGTCTGATCCTGGCTGGATTCCTCACCCTTCTGGGAGGTGGGCCCTCTGCTGTGAGGTCACTCCTGCCTGGCTGGCACA
Source organism: Delphinapterus leucas (assembly GCF_059928025.1). Classification (NCBI taxonomy): domain Eukaryota; kingdom Metazoa; phylum Chordata; class Mammalia; order Artiodactyla; family Monodontidae; genus Delphinapterus; species Delphinapterus leucas. The sequence goes on along the minus strand of NW_028322233.1, from coordinate 15,682,242 downwards.
CATCACCTTGGCGATGTGCGACCTCAGTTGGGAGTTGGTGCCTGCTGGGAGTCTCCTCCCCTCGGTAATGAGGGCCCTCTGGCGTCAGGCCCTAACTCATGGGCTCCCAAAGTTTTCTGATATGTGCCCTGTCGTGCGAGTACACTCCTGCCACGTTCCCATCCCCATGGGGATGTGGGCCTTCTGCTCTGAGGTCCCACCAGCTGGGTTGCTCACAGTGTCATGATGTGAGCCCTCTGCTGTGAGTTCACTGTGGCCTGGATCCCATAGACTCCGTACCCTGGGCCACCTGCTGGGGGGTTCCAACTGCTGGATTCCTCACATTTTTTATTCTGTGGGCCCTGTGTTGTTAGGCTACTCCTGCCTGCCTCACTCGGAGCACCTTGGAAATGTGGGTCCTCTGGTTTAGGCCACATGTGCTGGGTTCCTCACCTTTCTATAATGTGGCCACACTGGTGTGAGGACACTCCTGCCTTGTTCCGGTCCCCTTGGTGATGTGGGCTCTCTGGTGAGAGTCTTATCCTGGCTGGTTTCCTCACCCTTCTGTGAGGTAGGCCCTCTGCTGTGAGGTCACTCCTGCCTGACTGGCACACGTCACCTTGGCGACGTGGGCCCTCAGTTGGGAGTTGGTGCCTGCTGGGAGTCTCCTCCCCTCGGTAATGAGGGCCCTCTGGCGTCAGGCTCTAACTCCTGGGCTCCCAAAATTTTCTGATGTGCGCCCTGTGGTGTGAGTACACTCCTGCCAGGTTTCCAACCCCATGGGAATATGGGCCTTCTGCTCTGAGGTCCCAACGGTGGGTGGCTCAGTTTCATGATGAGGGCCCTCTGGTGTGAGTTCACTCCGGCCTGGATCCCATAGCCTCGCTGCTCCTGGCCGCCTGCGGGGAGGTTCCAACTGCAGGATTCCTCACCTTTTTCTTCTATGGGCCCTCTGTTTGGAGACTCCTCCTGCCTGACTCACTCCCAGCCCCTTGGTGATGTGTGTCCTCTGGTTTGAGGCCACGTGTGCTGGGTCCCTCACCTTTTGATGATGTGGCCCCACTGGTGTGAGGACACTCCTGCCTGGTTTCTATCCCCTTGTTGATGTGGGCCCTCTGGTGAGAGTCTGATCCTGGCTGGGTTCCTCACCCTTCTGTGAGGTGGGCCCTCTGCTGTGAGGTCACTACTGACTGGCTGGCACACCCCGCCTTGGTGACATCGGCCCTCTTGTGGCAGTTGGAGCCTGCTGGGAGCCACCTCCCCTCGGTGATGAGGGCTCTCTAGCGTCAGGCCGTAACTTCTGGGTACCCACTTTTTCTGATACGTGCTAAGTGGTGCGAGGACACTCTTGCCATGTTCCCAACCCCATGGGGATGTGGGCCTTCTGCTGTGAGGTCCCAATGGCTGGGTTGCTCACAGTTTCATGATATGGGCCCTCTGCTGTGAGTTCACTGCAGCCTGGATCGCATAGACTCGGTGCTCTGGGCCGCCTGCTGGGAGGTTCCCACTGCAGGATTCCTCAGCTTTTTTATTCTATGGGTCCTGTGTTGTGAGGTTACTCCTGCATGCCTCACTCCGAGCCCCTTGGAGATGTGGGTCTTCTGGTTTTGGCCACATGTGCTGGGTTCCTCACCTTTCTATGATGTGGTCACGCTGGTGTGCAGACAGTCCTGCCTGGTTCTGATCCTCTTGGTGATGTGGGCCCTCTGGTGAGAGTCTAATCCTCTTTGGGTTCCTCACACTTTTTTGAGGTTGGCCCTCTGCTCTGAGGTCACTCCTGCCTGGCTGGCACACCCCGCATTGGCGACGTTGGCCCTCTTGTAGCAGTTGGAGCCTGCTGGGAGCCTCTTCTCCTCGGTGATGAGGGCCCTCTGGCGTCAGGCCCTAACTGCTGGGCTCCCCACATTTTCTGATGTGTGCCCACTGGTACGATGACACTCCTGCTTGGTTCGCTTCCCCATGGGGATGTGGGCCTTGTGCTCTGAGGTCACAATGGCTAGGTTGCTCACAGTTTCATGATGAGGGCCCTCTGTTGTGAGTTCATCATCGCCTGGATCCCATAGCCTCGGTGCTCTGGGCCGCCTGCTGGGATGTTCCAACTGCTGGATTCCTCACCTTTTTTATACAATGGGCCACGTGTTTTGAGGTTCATCCTGCCTGCCTCGCTCTGAGACCCATGGAGATGTGGGTCCTCTGGTTTGAGGCCACATGTGCTGGGTACCTCATCTTGCGAAGATGTGGCCCCACGGGTGTGAAGACACTCCTGCCTGGTTCCCAGCCCATTGCTGATGTGGGCCCTCTGTTGAGAGTCTGATAATGGCTGGGTCCCTTACCCTTCTGTGATGTGGGCCCTCTGATGTGAGGTCACTCCTGCCTAGCTGGCTCACGTCACCTTGGCGATGTGGACCCTCTGTTGGCCACTGAAGCATACTGGGAGCCCCCTACCCTCTTTAAGGAGGGCCTTGGAAAAAACGCATATGCACTTTTTGAACAAGTGCATCATTGTCGAGGTTCTGCCTCTTCTCCTATGCTTTCAGTGCACTTTCCGTCTACCTCCTGAAATCGTTTTCCTGGAATTCTGCCCCACTTTCAAGTCCTCTTTGCAGCCTTTTTTCAATATATTTTTGGACGATAGTTGTCATTCATAACTCTTCAGGTTTGTGAATTACAGTGCCCCTGAGCTCCTTTCTTCAACTCGCTATCTTGTGAGCTGCCTGCACACCCACAGTATTGCTTCAGGCCCTAATCTGGTTCCGGCAGGGCATGCTGAGCCTTTGGTTAATTCCTCTTCCTGGTGGGAAATGAGCGTTCCATTTGCCAGTGCAGACACCTACAGTTAGTCTCTCATTGGTTTTCCCTATTCCTGTTCATCTTGCGCAGAAATTGCAAACTGTGCCAAACAGGAGGTTAAAGGCACTGACTCTCCAAGTGGGGACAGTGTTAGTTAAGCGTCTGGAATGGTGAAGCCGAGTATAAAGGGACGAATACTGAAATGCATTTGAAAATGTTTCCCAATCACATGGTGGACCATACTCTGGGTTTCCCATACATGATTTAGCGGAAGGAAGAATCCCTTAAACCTGGAGAGTTGGGACCTATGGAATGGGTACCATGCAGTATGATTTCAAAGGGTCTGCATTTGCTCACCGAACCTCACCAATGCTCTCAGGCCGAAGTGTCCGGCCTTATGTCTCCCCAGCTCTGGGTGTAGTTGTGGTAAATCCAGGTTGCATCAGAAGCCCTGAGTGAATTATTTAACAATTGCTCTCTATTTCACTGTCATTGTGATTTGTTTTTGAAATTTATTTTGATAATGGGATTTATCGGATTTTCACTGCTGCGTTTAGGCCACTGAACACACGCTTGATTCTCTTACGGAGACATATAAATCCATGGGTTTTAATATTCTTGCTAGCCAGGTATATTCCAAGGCGTTGAATATGGGGTGTTGAGTCCATTTCGTTGAGCAAGGAGTAGGTCTTGTCTATTATATATTTGGCTTATGGAACGGTATCTGTGCGAACTTCAATCTCTGTTTTTATGCAGCACCCCAACTCACCTTTCCCAAAAAGCAAGCATAAGTTGGTTTTCTAAATTTGAGACCCTGTTTTGTTTTGTAATTCAGTTCATGTGTAGCCAAGTTTACATTCCGTGTATTAGTGATAACTTATGATGTTTCTTTTTCTGTGTGACCTATTGCACGTAGAATCATCGTAACTGAATCCACTCATTATGCCGCTACGGGCCTGATGACATAGATTTCATTGCTGAGTGATATTCCATTGTACGTACGTACCACAACTTCTTTATCCATTTTTCGCTCTCTGGGATATTTAACTTCTACCGTAGATGAGGTTCTTGTAAACAGAGCCGTTCCAAACTTTCGGGTGGCTGCGTGGTTTTGATTTTAATTTCCCTAAACTATAGGACCATAAGTGGAATTGCCATAGGCTGTGTTGCTTTGTTTCTTACATGTTTCAGGAAACACCATACAGTTCTCCAGAGTGGTTGTTGGCAATTCACCTCCCGCCCATCAGTATAATAATGCTCCCTCTTCTCCATGGCCTGTCCTGCCTTTCTGGATTTTACACTTTTTTCAGATGACCCTTTTGACCGGGGGGCAGTGAGACTTCATTGTAGTGCAGATTTCCTTTACACGCTTGCTTGGTTGGCCAAAAAGGGCGTATGCGTTTTTTCCTGAATATATTCAGGAAAAAACGCATACGCCCTTTTTGGCCAAGTGCATCATTGTCGCCGTTCTGCCTCTTTTCCTATGCCTTAAGTGCAATTCCAGCCTACCCCCTGAAATCGTTTTCCTGAATTTCTGCCCCGCTTTCAAGTCCTCTTCGCAGACTTACTTCAATATATTTTTGGACGATAGCTGTCATTTATAACTCTGCAGGTTTGTGAATTACAGTGCCCCTGAGCTCCTTTCTTCAACTAGCTTTCTTGTGAGCTGGCCGCAAAACCGCAGGATTGCTTCAGGCCCTAATCTGGTTCCGGCAGTGCGTGCTGAGCCTTCGGTTAATTCCTCTTCCTGGTGGGAAATGAGCGTTGCATTTGCCCGTGCAGACACCTACAGCTAGTCTCTCATTGGTTCTCCCTATTCCTGTTCATCTTGCGCAGAAATTGCAAACTGTGCAAAACAGGAGGTTAAAGGCACTGACTCTCCAAGTGGGGAGAGTGTTAGTTAAGCGTCTGGAATGGTGAACCCCAGTATAAAGGGTCGAAAACTGAGATGCATTTGAAAACGTTTCCCAATCACATGGTGGACAATACTCTGGGTTTCCCATACATGATTTAGCGGAAGGAAGAATCCCTTAAACCTGGAGAGTTGGGACCCATGGAATGGGTACCATGCAGTATGACTTCAAAGGGTCTGCAATTGGTCACCGAACCTCACCAATGCTATCAGGGTGAAGTGTCCGGCCTTATGTCTCCCCAGCTCTGGGAGTACATGTGGTAAATCCAGTATGCCTCAGAAGCCCTGAGTGAATTATTTAAGAATTGCTCTCTATTTCACTGTCATTGTGTTTTGTTTTTGAAATTTATTTTGATAATGGGATTTATCGGATTTTCACTGTTGCCTTTAGGCCACTGAACACATGCTTGATTCTCTTACGGACACATATAAATCCATGAGTTTTAAGATTCTTGCTAGGCAGGTATATTCCTAGGCGTTGAATATGGGGTGTTGAGTCCATTTCGTTGAGCAAGCAGTAGGTCTTGTCTATTACATATTTGGCTTATGGAACGGTATCTGTGCGAATTTCAATCTCTGTTTTTATGCAGCACCCGAACTCACCTTTCCAAAAAAGCAAGCATATGTTGGTTTTCTAAATTTGAGACACTGTTCTGTTTTGTAATTCAGTTCATGTGTAGCCAAGTTTACATTCCGTGTATTAGTGATATCTTATGATGTTTCTTTTTCTGTGTGACCTATTGCACGTAGAATCATCGTACCTGAATCCACTCATTATGCCGCTACGGGCCTGATGACATAGATTTCATTGCTGAGTGATATTCCATTGTACGTAAGAACCACAACTTCTTTATCCATTTTCCGCCCTCTGGGATATTAAACTTGTACCGTAGATGAGGTTCTTGTAAACAGAGCCGTTCCAAATTTTGGGGTTGCTGTGTGGTTTTGATTTTAATTTCCCTATGCTATAGGACCATAAGTGGAAGTGCCATAGGCTGTGTTGCTTTGTTTCTTACGTGTTTCAGGAAACACCATACACTTCTCCAGAGTGGCTGTTGGCAATTCTCATCCCGCCGATCAGGATAACAATGCTCCCTCTTCTCCATGGCCTGTCCTGCCTTTCTGGATTTTACACTTTTTTCAGATGTCCCTTTTGACCGGGGGGCAGTGAGACTTCATTGTAGTGCAGATTTCCTTTACACGCTGGCTTGGTTGGCCAAAAAGTGCGTATGCATTTTTTCCTGATTATATTCAGGAAAAAACGCATACGCCCGTTTTGGCCAAGTGCATCATTGTCGCCGTTCCCCGTCTTTTCCTAGGCTTTAAGTGCAATTCCAGTATACCGACTGAAATCGTTTTCCTGAAATTCTGCCCCGCTTTCAAGTCCTCTTTGAAGACTTACTTCAATATGTTTTTGGACGATAGCTGTCTTTCATAACTCTGCAGGTTTGTGAATTACAGTGCCCTTGAGCTCCTTTCTTCAACTCGCTATCTTGTGAGCTGGCCGCAAACCCGCAGGATTACTTCAGGCCCTAATCTGGTTCCGGCATGGCATGCTGAGCCTGTGGTTAATTCCTCTTCCTGGTGGGAAATGAGCGTTAAATTTGCCCGTGCAGACACCTACAGCTAGTCTCTCATTGGTTCTCCCTATTCCTGTTCATGTTGCGCAGAAATTGCAAACTGTGCCAAACAGGAGGTTAAAGGCCCTGACTCTCCAAGTGGGGAGAGTGTGAGTAAAGGGTCTGGAATGGTGAACCCGAGTAAAAGGGGACGAAAACTGAGATACATTTAAAACGTTTCCCGGTCACACGGTGCACCGTACTGTGGGTTTCCGACGCATGTTTTAGCTGAAGGAAGAATCCCTTAAACCTGGAGAGTTGGGACCCATGGCACGGGTACCATGCAGTATGACTTCAAAGGGTCTGCATTTGCTCATCGAACCTCACCAATGCTATCAGCCCGATGTGCCCAACCTTATGTCTCACTCAGCTCTGGGTGTAGATGTGGTAAATCCAGGTTGCATCACAAGCCCTGAATGAATTATTTAAGAATTGCTCTCTATTTCACTGTCCTTGTGTTTTGTTTTTGTAATTCATTTTGATAATGGGATTTATCGGATTTTCTCTGCTGCATTCATGCAGCTGTACACACGCTTGATTCTCTTATGGAGACATATAAATCCATGGGTTTTAAGATTCTTACTTGTCAGGTATATTCCCAGGTGTTGAATATGTGGTGTCGAGTCCATTTCGTTGAGCAAGGACTAGGTCTTTTCTATTATATATTTGGTTTATGCAACGGTATCTGTGCTAATTTCAATCTCTGGTTTTATGCAACACCCCAACACACCTTTCCCCTTAAGCAAGCATAAGTTGATTTTCTAAATTTGAGACCCTGTTCTGTTTTGTAATTCAGTTCATGTGTAGCCAAGTTTACATTCCGTGTATTAGTGATATCTTATGATGTTTCTTTTTCTGTGTGACTTATTTCAGTTAGAATCATGGTACCTGAATCCACTCATTATGCCGCGACGGGCCTGATGACATAGATTTCATTGCTGAGTGATATTCCATTGTACGTACGTACCACATCTTCTTTATCAATTTTTCACATTCTGGGGTATTTAACTTGTACCGTAGACGAGGTTCTTGTAAACAGAGCCGTCCGAAACTTTGGGGTGGCTGTGAGTTTTTGATTTTAATTTCCCTAAGCTATAGGACCATAAGTGGAATTGCCGTAGGCTCCGTTGCTTTGTTTTTTAGGTGTTCCAGGAAATACCATACACTTCTCCAGATTGGCTGTTAGTCATTTACATCCCGCCCATCAGCATAACAAGGCTCCCTGTTCTCCATGGCCTGTGCTGCCTTTCTGGATTTTACAGTTTTTTCAGATGGCCGTTTTGACCGGGGGGCAGTGAGACTTCATTGTAGGGCAGATTTCTTTAAAATGCTTGCTTGGTTGGCCAAAAAGGGCATATGCGTTTTTTCCTGAATATATTCAGGAAAAAACGCATACGCCCTTTTTGGCCAAGAGCATCATTGTCGACGTTCTGCCTCTTTTCTATGCTTTAAATGCAATTCCCGTCTACCCCCTGAAATCGTTTTCCTGCAATTCTGCCCCGCTTACAAGTTCTCTTCGCAGCCTTCCTTCAATATATTTTTGGACGATAGCTGTCTTTCATAACTCTGCAGGTTTGTGAATTACAGTGCCCTTGAGCTCCTTTCTTCAACTCGCTATCTTGTGAGCTGGCCGCAAACCCGCAGGATTACTTCAGGCCCTAATCTGGTTCCGGCATGGCATGCTAAGCCTGTGGTTAATTCCTCTTCCTGGTGGGAAATGAGCGTTAAATTTGCCCGTGCAGACACCTACAGCTAGTCTCTCATTGGTTCTCCCTATTCCTGTTCATGTTGCGCAGAAATTGCAAACTGTGCCAAACAGGAGGTTAAAGGCCCTGACTCTCCAAGTGGGGAGAGTGTGAGTAAAGGGTCTGGAATGGTGAACCCGAGTAAAAGCGGACGAAAACTGAGATACATTTAAAACGTTTCCCGGTCACACGGTGCACCGTACTGTGGGTTTCCGACGCATGTATTAGCTGAAGGAAGAATCCCTTAAACCTGGAGAGTTGGGACCCATGGCACGGGTACCATGCAGTATGACTTCAAAGGGTCTGCATTTGCTCATCGAACCTCACCAATGCTATCAGCCCGATGTGCCCAACCTTATGTCTCACTCAGCTCTGGGTGTAGATGTGGTAAATCCAGGTTGCATCACAAGCCCTGAATGAATTATTTAAGAATTGCTCTCTATTTCACTGTCCTTGTGTTTTGTTTTTGTAATTCATTTTGATAATGGGATTTATCGGATTTTCTCTGCTGCATTCATGCAGCTGTACACACGCTTGATTCTCTTATGGAGACATATAAATCCATGGGTTTTAAGATTCTTACTTGTCAGGTATATTCCCAGGTGTTGAATATGTGGTGTCAAGTCCATTTCGTTGAGCAAGGACTAGGTCTTTTCTATTATATATTTGGTTTATGCAACGGTATCTGTGCTAATTTCAATCTCTGGTTTTATGCAGCACCCCAACTCACCTTTCTCCTTAAGCAAGCATAAGTTGGTTTTCTAAATTTGAGGCCCTGTTCTGTTTTGTAATTCAGTTCATGTGTAGCCAAGTATACATTCCGTGTTTTAGTGATATCTTATGATGTTTCATTTTCTGTGTGACTTATTTCAGTTAGAATCATGGTACCTGAATCCACTCATTATGCCGCGACGGGCCTGATGACATAGATTTCATTGCTGAGTGATATTCCATTGTACGTACGTACCACATCTTCTTTATCAATTTTTCACATTCTGGGGTATTTAACTTGTACCGTAGACGAGGTTCTTGTAAACAGAGCCGTCCGAAACTTTGGGGTGGCTGTGAGTTTTTGATTTTAATTTCCCTAAGCTATAGGACCATAAGTGGAATTGCCGTAGGCTCCGTTGCTTTGTTTTTTAGGTGTTCCAGGAAATACCGTACACTTCTCCAGAGTGGCTGTTAGTAATTTACATCCCGCCAATCAGCATAACAAGGCTCCCTGTTCTCCATGGCCTGTGCTGCCTTTCTGGATTTTACAGTTTTTTCAGATGGCCGTTTTGACCGGGGGGCAGTGAGACTTCATTGTAGTGCAGATTTCTTTAAAATGCTTGCTTGGTTGGCCAAAAAGGGCGTATGCGTTTTTTCCTGAATATATTCAGGAAAAAACGCATACGCCCTTTTGGGCCAAGAGCATCATTGTCGACGTTCTGCCTCTTTTCCTATGCTTTAAATGCAATTCCCGTCTACCCCCTGAAATCATTTTCCTGCAATTCTGCCCCGCTTACAAGTTCTCTTCGCAGCCTTCCTTCAATATATTTTTTGACGATAGCTGTCATTTATAACTCTGCAGGTTTGTGAGTTACAGTGTCCCTGAGCTCCTTTCTTCAACTCGCTATCTTGTGAGCTGGCCGAAAACCCGCAGGATTGCTTCAGGCCCTAATCTGCTTCCAGCAGGGCATGTTGAGCCTTAGGTTATTTCCTCTTCCTGGCGGGAAATGAGCGTTAAATTTGCCCGTGCAGACACCTACAGCTAGTCTCTCATTGGATCTCCCTATTCCTGTTCATCTTGAGCAGAAATTGCAAACTGTGCCAAAGAGGAGGTTAAAGCACTGACTCTCCAAGTAGGGAGACTGTTAGTAAAGGGTCTGGAATGGTGAACCCGAGTAAAAGGGGAGGAAAACTGAGATGCATTTGAAAACGTTTGCCGGTCACACGGTGCACCATACTGTGGGTTCCCCATGCATGTTTTAGCTGAAGGAAGAATCCCTTAATCCTGGAGAGTTGGGACCCTTGGAATGGGTACCATGCAGTATGACTTCAATGCGTCTGCATTTGCTCACTGAACCTCACCAATGCTATCAGCCCGAAGTGCCCAACCTTATGTCTCACTCAGCTCTGGGTGTAGATGTGGTAAATCCAGGTTGCATCACAAACCCTGAATGAATTATTAAAGAATTGCTATCTATTTCACTGTCCTTGTGTTTTGTTTTTGTAATATATTTTGATAATGGGATTTATCGGATTTTCTCTGCTGCATTCATGCCGCTGTACACACGCTTCATTCTCTTACGGAGACATATGAATCCATGGGTTTGAATATTCTTACTAGTCAGGTGTATTCCTAGGCGTTGAATATGGGGTGTTTAGTCCATTTCGTTGAGCAAGGGTTAGGTCTTGACTATTACATATTTGGCTTATGAAAATGTATCTGTGCTAATTTCTATCTCTGTTTTGATGTGGCACCGCAACTCACCTTTCCCCTTAAGCAAGCATAAGTTGGTTTTCTAAATTTGAGACCCTGTTCTGTTTTGTAATTCAGTTCATGTGTAGCCAAGATTACATTCCGTGTATTAGTGATATCTTATGATGTTTCATTTTCTGTGTGACTTATTACACTTAGAATCATCGTACCTGAATCCACTCATTATGCCACGACGGGCCAGATGACATAGATTTCATTGGTGAGTGATATTCCATTGTACGTACGTACCACAACTTCTTTATCCATTTTTCGCTTTCTGGGATATTTAACTTGTACCGTAGATGAAGTTCTTGTAAACAGAGCCGTCTGAAACTTTGGGGTGGCTGTGTGTTTTTGATTTTAATTTCCCTAAGCTATAGCACCATAAGTGGAAGTGCCGTAGGCTCCGTTGCTTTGTTTTTTAGGTGTTTCAGGAAACACCATACACTTCTCCAGAGTGGCTCTTGGCAAATTACATCCCACCCATCAGCATAACAAGGCTCCCTGTTCTCCATGGCCTGTGCTGCATTTCTGGATTTTACACTTTTTTCAGATGGCCCTTTGACCTGGGGGCAGTGAGACTTCATTGTAGTGCAGATTTCTTTAACATGCTTGCTTGGTTGGCCAAAAAGGGCGTATGCGTTTTTTCCTGAATATATTCAGGAAAAAACGCATACGCCCTTTTTGGCCAAGTGCATCATTGTCGACGTTCTGCCTCATTTCCTATGATTTAAATGCAATTCCAGTCTACCCCCTGAAATCGTTTTCCGGCAATTCTGCCCCCCTTTCAAGTCCTCTTCGCAGACTTCCTTCAATATATTTTTGGACGATAGCTGTCATTTATAACTCTGCAGGTTTGTGAATTACAGTGCCCCTGAGCTCCTTTCTTCAAATCGCTTTCTTGTGAGCTGACCGCAAACCAGCAGGATTGCTTCAGGCCCTAATCTTGTTCCGGCACGGCATGCTGAGCCTTTGGTTACTTCCTCTTCCTGGTTGGAAATGAGCATTAAATTTGCCCGTGCAGACACCTACAGCTAGTCTCTCATTGGTTCTCCCTATTCCTGTTCATCTTGCGCAGAAATTGCAAACTGTGACAAACAGGAGGTTAAAGGCACTGACTCTCCAAGTGGGGACAGTGTTAGTAAAGGGTCTGGAATTGTGAACCCGAGTAAAAGGGGACAAAATCTGAGATGCATTTGAAAATGTTTCCCGGTCACACGGTGCACCATACTGTGGGTTTCCCATGCATGCTTTAGCTGAAGGAAGAATCGCTTAAACCTGGAGAGTTGGGACCCATGGAATGGGTACCATGCAGTATGACTTCAAATGGTCTGCATTTGCTCATCGAACCTCACCAATGCTATCAGCCCGAAGTGTCCAACCTTATGTCTCACTCAGCTCTGGGTTCAGATGAGGTAAATCCAGGTTGCATCACAAGCCCTGAATGAATTATTTAAGAATTGCTCTCTATTTCACTGTCATTGTGTTTTGTTTTTGTAATTCATTTTGATAATAGGATTTATCGGATTTTCTCTGCTGCCTTCATGCAGCTGTACACACGCTTGATTCTCTTATGGAGACATATAAATCCATGGGTTTGAAGATTCTTACTAGTCAGGTGTATTCCTAGGCGTTGAATAGAGGGTGTTTAGCCCATTTCGTTGAGCAAGTGGTAGGTCTTGACTATTAAATATTTGACTTATGGAATGGTATCTGTGCTAACTTCTATCTCTGGTTTTATGCAGCACCCCAACTCACCTTTCCCCTTAAGCAAACATAAGTTGGTTTTCTAAATTTGAGACCCTGTTCTGTTTTGTAATTCAGTTCATGTGTAGCCAAGATTACATTCCGTGTATTAGTGATATCTTATGATGTTTCATTTTCTGTGTGACTTATTACACTTAGAATCATCGTACCTTAATCCACTCATTATGCCACGACGGGCCAGATGACATAGATTTCATTGGTGAGTGATATTCCATTGTACGTACGTACCACAACTTCTTTATCCATTTTTCGCTTTCTGGGATATTTTACTTGTACCGTAGACGAGGTTCTTGTAAACAGAGCCGTCTGAAACTTTGGGGTGGCTGTGTGTTTTTGATTTTAATTTCCCTAAGCTATAGGACCATAAGTGGAAGTGCCGTAGGCTCCGTTGCTTTGTTTTTTAGGTGTTTCAGGAAACACCATACAATTCTCCAGAGTGGCTCTTGGCAATTTACATCCCACCCATCAGCATAACAAGGCTCCCTGTTCTCCATGGCCTGTGCTGCCTTTCTGGATTTTACACTTTTTTCAGATGACCCTTTTGACCGGGGGGCAGTGAGACTTCATTTTAGTGCAGATTTCTTTAACATGCTTGCTTGGTTGGCCAAAAAGGGCGTATGCGTTTTTTCCTGAATATATTCAGGAAAAAACGCATACGCCCTTTTTGGCCAAGTGCATCATTGTCGACGTTCTGCCTCTTTTCCTATGCTTTAAATGCAATTCCAGTCTACCCCCTGAAATCGTTTTCCTGCAATTCTGCCCCGCTTTCAAGTCCTCTTCGCAGCCTTCCTTCAATATATTTTTGGACGATAGCTGTCATTTATAACTTTGCAGGTTTGAGAATTACAGTGCCCCTGAGCTCCTTTCTTCAAATCGCTTTCTTGTGAGCTGGCGGCAAACCCGCAGGATTGCTTCAGGCCCTAATCTGGTTCCGGCACGGCATGCTGAGCCTTTGGTTAATTCCTCTTCCTGGTTGGAAATGAGCATTAAATTTGCCCGTGCAGACACCTACAGCTAGTCTCTACTTGGTTCTCCCTATTCCTGTTTATTTGGTCAGAATTTGCAAACTGTGCCAAACAGGAGGTTAAAGGCACTGACTCTCCAAGTGGGGAGAGTGTTAGTAAAGGGTCTGGAATTGTGAACCCGAGTAAAAGGGGACGAAAACTGAGATGCATTTGAAAACGTTTCCCTGTGACACGGTGCACCATACTGTCGGTTTCCCATGCATGTTTTAGCTGAAGGAAGAATCGCTTAAACCTGGAGAGTTCGGACCCATGGAATGGGTACCATGCAGTATGACTTCAAATGGTCTGCATTTGCTCATTGAACCTCACCAATGCTATCAGCCCGAAGTGTCCACCCTTATGTCTCACTCAGCTCTGGGTGTAGATGAGGTAAATCCAGGTTGCATCACAAGCCCTGAATGAATTATTTAAGAATTGCTCTCTATTTCACTGTCATTGTGTTTTGTTTTTGTAATTCATTTTGATAATGGGATTTATCGGATTTTTTCTGCTGCATTCATGCAGCTATACACATGCTTGATTCTCTTATGGAGACATATAAATCCATGGGTTTGAAGATTCTTACTAGTCAGGTGTATTCCTAGGCGTTGAATATAGGGTGTTTATCCCATTTCGTTGAGCAAGGGGTAGGTCTGGACTATTACATATTTAACTTATGGAATGGTATCTGTGCTAATATCTATCTCTGGTTTTATGCAGCACCCCAACTCACCTTTCCCCTTAAGCAAACATAAGTTGGTTTTCTAAATTTGAGACCCTGTTCTCTTTTGTAATTCACTTCATGTGTAGCCAAGATTACATTCCGTGTATTAGTGATATCATATGATGTTACATTTTCTGTGTGACTTATTTCACTTAGAATCATCGTACCTGAATCCACTCATTATGCCACGATGGGCCAGATGACATAGATTTCATTGGTGAGTGATATTCCATTGTACGTGCGTACCACAATTTCTTTATCCATTTTTCGCTTTCTGGGATATTTAACTTGTACCGTAGACTCGGTTCTTGTAAACAGAGCCGTCTGAAATTTTGGGGTGTCTGTGTGTTTTTGATTTTAATTTCCCTAAGCTATAGCACCATAAGTGGAAGTGCCGTAGGCTCCGTTGCTTTGTTTTTTAGGTGTTTCAGGAAACACCATACACTTCTCCAGAGTGGCTCTTGGCAATTTACATCCCACCCATCAGCATAACAAGGCTCCCTGTTCTCCATGGCCTGTGCTGCATTTCTGGATTTTACACTTTTTTCAGATGGCCCTTTGACCTGGGGGCAGTGAGACTTCATTGTAGTGCAGATTTCTTTAACATGCTTGCTTGGTTGGCCAAAAAGGGCGTATGCGTTTTTTCCTGAATATATTCAGGATAAAACGCATACGCCCTTTTTGGCCAAGTGCATCATTGTCGACGTTCTGCCTCGTTTCCTATGATTTAAATGCAATTCCAGTCTACCCCCTGAAATCGTTTTCCTGCAATTCTGCCCCCCTTTCAAGTCCTCTTCGCAGACTTCCTTCAATATATTTTTGGACGATACCTGTCATTTATAACTCTGCAGGTTTGTGAATTAGAGTGCCCCTGAGCTCCTTTCTTCAAATCGCTTTCTTGTGAGCTGACCGCAAACCAGCAGGATTGCTTCAGGCCCTAATCTTGTTCCGGCACGGCATGCTGAGCCTTTGGTTACTTCCTCTTCCTGGTTGGAAATGAGCATTAAATTTGCCCGTGCAGACACCTACAGCTAGTCTCTCATTGGTTCTCCCTATTCCTGTTCATCTTGCGCAGAAATTGCAAACTGTGACAAACAGGAGGTTAAAGGCACTGACTCTCCAAGTGGGGACAGTGTTAGTAAAGGGTCTGGAATTGTGAACCCGAGTAAAAGGGGACAAAATCTGAGATGCATTTGAAAATGTTTCCCGGTCACACGGTGCACCATACTGTGGGTTTCCCATGCATGCTTTAGCTGAAGGAAGAATCGCTTAAACCTGGAGAGTTGGGACCCATGGAATGGGTACCATGCAGTATGACTTCAAATGGTCTGCATTTGCTCATCGAACCTCACCAATGCTATCAGCCCGAAGTGTCCAACCTTATGTCTCACTCAGCTCTGGGTTCAGATGAGGTAAATCCAGGTTGCATCACAAGCCCTGAATGAATTATTTAAGAATTGCTCTCTATTTCACTGTCATTGTGTTTTGTTTTTGTAATTCATTTTGATAATAGGATTTATCGGATTTTCTCTGCTGCCTTCATGCAGCTGTACACACGCTTGATTCTCTTATGGAGACATATAAATCCATGGGTTTGAAGATTCTTACTAGTCAGGTGTATTCCTAGGCGTTGAATAGAGGGTGTTTAGCCCATTTCGTTGAGCAAGTGGTAGGTCTTGACTATTAAATATTTGACTTATGGAATGGTATCTGTGCTAACTTCTATCTCTGGTTTTATGCAGCACCCCAACGCACCTTTCCCCTTAAGCAAACATAAGTTGGTTTTCTAAATTTGAGACCCTGTTCTGTTTTGTAATTCAGTTCATGTGTAGCCAAGATTACATTCCGTGTATTAGTGATATCTTATGATGTTTCATTTTCTGTGTGACTTATTACACTTAGAATCATCGTACCTGAATCCACTCATTATGGCACGACGGGCCAGATGACATAGATTTCATTGGTGAGTGATATTCCATTGTACGTACGTACCACAACTTCTTTATCGATTTTTCGCTTTCTGGGATATTTTACATGTACCGTAGACGAGGTTCTTGTAAACAGAGCCGTCTGAAACTTTGGGGTGGCTGTGTGTTTTTGATTTTAATTTCCCTAAGCTATAGGACCATAAGTGGAAGTGCCGTAGGCTCCGTTGCTTTGTTTTTTAGGTGTTTCAGGAAACACCATAAAATTCTCCAGAGTGGCTCTTGGCAATTTACATCCCACCCATCAGCATAACAAGGCTCCCTGTTCTCCATGGCCTGTGCTGCCTTTCTGGATTTTACACTTTTTTCAGATGACCCTTTTGACCGGGGGGCAGTGAGACTTCATTTTAGTGCAGATTTCTTTAACATGCTTGCTTGGTTGGCCAAAAAGGGCGTATGCGTTTTTTCCTGAATATATTCAGGAAAAAACGCATACGCCCTTTTTGGCCAAGTGCATCATTGTCGACGTTCTGCCTCTTTTCCTATGCTTTAAATGCAATTCCAGTCTACCCCCTGAAATCGTTTTCCTGCAATTCTGCCCCGCTTTCAAGTCCTCTTCGCAGCCTTCCTTCAATATATTTTTGGACGATAGCTGTCATTTATAACTCTGCAGGTTTGTGAATTACAGTGCCCCTGAGCTCCTTTCTTCAAATCGCTTTCTTGTGAGCTGGCCGCAAACCCGCAGGATTGCTTCAGGCCCTAATCTGTTTCCGGCACGGCATGCTGAGCCTTTGGTTAATTCCTCTTCCTGGTTGGAAATGAGCATTAAATTTGCCCGTGCAGACACCTACAGCTAGTCTCTAATTGGTTCTCCCTATTCCTGTTTATTTGGTCAGAATTTGCAAACTGTGCCAAACAGGAGGTTAAAGGCACTGACTCTCCAAGTGGGGAGAGTGTTAGTAAAGTGTCTGGAATTGTGAACCCGAGTAAAAGGGGATGAAAACTGAGATGCATTTGAAAACGTTTCCCAGTCACACGGTGCACCATACTGTGGGTTTCCCATGCATGCTTTAGCTGAAGGAAGAATCGCTTAAACCTGGAGAGTTGGGACCCATGGAATGGGTACCATGCAGTATGACTTCAAATGGTCTGCATTTGCTCATCGAACCTCACCAATGCTATCAGCCCGAAGTGTCCAACCTTATGTCTCACTCAGCTCTGGGTTCAGATGAGGTAAATCCAGGTTGCATCACAAGCCCTGAATGAATTATTTAAGAATTGCTCTCTATTTCACTGTCATTGTGTTTTGTTTTTGTAATTCATTTTGATAATAGGATTTATCGGATTTTCTCTGCTGCCTTCATGCAGCTGTACACACGCTTGATTCTCTTATTGAGACATATAAATCCATGGGTTTGAAGATTCTTACTAGTCAGGTGTATTCCTAGGCGTTGAATAGAGGGTGTTTAGCCCATTTCGTTGAGCAAGTGGTAGGTCTTGACTATTAAATATTTGACTTATGGAATGGTATCTGTGCTAACTTCTATCTCTGGTTTTATGCAGCACCCCAACTCACCTTTCCCCTTAAGCAAACATAAGTTGGTTTTCTAAATTTGAGACCCTGTTCTGTTTTGTAATTCAGTTCATGTGTAGCCAAGATTACATTCCGTGTATTAGTGATATCTTATGATGTTTCATTTTCTGTGTGACTTATTACACTTAGAATCATCGTACCTGAATCCACTCATTATGGCACGACGGGCCAGATGACATAGATTTCATTGGTGAGTGATATTCCATTGTACGTACGTACCACAACTTCTTTATCCATTTTTCGCTTTCTGGGATATTTTACTTGTACCGTAGACGAGGTTCTTGTAAACAGAGCCGTCTGAAACTTTGGGGTGGCTGTGTGTTTTTGATTTTAATTTCCCTAAGCTATAGGACCATAAGTGAAAGTGCCGTAGGCTCCGTTGCTTTGTTTTTTAGGTGTTTCAGGAAACACCATACACTTCTCCAGAGCGGCTGTTGGCAATTTACATCCCACCCATCAGCATAACAAGGCTCCCTGTTCTCCATGGCCTGTGCTGCCTTTCTGGATTTTACACTTTTTTCAGATGACCCTTTTGACCGGGGGGCAGTGAGACTTCATTGTAGTGCAGATTTCTTTAACATGCTTGCTTGGTTGGCCAAAAAGTGCGTATGCGTTTTTTCCTGAATATATTCAGGAAAAAACGCATACGCCCTTTTTGGCCAAGTGCATCATTGTCGACGTTCTGCCTCTTTTCCTATGCTTTAAATGCAATTCCAGTCTACCCCCTGAAATCGTTTTCCTGCAATTCTGCCCCGCTTTCAAGTCCTCTTCGCAGCCTTCCTTCAATATATTTTTGGACGATAGCTGTCATTTATAACTCTGCAGGTTTGTGAATTACAGTGCCCCTGAGCTCCTTTCTTCAAATCGCTTTCTTGTGAGCTGGCCGCAAACCCGCAGGATTGCTTCAGGCCCTAATCTGGTTCCGGCACGGCATGCTGAGCCTTTGGTTAATTCCTCTTCCTGGTTGGAAATGAGCATTAAATTTGCCCGTGCAGACACCTACAGCTAGTCTCTACTTGGTTCTCCCTATTCCTGTTTATTTGGTCAGAATTTGCAAA
Organism: Delphinapterus leucas; assembly: GCF_059928025.1. NCBI lineage: Eukaryota > Metazoa > Chordata > Mammalia > Artiodactyla > Monodontidae > Delphinapterus > Delphinapterus leucas. The sequence goes on along the minus strand of NW_028322233.1, from coordinate 15,663,661 downwards.
CTGTGCCAAACAGGAGGTTAAAGGCACTGACTCTCCAAGTGGGGAGAGTGTTAGTAAAGTGTCTGGAATTGTGAACCCGAGTAAAAGGGGATGAAAACTGAGATGCATTTGAAAACGTTTCCCAGTCACACGGTGCACCATACTGTGGGTTTCCCATGCATGCTTTAGCTGAAGGAAGAATCGCTTAAACCTGGAGAGTTGGGACCCATGGAATGGGTACCATGCAGTATGACTTCAAATAGTCTGCATTTGCTCATCGAACCTCACCAATGCTATCAGCCCGAAGTGTCCAACCTTATGTCTCACTCAGCTCTGGGTTCAGATGAGGTAAATCCAGGTTGCATCACAAGCCCTGAATGAATTATTTAAGAATTGCTCTCTATTTCACTGTCATTGTGTTTTGTTTTTGTAATTCATTTTGATAATAGGATTTATCGGATTTTCTCTGCTGCCTTCATACAGCTGTACACACGCTTGATTCTCTTATGGAGACATATAAATCCATGGGTTTGAAGATTCTTACTAGTCAGGTGTATTCCTAGGCGTTGAATAGAGGGTGTTTAGCCCATATCGTTGAGCAAGGGGTAGGTCTTTACTATTACGTATTTGACGTATGGAATGGTATCTGTGCTAACTTCTATCTCTGGTTTTATGCAGCACCCCAACTCACCTTTCCCCTTACGCAATCATAAGTTGGTTTTCTAAATTTGAGACCCTGTTCTGTTTTGTAAATCAGTTCATGTGTAGCCAAGATTACATTCCGTGTATTAGTGATATCTTATGATGTTTCATTTTCTGTGTGACTTATTTCACTTAGAATCATCGTACCTGAATCCACTCATTATGCCACGATGGGCCAGATGACATAGATTTCATTGGTGAGTGATATTCCATTGTACGTACGTACCACAACTTCTTTATCCATTTTTCGCTTTCTGGGATATTTTACTTGTACCGTAGACGAGGTTCTTGTAAACAGAGCCGTCTGAAACTTTGGGGTGGCTGTGTGTTTTTGATTTTAAATTCCCTAAGCTATAGGACCATAAGTGGAAGTGCCGTAGGCTCCGTTGCTTTGTTTTTTAGGTGTTTCAGGAAACACCATACACTTCTCCAGAGTGGCTCTTGGCAATTTACATCCCACCCATCAGCATAACAAGGCTCCCTGTTCTCCATGGCCTGTGCTGCCTTTCTGGATTTTACACTTTTTTCAGATGACACTTTTGACCGGGGGGCAGTGAGACTTCATTGTAGTGCAGATTTCTTTAACATGCTTGCTTGGTTGGCCAAAAAGGGCGTATGCGTTTTTTCCAGAATATATTCAGGTAAAAACGCATACGCACTTTTTGGCCAAGTGCATCATTGTCGACGTTCTGCCTCTTTTCCTATGTTTTAAATGCAATTCCAGTCTACACCCTGAAATCGTTTTCCTGCAATTCTACCCCGCGTTCAAGTCCTCTTCACAGCCTTATTTCAATATATTTTTGGACGATAGCTGTCATTTATAACTCTGCAGGTTTGTGAATTACAGTGCCCCTGAGCTCCTTTCTTCAAATCGCTTTCTTGTGAGCTGGCCGCAAACCCGCATGATTGCTTCAGGCCCTAATCTGTTTCCGACACGGCATGTTGAGCCTTTGGTTAATCCCTCTTGTGGTGGGAAATGAGCATTAAATTTGCCCGTGCAGACACCTACAGCTAGTCTCTCATTGGTTCTCCCTATTCCTGTTTATTTGGTCAGAATTTGCAAACTGTGCCAAACAGGAGGTTAAAGGCACTGACTCTCCAAGTGGGGAGAGTGTTAGTAAAGTGTCTGGAATTGTGAACCCGAGTAAAAGGGGATGAAAACTGAGATGCATTTGAAAACGTTTCCCAGTCACACGGTGCACCATACTGTGGGTTTCCCATGCATGCTTTAGCTGAAGGAAGAATCGCTTAAACCTGAGAGTTGGGACCCATGGAATGGGTACCATGCAGTATGACTTCAAATGGTCTGCATTTGCTCATCGAACCTCACCAATGCTATCAGCCCGAAGTGTCCAACCTTATGTCTCACTCAGCTCTGGGTTCAGATGAGGTAAATCCAGGTTGCATCACATGCCCTGAATGAATTATTTAAGAATTGCTCTCTATTTCACTGTCATTGTGTTTTGTTTTTGTAATTCATTTTGATAATAGGATTTATCGGATTTTCTCTGCTGCCTTCATGCAGCTGTACACACGCTTGATTCTCTTATGGAGACATATAAATCCATGGGTTTGAAGATTCTTACTAGTCAGGTGTATTCCTAGGCGTTGAATAGAGGGTGTTTAGCCCATTTCGTTGAGCAAGTGGTAGGTCTTGACTATTAAATATTTGACTTATGGAATGGTATCTGTGCTAACTTCTATCTCTGGTTTTATGCAGCACCCCAACTCACCTTTCCCCTTACGCAAACATAAGTTGGTTTTCTAAATTTGAGACCCTGTTCTGTTTTGTAAATCAGTTCATGTGTAGCCAAGATTACATTCCGTGTATTAGTGATATCTTATGATGTTTCATTTTCTGTGTGACTTATTTCACTTAGAATCATCGTACCTGAATCCAATCATTATGCCACGATGGGCCACATGACATAGATTTCATTGATGAGTGATATTCCATTGTACGTACCTACCACAACTTTTTTATCCATTTTTCGCATTCTGGGATATTTTACTTGTACCGTAGACGAGGTTCTTGTAAACAGAGCCGTCTGAAACTTTGGGGTGGCTGTGTGTTTTTGATTTTAATTTCCCTAAGCTATAGGACCATAAGTGGAAGTGCCGTAGGCTCCGTTGCTTTGTTTTTTAGGTGTTTCAGGAAACACCATACACTTCTCCAGAGTGGCTCTTGGCAATTTACATCCCGCCCATCAGCATAACAAGGCTCCCTGTTCTCCATGGCCTGTGCTGCATTTCTGGATTTTACACATTTTTCAGATGGCCCTTTTGACTGGGGGGCAGTGAGACTTCATTGTAGTGCAGATTTCTTTAATATGCTTGCTTGGTTGGCCAAAAAGGGCCTATGCGTTTTTTCCTGAATATATTGAGGAAAAACCGCATACGCCCTTTTTGGCCAAGTGCATCATTGTCGACGTTCTGCCTCTTTTCCTATGCTTTAAATGCAATTCCAGTCTACCCCCTGAAATCGTTTTCCAGAAATTCTGCCCTGCTTTCAAGTCCTCTTCACAGCGTTCCTTCAATATATTTTTGGACGATAGCTGTCATTTATAACTCTGCAGGTTTGTGAATTATTTGGCCCCTGAGCTCCTTTCTTCAAATCGCTTTCTTGTGAGCTGGCCGCAAACCCGCAGCATTGCTTCAGGCCCTAATCTGGTTCCAGCATGGCATGCTGAGCCTTTGGTTAATTCCTCTTCCTGGTTGGAAATGAGCGTTAAATTTTCCCGTGCAGACACCTACAGCTAGTCTCTCATTGGTTCTCCCTATTCCTGTTCATCTTGCGCAGAAATTGCAAACTGTGCCAAACAGGAGGTTAAAGGCACTGACTCTCCAAGTGGGGAGAGGGTTAGTAAAAAGTCTGGAATTGTGAACCCGAGTAAAATGGGACGAAAACTGAGATGCATTTGAAAACGTTTCCCGGTCACATGGTGCACCATACTGTGGGTTTCCTATGCATGTTTTAGGTGAAGGAAGAATTGCTTAAACCTGGAGAGTTGGGACCCATGGAATGGGTACCATGCAGTATGACTTCAAATGGTCTGCATTTGCTCATCGAACCTCACCAATGCTATCAGCCCGAAGTGTCCAACCTTATGTCTCACTCAGCTCTGGGTATAGATGAGGTAAATCCACGTTGCATCACAAGCCCTGAATGAATTATTTAAGAATTGCTCTCTATTTCACTGTCATTGTGTTTTGTTTTTGTAATTCATTTTGATAATAGGATTTATCGGATTTTCTATGCTGCCTTCATGTAGCTGTACACACACTTGATTCTCTTATGGAGACATATAAATCCATGGGTTTGAAGATTCTTACTAGTCAGGTGTATTCCTAGGCATTGAATATAGGGTGTTTAGCCCATTTCGTTGAGCAAGTGGTAGGTCTTGACTATTACATATTTGACTTATGGAATGGTATCTGTGCTAATTTCTATCTCTGGTTTTATGCAGCACCCAACTCACCTTTCTCCTTAAGCAAACATAAGTTGGTTTTCTAAATTTGAGACCCTGTTCTATTTTGTAATTCAGTTCATGTGTAGCCAAGATTACATTCCGTGTATTAGTGATATGTTATGATATTTCATTTTCTGTGTGACTTATTTCACTTAGAATCATTGTACCTGAATTCAATCATTATGCCACGACGGGCCTGATGATATAGATTTCATTGGTGAGTGATATTCCATTGTACTTACGTACCACAACTTCTTTATCCATTTTTCGCTTTCTGGGATATTTAACTTGTACCGTAGAAGATGTTCTTGTAAACAGAGCCGTCTGAAACTTTGGGGAGGCTCTGTGTTTTTGATTTTAATTTCCCTAAGCTATAGGACCATAAGTGGAAGTGCCGTAGGCTCCGTTGCTTTGTTTTTTAGGTGTTTCAGGAAACACCATACACTTCTCCAGAGTGGCTGTTGGCAATTTACATCCCACCCAACAGCATAACATGGCTCCCTGTTCTCCATGGCCTGTGCTGCCTTTCTGGATTTTACACTATTTTCAGATGGCCCTTTTGATTGGGGGGCAGTGAGACTTCATTGTAGTGCAGATTTGTCTAACATGCTTGCTTGGTTGGCCAAAAAGGGCGTATGCGTTTTTTCCTGAATATATTCAGGAAAAAACGCATACGCCGTTTTTGGCCACGTGCATCATTGTCGACGTTCTGCCTCTTTTCCTATGCTTTAAATGCAATTCTACTCTACTCCCCGAAACCACTTTCCTGCAATTCTGCCCCGATTTCAAGTCTTCTTCGCAGCCTTCCTTCAATATATTTTTGGACAATAGCTGTCATTTATAACTTTGCAGGTTTGAGAATTACAGTGCCCCTGAGCTCCTTTCTTCAAATCGCTTTCTGATGAGCTGGCCGCAAACCCGCAGGATTGCTTCAGGCCCTAATCTGGTTCTGGCAAGGCATGCTGAGCGTTTGGTTAATTCCACTTCCTGGTGGGAAATGAGCATTAAATTTGCCCGTGCAGACACCTACAGGTAGTCTCTCATTCGTTCTCCCTATTCCTGTTCATCTTGCGCAGAAATTGCAAACTGTGCCAAACAGGAGGTTAAAGGCACTGACTCTCCAAGTGGGGAGAGTGTTAGTAAAGGGTCTGGAATTGTGAACCCGAGTAAAAGGGGACGAAAACTGAGATGCATTTGAAAACGTTTCCCTGTGACACGGTGCACCATACTGTCGGTTTCCCATGCATGTTTTAGCTGAAGGAAGAATCGCTTAAACCTGGAGAGTTCGGACCCATGGAATGGGTACCATGCAGTATGACTTCAAATGGTCTGCATTTGCTCATTGAACCTCACCAATGCTATCAGCCCGAAGTGTCCACCCTTATGTCTCACTCAGCTCTGGGTGTAGATGAGGTAAATCCAGGTTGCATCACAAGCCCTGAATGAATTATTTAAGAATTGCTCTCTATTTCACTGTCATTGTGTTTTGTTTTTGTAATTCATTTTGATAATGGGATTTATCGGATTTTTTCTGCTGCATTCATGCAGCTATAAACATGCTTGATTCTCTTATGGAGACATATAAATCCATGGGTTTGAAGATTCTTACTAGTCAGGTGTATTCCTAGGCGTTGAATATAGGGTGTTTATCCCATTTCGTTGAGCAAGGGGTAGGTCTGGACTATTACATATTTAACTTATGGAATGGTATCTGTGCTAATATCTATCTCTGGTTTTATGCAGCACCCCAACTCACCTTTCCCCTTAAGCAAACATAAGTTGGTTTTCTAAATTTGAGACCCTGTTCTCTTTTGTAATTCACTTCATGTGTAGCCAAGATTACATTCCGTGTATTAGTGATATCATATGATGTTACATTTTCTGTGTGACTTATTTCACTTAGAATCATCGTACCTGAATCCACTCATTATGCCACGATGGGCCAGATGACATAGATTTCATTGGTGAGTGATATTCCATTGTACGTGCGTACCACAATTTCTTTATCCATTTTTCGCTTTCTGGGATATTTAACTTGTACCGTAGACTCGGTTCTTGTAAACAGAGCCGTCTGAAATTTTGGGGTGTCTGTGTGTTTTTGATTTTAATTTCCCTAAGCTATAGCACCATAAGTGGAAGTGCCATAGGCTCCGTTGCTTTGTTTTTTAGGTGTTTCAGGAAACACCATACACTTCTCCAGAGTGGCTCTTGGCAATTTACATCCCACCCATCAGCATAACAAGGCTCCCTGTTCTCCATGGCCTGTGCTGCATTTCTGGATTTTACACTTTTTTCAGATGGCCCTTTGACCTGGGGGCAGTGAGACTTCATTGTAGTGCAGATTTCTTTAACATGCTTGCTTGGTTGGCCAAAAAGGGCGTATGCGTTTTTTCCTGAATATATTCAGGATAAAACGCATACGCCCTTTTTGGCCAAGTGCATCATTGTCGACGTTCTGCCTCTTTTCCTATGATTTAAATGTAATTCCAGTCTACCCCCTGAAATCGTTTTCCTGCAATTCTGCCCCGCTTTCAAGTCCTCTTCGCAGGCTTCCTTCAATATATTTTTGGATGTTAGCTGTCATATATAACTCTGCAGGTTTGTGAATTACAGTGCCCATGATCTCCTTTCATCAAATCGCTTCCTTGTGAGCTGGCCGCAAACCCAGAGGATTGCTTCAGGCCCTAAACTGGTTCCGGAATGGCATGCTGAGCCTTTGGTTAAATCCTCTTCCTGGTGGGAAATGAGCGTTAAATTTGCCCGTGCAGACACCTACAGCTAGTCTCTCATTGGTTCTCCCTATTCCTGTTCATCTTGCCAGAAATTGCAAACTGTGCCAAACAGGAGGTTAAAGGCACTGACTCTCCAAGTGGGGAGAGTGTTAGTAAAGGGTCTGGAATGGTGAACCCGAGTAAAAGGGGACAAAATCTGAGATGCATTTGAAAACGTTTCCCGGTCACACGGTGCACCATACTGTGGGTTTCCCATGCATGTTTTAGCTGAAGGAAGAATCCCTTAAACCTGGAGAGTTGGGACCCATGGAATGGGTACCATGCAGTATGACTTCAAAGGGTCTGCATTTGCTCATCGAACCTCACCAATGCTATCAGCCAGAAGTGTCCAACCTTATGTCTCACTCAGCTCTGGGTGTAGATGAGGTAAATCCAGGTTGCATCACAAGCCCTGAATGAATTATTTAAGAATTGCTCTCTATTTCACTGTCATTGTGTTTTGTTTTTGTAATTCATTTTGATAATGGGATTTATCGGATTTTCTCTGCTGCCTTCATGCAGCTGTACACACGCTTGATTCTCTTATGGAGACATATAAATCCATGGGTTTGAAGATAATTACTAGTCAGGTGTATTCCTAGGCGTTGAATATAGGGTGTTTAGCCCATTTCGTTGAGCAAGGTGTACGTCTTGACTATTACATATTTGACGTATGGAATGGTATCAGTGCTAATTTCTATCTCTGGTTTTATGCAGCACCCCAACTCACCTTTCCCCTTAAGCAAACATAAGTTGGTTTTCTAAATTTGAGAACCTGTTCTGTTTTGAAATTCAGTTCATGTGTAGCCAAGATTACATTCCGTGTATTAGTGATATATTATGATGTTTCATTTTCTGTGTGACTTATTTCACTTAGAATCATTGTACCTGAATCCACTCATTATGCCACGACGGGCCTGATGACATAGATTTCATTGGTGAGTGATATTCCATTGTACGTACGTACCACAACTTCTTTATGCATTTTTCGCTTTCTGGGATATTTAACTTGTACCGTAGACGTGGTTCTTGTAAACAGAGCCGTCTGAAACTTTGGGGTGGCTCTGTGTTTTTGATTTTAATTTCCCTAAGCTATAGGACCATAAGTGGAAGTGCCGTAGGTTCCGTTGCTTTGTTTTTTAGGTGTTTCCGGAAACACCATACACTTCGCCAGAGTGGCTCTTGGCAATTTACATCCCACCCATCAGCATAACAAGGCTCCCTCTTCTCCATGGCCTGTGCTGCCTTTCTGGATTTTACACTTTTTTCAGATGGCCCTTTTGGCCGGGGGGCAGTGAGACTTCATTTTAGTGCAGATTTCTATAACATGCTTGCTTGGTTGGCCAAAAAGGGCGTATGCTTTTTTTCCTGAATATATTCTGGAAAAATGCATACGCACTTTTTGGCCAAGTGCATCAATGTCGACGTTCTCCCTCTTTTCGTATGCTTTAAATGCAATTCCAGTCTACCCCCTGAAATCGTTTTCCTGCAAATCTGCCCCGCTTTCAAGTCCTCTTTGCAGCCTTCCTTCAATATATTTTTGGACGATAGCTGTCATTTTTAACGCTGAAGGTTTGTGAATTACAGTGCCCGTGAGCTCCTTTCGTCAAATCACTTTCTTGTGAGCTGTCCGCAAAGCCGCAGGATTGCTTCAGGCCCTAATTTGGTTTCCTCACGGCATGCTGAGCCTTTTGTTATTTCCTCTTCCTGGTGGGAAATGAGCGTTAAATTTGCCCGTGCAGAAACCTACAGCTACTCTCTCATTGGTTCTCCCTATTCCTGTTCATCTTGCGCAGAAATTGCAAAGTGTGCCAAACAGGAGGTTAAAGGCACTGACTCTCCAAGTGGGGAAAGTGTTAGTAAAGGGTCTGGAATGGTGAACCCGAGTAAAAGGGGACGAAAACTGAGATGCATTTGAAAACGTTTCCCAGTCACACGGTGCACCATACTGTGGGTTTCCCATGCATGTTTTAGCTGAAGGAAGAATCCCTTAAACCTGGAGAGTTGGGACCCATGGAATGGGTAACATGCAGTATGACTTCAAAGCGTCTGCATTTGCTCATCGAACCTCACCAATGCTATCAGGCTGAAGTGTCCAACCTTATGTCTCACTCACCTCTGGGTGTAGATGAGGTAAATCCAGGTTGCATCACAAGCCCTGAATGAATTATTTAAGAATTGCTCTCTATTTCACTCTCATTGTGTTTTGTTTTTGTAATTCATTTTGATAAGGGTATTTATCGGATTTACTCTGCTGCATACATGCAGCTGTACACACGCTTGATTCTCTTATAGAGACATATAAATCCATGGGTTTGAAGATTCTTACTAGTCAGGTGTATTGCTAGGCGTTGAATATAGGGTTTTTAGGCCATCTCGTTGAGCAAGGGGTAGATCTTGACTGTTACATATTTGACTTATGGAAGGGTATCTGTGCTAATTTCTATCTCTGGTTTTATGCAGCACCCAAACTCACCTTTCCCCTTAAGCAAACATAAGTTGGTTTTCTTAATTTGAGACCCTGTTCTGTTTTGCAATTCAGTTCATGTGTAGCCAAGATTACATTCGGTGTATTAGTGATTTCTTATGATGTTTCATTTTCTGTGTGACTTATTTCACTTAGAATCATCGACCTGAATCCACTCATTATGCCGCGACGGGCCTGATGACATAGATTTCATTGTAGAGTGATATAACAATGTACGTACGTACCACAAATTCTTTATGCATTTTTTGCTTTCTGTGATATTTTTCTTGTACCGTAGACGAGGTTCTTGTAAACAGAGCCGTCTGAAATTTTGGGGTGGCTGTGTGTTTTTGATTTTAATTTCCCTAAGCTATAGGACCATAAGTGGAAATGCTGTAGGCTCTGTTGCTTTGTTTTTTAGGTGTTTGAGGAAACACCATACACTTCTCCAGAGTGGCTCTTGGCAATTTACATCCCACCCATCAGCATAACAGAGCTCCCTGTTCTCCATGGCCTGTGTTGCCTGTCTGGATTTTACACATTTTTCCGATGGCCGTTTTGACAGTGGGCAGTGAGACTTCACTCTAGTGCAGATTTCTTTAACATGCTTGCTTGGTTGGCCAAAAAGGGCGTATGCGTTTTTTCCTGAATATATTCTGGAAAAAACGCATACGCCGTTTTTGGCCAAGTGCATCATTGTCGACGTTCTGCCTCTTGTCCTATGCTTTAAATGTAATTCCAGTCTACCCCCTGAAATCGTTTTCCTGCAATTGTGCCCCGCTTTCAAGTCCTCTTCGCAGGCTTCCTTCAATATATTTTTGGATGATAGCTGTCATATATAACTCTGCAGGTTTGTGAATTACAGTGCCCATGATCTCCTTTCATCAAATCGCTTCCTTGTGAGCTGGCCGCAAACTCGCAGGATTGCTTCAGGCCCTAATCTGGTTCCGGAATGGCATGCTGAGCCTTTGGTTAAATCCTCTTCCTGGTTGGAAATGAGCGTTAAATTTGCCTGTGCAGTCACCTACAGCTAGTCTCTCATTGGTTCTCCCTATTCCTGTTCATCTTGCGCAGAAATTGCAAAATGTGCCAAACAGGAGGTTAAAGGCACTGACTCTCCAAGTGGGTAGTGTTAGTAAAGGGTGTGGAATTGTGAACCCGAGTAAAAGGGAACGAAATCTGAGATGCATTTGAAAACGTTTCCCTGTCACACGGTGCACCATACTGTGGGTTTCCCCTGCATGTTTTAGCTGAAGGAAGAATCGCTTAAACCTGGAGAGTTGGGACCCATGGAATGGGTCCCATGCAGTATGACTTCAAAGGGTCTGCATTTGCTCATTGAACCTCACCAATGCTATCAGCCCGAAGTGTCCAACCTTATGTCTCACTCAGCTCTGGGTGTAGATGAGGTAAATCCAGGTTGCATCACAAGCCCTGAATGAATTATTTAAGAATTGCTCTCTATTTCACTGTCATTGTGTTTTGTTTTTGTAATTCATTTTGATAATGGGATTTATCGGATTTTCTCTGCTGCCTTCATGCTGCTGTACACACGCTTGATCCTCTTATGGAGACATATAAATCCATGGATTTGAAGATTCTTACTAGCCAGGTGTATTCCTAGGCGTTGAATATAGGGTGTTTAGTGCATTTTGTTGAGCAAGGAGTAGGTCTTGTCTATTACGTATTTGGCTTATGGAACGGTATCTGTGCTAATTTCTATCTCTGTTTTTATGCAGCACCCCAACTCACCTTTCCCCATAAGCAAGCATAAGTTGGTTTTCTAAATTTGAGACCCTGTTCTGTTTTGTATTTCAGTTCATGTGTAGCCAAGTGTACATTCCGTGTATTAGTGACATCTTATGAGGTTTCTTTATCTGTGTGATTTATTTCACTTATAGACATCGTACCTGAATCCAGTCCTTATGCTGCTTTGGGCCTGATGACATAGATTTCCTTGCTGAGTGATATTCCATTTTACGTAAGTACTACAGCTTCTTTATCCCTTTTTTGCTCTCTGGGATATTTAACTTGTAGGGTAGACAAGGTTCTAAACAGAGCTGTCCCAAAGTTTGTGGTGGCTGCGTCTTTCTGATTTTAATTTCTCTCAGCTAAAAGACCATATGTGGAAGTGCACTGGGCTCAGTTCCTTTCTTTTTTAGGTGTTTCAGGAAACGCCATACACTTCTCCAGAGTGGCTGTTGGCAATTTACATCCCACCCATCAGCATAACAATGCTCCGTTTTCTCCATGGCCTGTCCTGTCTTTCTGGATTTTACAGTTTTTTCAGATGGCCCTTATGACCAGGGGGAAGTGAGACTTCATTGTAGTGCAGATTTCCTTTGCAAGCTTGCTTGGTTGGCCAAAAAGCGTGTATGCGTTTTTTCCTGACTATATTCAGGAAAAATCGAATATGCCCTTTTTAGCCAAGTGCATCATTGTCAACGTTCTGCCTCTTTTCCTATGCTTTAAATGCATTTTCAGTCTAACTCCTGATATCAGTTTCCTGCAATTCTGCCCCACTTTCAAGTCCTCTTCGCGTCCTTACTTCAATATATTTTTGGACAATAGCTGTCATTTATAACTCTGCATGTTTGTGAATTACAGTGCCCCTGAGCTCGTTTCTTCAACTCGTTTTCTTTTGAGCTGGCTGCAAAACCATAGGATTGCTTCTGGCCCTAATCTTGTTCCGGCATTGCACGCTGACCGTTTGTTTAATTCTCCTTCCTGGTGGGAAATGAGCATTACATTTGCCCATGCAGACACCTACAGCTAATCTCTCATTGGTTCTCCCTATTCCTGTACATCTTCTGCGTAAATTGCAAACTGAGCCAGACAGGAGGTTAAAGACACTGACTCTCCAAGTGGGGAGAGTGTTAGTAAAGCGTCTGGAATGGTGAACCCGAGTACCAGGGGACGAAAACTGAGATGCATTTAAAAACGTTTCCCAATCACACGGTGGACCATACACTGGGTTTCCCATGCACGTTTTAGCTGAAGGAAGAATCCCTTAAACCTGGAGAGTTGAAACCCATGGAATGGGTAAAATGCTGTATGACTTCAAATGGTCTGCATTTGCTCACAGAACCTCACCAATGCTATCAGCTCGAAGTGTCCAGCCTTATGTCTCATCCAGCTGTGGGTGTAGATGTGTTAAATCCAGGTTGCATCACAAGCCCTGAAAGAATTTTTTAAGAATTGCTCTCTATTTCACTGCCATTTTGTTATGTTTTTGAAATTTATTTTGAAAATGTGATTTAGCTGATTTTCACTGCTACGTTTATGTCGCTCTACACACGCTTGATTCTCTTACGGAGACATATAAATCCATACGTTTTAAGACTCTTACTAGTCAGGTATATTCCTAGGTGGTGAATATGGGGTGTTGAGTCATTTCGTTGACCAAAAAGTAGGTCTTTTCTATTACATATTTGGCTTATGGAACAGTATCTGTGCTAATTTCAATCTCTGGTTTTATTCAGCACCCGAACTCACCTTTCCCCTTAAGCAAGCATATGTTGGTTTTCTAAATTTGAGGCCCCGTTCTGTTTTGTAGTTCCATTCATGTGTCCCCAAGTTTACATTCCGTGTATTAGTGATATCTTATGTTGCTTTAAATGATATCTTATGATATGTGTCTTTTTCTTTTGAATTATGTGACTTCGAATGATCATACGTAACTCCTCTGGAGTTGTTACAAATGGCCATATTTCATTGATTTCCAGGCTGAGTAATATTCCACTCTACATAAGTACCACATCTCTATCCATTTTTTCCCTCCAGAGACATTTAAGTTATATCCTAGTCGAGGTTCTTTTAAACAGAGAGGCGGTAAACATTGGGGTGCCTGTGTCCTCTCGATTTTTGTTTTTCCCAAGATACACGTCCATGAGTGCAAGTGCCCTGTGCTCTGTAGCTCATTTTTTAGATGCTTTAGTAAACACAATACACTTCTCCAGAGTGACCGTTGGCAATATACATTTCCACTATAAGCCTCACAGGGCTCCCTTTTCTCCTTTCCTGTCCTGCATTTCTGGTGTTTACACTTTATGAGGACGGCTCTTCTGACTGATGTGAAGTGATATCTTTTGTAGTATTGATTTCCAGGGCCCACCTGTTTGGTTGGCTAAAAATGTGTGTGCCCTTTTCTTGAATATATACAGAAAGAGACGCATACACCCTTTTTGACCAAGTGCAAAGTTGCAAATGTTCAGCCCCTTTTCTGGTGCTTCATGGCGAGTCCTTTCTACCTCTTCCAATCCCTTTCCTGCCATTCTCCCTTGCTTACAAGTCCTTTTCTCTGACTATCCTCAAGACATTTTTTAGGGATAGATATTTTCAACTCTGCAGTTTCGTGAATTTTAGTGCCCCTGAGTTCCATTTTTTACTTGTGTTTATGGGAACTGGCCACAAAGCAGCGGGATTTCCTCAAGGCCTATTCTGTTTCCATGGGCAACCCTAGCCTTTGGTCAATTCGTCTTTCTGATTGGAAATTAAAGTGACATGTGGCTGTCCGAGCACCTAGGACTTGTCTCTCATTGTTCCTCCTCCTTCCGCTTCATCCTCTGGACAAATTCCAAACTGTACACAACAGGATGTTGACAGTGCCAACATCTCCAAGTGGGGAGACTGTTAGTAAAGACGCCGGAGTCGTGAACCCGAGCACCAGGAGATGAGGAGATGAGATGCCTTTTCCAAACTCTTCCCGATCAGACGGTATACCATCCTCTGGGTGTGACAGGCATGTTTTAGCTGTAGGAAGGATCCCATTCATGTGAGGAGACCACCAGGGCTTTTTCAAAATCAGTGTCTCTCCGCAACCCAAACTGGGGAATTTTTTAAGCTACGGCTACACATATGTTTATTAAGGGCCTTGGGAAGTAGGCAGAGTCCAAACTTTAGATGATTGAAGTCTTCAGGGTCAGAAGCACTCACCAACGGCTTCCCTTAGGTTCCATTTTAACTGTCATTGATAGATGATGTCAATAAAAATATCTATTCTTTTTCAGATTATTTCCCCTTATAGGTTATTGCAAAATATTGAGTGTAGTTCCCTGTGCTATACAGTAGTTCCTTGTTGATGATTGATTATATACATAGCAGTGTGTATGTGTTAATCCCAAACTGTTAATTTATCCCTCCTCCCACCTTTCCTCTTTGGTAATCATAAATTATAAGATTTTATACTTCTCAGAAATGGGGGAGCTGAAAGAGAGGTATCATTTTCAATGGAAAAGCATTTAAAACAAGATTGAAGCTTTAACCAAGATTATTAGATGTACATCCTTGGAAAGAAATCATTTCGTTTCTCTAATATTGACCTGACAAATAAGACAAACCTTTTCAGTGAACTTGCTTATAATAAAGTGATGGAAATATCAAATGGAAGTGTTAGAAACATCTTATTTTACCCGAGCCTTATACACTGTTCTATGTTAATTACAGTTTGGCTCACACATCTGTTCATTGAAGTTACAAGGTTCTCAATTTCTGTTACTGATCCTCCAGAGTGGACCCCAACAAGTGTCCCCCTGCCCGGTGTCATTGGAGCCAACAGATCGAGACTGAGTTTGGTTCAGAAGCAAAGGAAACTTTATATTTTGATCAGAGAATGGAGAGGTGAGAGCATGTGCTACCCTGTGGGCTGTGGGCTGGGCTGCTGTGTAGAGATCCTGTCAGAGTCAGTGGGAGGGAGGGGGCAGAGCTCTCTCGAGGGCCCGGTTGGCTGCAGCTCAGGCTCTATATCACGGAGTCTGCCCTGGGCCCCAGGATCTGATGTGTCGACCCAGCCATTCTGCACTAGAAAATCTGGTCTGAAGTGCCAGGTGTGGAACCTCTGTATGCGGGACCCTAGGAGCACGTGAAATTAGACAAAGCACAAAGGATAAAAAGGTTAGACTTTATTTTATTGCCCAGATTCTATTTTTATCTCCCAGGGATTTTTAAGGGGCTTTGCCTGGGACAAACCCCGCTTCTGCCTTTTGTCCCCTTCCTCATTCTTGGAGTGCTGAGGGTGCAGACCCTTCTTCTGTAACTGCTGAGTGCTGAGTTAAGAGCACTCATACTCGTGGGCGAGGGTCAGAACTTCTCCCCAGCAGCCTCCAGGTGACGTTGATTGTCCCCAGGGCTGCTGCCTCCCTGCTCGTCCGCCTGAGCACCAGTATTGGAAGTGTTATAGATTCTAATGACCGTTAAGGGTCCAGGAAGGAGATGTGCAGTGATGCTGTGAGGTCCAGTTTCACCCCGCCCCACATTTATTTGGCCACCTTAGGCTGACCGTTTCTGCCAGCCTAGATGCTCTGACCAGTAGTCTGCGCTTTCTTCAATTAGGCCCCTGAATTAACGTAAAAACAGCACCAGGTGTCAGGACCCTGCCCGCTCAACTCCCAGACAGCCCAGGGTCAGTGGTGATGAAGGACCATGATGGCCACTGAGTCAACAGCCTTTTGAAGTAAACAGGAGTCCAGCCGGTCTTATTGGCCACCATCATCACGGTGTTTCTAGGCTTTTCTATGGTGACAGCGTGATATTCGGTTCCCCCGCCAAGATTATTAGCTCCCCTCTGGGTGCAGTAAGTCCTGCAAGCAGTAGTCTACTCTTTTGGGACACACTCTTGTTGTTTTATGAGAGAAACTCCAGGTCAAGTGATGGTCACATGAGTTGTCATGGTGCCCCGTTGCCCCTGGTTATCTCTCTGGAGGTTGGAGTTGGAGGGCCTCCTCACTCGAGGTCAGTGTGCCCACGGAGCAAACCCTGCAACTTCAGGGCATGGTTGGGGGTTAGGATCACCACGTGGGGTCCTTTTCCCTTAAGAGGGAGGTGGCCTTTTGGGCTGCTGATTTCCAGGTTTTTTGATACCGCCAGTATCTTGGGCAGATGTGGCGGTGGGCCAAGCTCCATGGTGACCGTAGTTTATCCTACCTATATGGCATTCTTGCATTGTTCCATTTCAAGTGGTCTCAGTTTTTGCACTAATACTCCAATGGCGATTCACCTTTCACCAGGAATGTAAAGATCAAAGGGTTTAGCTAAATTAGGGAGTTCCAGGGCAAGGGTCTGAATTGACTGCTCTTTCCATTCTTGAAAGGCCACTTCTGGATTCTATTCAAAAGGATCATCATCTTTTCCTTTCAGTGTTTCATATAGAGGCCCAGCTAGTAGACTGTAGTTAGGGATCCAGAAGCAGCAAACCCTGGCCTCCCCAGGAACCCCTAAGCTGTCTTCTAGTTTTAGAAAGGGGTAAGGCTATAAATTGTTTCTTCCCTTTCCTGGGATGTGCTTCTCCGACCTTCTGTGAGAATGAAGCCCAGGCAGGTCACCGTAGTCTGTGATATTTGAGCTTTTTCTTGGACAACTTCTATCCTCTATTGGCTTGGTAGTTCAGAGGTCTCCTTAGTAGGGCTGGCGATCAGAATGTCGTCTGCATATTGAAGGAGTGTTTCCTTTTCCAGAGGTAGAGCTTTTAGGTCTTTAGCTGAGCTTTCCCCAAAGGTGGTGTGGGAATTTTTGAACCCTTGGGGCAAGACGGCCCGGAAGTATTGTTTTAGTTGTATGTTGAGTCCTGCCACTCACAAGCCAAAATTTTTTGTGACTCTCGGACTAATGGAATACCAAAGAAGGCATCATTCAAGACTAATACAGAATACCAAGTCCTGGTGGTTGGTAGAATGACCAGCAGGGTGTAGGATTTAGGAACTACTGGAGGTATATCCTCGGTGGCTTCACTGACTGTCCTGACATCCTTTACCAGGACTCCAGCAGCCCATGGGGCTCTCGAGGTCAGGCCAATCCCAGGATATGAAGCTCACCTGGGCAGGTACCCCACCCCCACGCCAGCCCACGGGGCTCTCGTGTTCAGGCCCCTCCCAGGATATGGGGTTCCCTGCGCAGGTCCCCTGCAGCCCATGGGGCTCTCGTGGTCAGGCCCCTCCCAGGATACAGAGCTACCCTTGCAGGTACCGTGGCAAGGCTGGGCACACGGGAACCGTGCACATAGCCCACATTGCAGAGCACTCCCAGCTCACCTGTCGCTCAGATCTGACACAGAGCACCTCAGAGCAGGACTTGAACTAACAAATAGCACCTCCGTCAGGTCTGTGACCCTGGGCATCACTCTGTGCGGCCTCCCTCCACCTGGTCTTCCAGAGACTTCCACTGCACCCGGGGCACCAGGCCTCTGTCTCCACCCACCACCCACCCCTCCTCTCCCTGACTCCTGGGGTCCTCTCATTAGGAGAGGGTTTTCTTGAAGTTGTCTCCCACTCATGGGCCAGTTAAAATGATTAGAAAACAAGCCGGAGCTACAACCCCTTGTCTATCCTGACTCTCAAGAGCCCACACCTGTTCCTTGGACCTGGCTGATTCAGCAATTTCCATTTTCTGCAATTGTGAGACCCTGAGGGGTGATGATTGGCTGACCTGGGCAGCCTGACCGTGCCGGCCAGCCCTCCCCAGGTGTGCCTGGGTTGAGATCGATATAAACACACATATAAAATGGCTGTGCCTGACGCCATTTTCTCTGCCCTGTCAACAGTCTCGGGGCTGGGCTGGTGGGACGGAGTGAGAGGCCACGGCTTTGTGGGTGGCCCAGTGTGAGTGGGGTTCTGCTGGACTTTCTGCAGCAGTTGCCAAGATGCCACCTGCTAAAGAAGAGGATGTGACACCCATACCTGCCGCTGGAATTTCTTCCTGGGCAGAGGTGAGGAAGGAAGAAAGCAGTGGGGGCGAGGACAGGAGGGGTATCTCAGGCAGGGAAATGGAAAGCTTCCAGAAGAGCACCCAGGGCCAGGGCCATCCTGGCTGGCCTGCAGGCACCAAGTCGGCCGGCATGCTGTCACTCGTGTGGCTCCATGGCCCTTCCTCTAGGCTTTCAAGTCCTTGTACATATTCAGGTGTTTTACCTGGGAAGGGTGGGAACATTTCAGCAGCAGCTGGCCTGGGGTTCGGCCCACGTTTACTCACAGATGCCTCGGCATGGTCCCCCAGCTTTGCAAAGAGGACGCTTGTTGCGTGGGGCCTGCTGGCTGAATGGGAGATGATTCCCCACCACTGACCAACTTCAGAATGGTTTACAACTGGAGCAAGTGCCCTGATACGGTTTTCCTCTGTGTAAATGGTGGGTTCTGATTTTTTTTCTTTTTTCCGTTTTTGGTTCAAGGTAGATTTTATTCCTCTTTTTTGTATTTACAGATATAAGCATGGAAATAATTTATTCATATTAATACATGTATGTGAAGGGAAGAATATTTTTTCTGTTTTACTTTTTTTAATTTTATTTTTTTAATTTTGAATTTTATTTTATTTTTTATACAGCAGGTTCTTATTGGTTATCTATTTTATACATATAAATGTATACATGCCAATCCCAATCTCTCAACTCCTCCCACCACCACCCCCCCAACCGCTCTCCCCCCTTGGTGTCCATACGTTTGTTGTCTACATCTGTTGCTCTATTTCTGTCTTGCAAAACGGTTCATCTGTACAATTTTTCTAGGTTCCACATATATGCATTAATATACAAGATTTGTTTTGTTTTTCTCTTTCTGACTTACTTCACTCTGTATGACAGTCTCTAGATCCATCAACGTCTCTACAAATGATCCAATTTCATTCCTTTTTATGGCTTAGTAATATTCCATTTTATATATGTACCACATCTTTATGCATTCGTCTGTCTGGGCATTTAGGTTGCTTCCATTACCTGGATATTGTAAATAGTGATGCAATGAACATTGCGGCGAATGTCTCTTTTTGATTTTTGGTTTTGTCTGGGTATATGCCCAGTAGTGGGATTGCTGTATCATATGGTAATTCTATTTTTAGTTTTATAAGAAACTCCATAATGTTCTCCACAGTGACTGTATCTATTTACATTCCCAACAATAGTGGAAGAGGGTTCCTTATCTCCACACCCTTTCCAGCATTTGTTGTTTGTAGATTTTCTGATGATGCCCATTCTAACAGGTGTGAGATGATACAGCATGGATGAGTCTATTTCGTTGAGCAAGGAGTAGGTCTTGTCTATTACATATTTGGCTTATGGAAAGGTATCTGTGCTAATTTCAATCTCTGGTTTTATACAGCACCCCAACTCAACTTTCCCCTTAAGCAAGCATAAGTTTTTTAGCTAAATGTGAGACACTGTTCGGTTTTGTAATTCAGTTCATGTGGAGCCAAGTTTACACTCCCTCTATTAGTGATATCTTATGATTACTGTCTTTCTCTGTGTGACATATTTCTCTTAGAGTCATCGTGCTTAAGTCCACTCAATTTGCTGCTACAGGCCTGATGACATTGATTTCATTGCTGAGTGATATTCCGTTGTACGTAAGTAGCACAACTTCTTTATCCATTTTTTTCTTTCTGGGATATTTAATTTGTACTGGACTCAAGGTTCTTGTAAACACAGCAGCCCTAAATTTTGTGTTGGCTGTGTCTTGTTGATTTTAATTTTCCTAAGCTATAGGACCATAAGTGGAAGTGCCCTAGGCTCTGTAGCTTTGTTTTTTAGATGTTTCAGGATACACCATAAACATCTCCAGAGTGTCTGTTGGCAATTTACATCCCACCCATCAGCATAACAAGGCTCCCTCTTCTCCATGGCCTGTCCTGTGTTTCTCGTTTTTACACTTTTTTCAGATGGCCCTTTTGACGAATGGGAAAAGAGACTTCATTGTAGTGCGGATTTCCATTGCTCGAGTGCTTGGTTGACCAAAAAGGGCGTATGCGTTTTTTCCTGAATATATTCACGAAAAAATGCATACGCTCTTTTTGTCCAAGTGCATCACTGTCAAAGATCTGCTGCTTTTCATATGCTTTAAATGCAATTCAAATCTACCTCCTGAAATCTGATTCCTGGAATTCTGCCGTGTTTTCAAGTCTTCTTTGCAGCCTTACTTCAATATATTTTTGACAATAGTTGTCATTTATAACTCTGCAGGTTTGTGAATTACAGTGTCCCTGATTTCCTTTCTTAACTCGCTTCCTTGTAAGCTGGCCACAAAACCGCAGGTTTGCTTCAGGCCGTAATCTGGTTCCGGCACGGCACGCTGAGCGTTTGGTTAATTCCTCTTCCTGGTGGGAAATGAGAGTTAAATGTGCCCGTCCAGACACCTGCCTCACTCCCAGCCCATTGGTGATGTGTGTCCTCTGGTTTGAGGCCACATGTGCCAGTTTACTCACCTATTAAAGATGTGGACCCACTGGTGTGAGGACACTCCTGCCTGGTTCATATCCCCTTGGTGATGTGGGCTGTCTGGTGAGAGTCTGATCCTGGCTGGTTTCGTCACCTTTCTGTGAGGTGGTCCCTCTGCTCTGAGGTCACACCTGCCTGGCTTGTTCCCGTTGCCTTGGAGACGTCGGCCCTCTGGTGGCAGTTGGAGCTTGCTGGGAGTCTCCTCCCCTCGGTGATGAGGGCCCTGTGGCATCAGTCAATAACTGCTGGGCTCCCCATTTTTTCTGATGTTTGCCCACTTGTGCGATGACACTCCTGCCGGGTTTCCATCCCCATGTGGATGTGCGCCTTCTGCTTTGAGGTCCCAACGGTTGGGTCGCTCACAGTTTAATGATGAGGGCCCTCTGGTGTGAGTTCATTCCAGAAAGCATCCCATTGCCTCTCGGCTCCTGGCCGCCTGCTGGGACGTTTCAACTGCTGGATTCCTCACATTTTTTGATCTATGGTCCCTGTGTTGTTAGGCTACTCCTGCCTGCCTCACTCTGAGCACCTTGGAGATGTGGTTCCTGTGGTTTAGGCCATATGTTCTGGGTTCCTCACCTTTCCATTATTTGGCCACACTGGTGTGAGGATACTTCTGCCTGGTTCCGGTCCCCTTGGTGATGTGGGCCCTCTGGTGAGAGTCTTATCCTGGCTGGGTTCCTCTCCCTTCTGTGACGTTTGCCCTCTGCTGTGAGGTCAATCCTGCCTGGCTGGCGCACGTCACCTTGGCGACGTGGGCCCTCAGTTGGGATTTGGTGCCTGCTGGGAGTTTCCTCCCTTTGGTAATGAGGGCCCTCTGGCGTCTGGCCCTAACTCCTGGGCTCCCAAATTTTTCTGATGTGTGCCCTGTGGTGCGAGTACACTCCTGCCAAGTTCCCAACCCCATGGAAATGGGGGCCTTCTGCTCTGTGGACACAATGGCTGGGTTCACAGTTTCATGATGAGGGCCCTCTTTTGTGAGTTCACACCGACCTGGAACCCATAGCCTCGCTGCTCCTTGCCACCTGCTGGAACGTTCCAACTGCGGGATTCCTCACCTTTTTTATTCTATGGGCCCTCTGTTTTGAGGCTACTCCTGCCTGCCTCCCTCGCAGACCCTTGGTGATGTATGTCCTCTGGTTTGAGGCCACGTGTGTTGGGTCCCTCACCTTTCGATGATATGGCCCCAATGGTGTGAGGACACTCCTGCCTGGTTCACATCCCCTTGGTGTTGTGGGCCCTCTGGTGAAAGTCTGATCCTTGCTGGGTTCCTGACCCTTCTTTGAGGTGGGCCCTCTTCTGTGAGGTAACTCCTGCCTGGCTTGCTCACATTGCCTTGGTGACGTCAGCCATCTGGTTGCAGTTGGAGCCTGCTGGGAGCCTCCTCTCCTAGCTGATGAGGGCCCTCTGGCATCAGGCTCTAACTGCTGGGCACCCCACGTTTTCTGACTGAGCCCAGTGATGCCAGGACACTCCTGTAAGGTTCCCATCCCCATGAGGAAGTGGGCCTTCTGCTCAGTGGTCCCAACGCCTGGGTTGCTCACAGTTTCGTGATGTTGGTTCTCTGGTGTTAGTTCACTCAGGCCTAGATCCCATAGCCTCTGTGCTCTGGGCCGACTGCTGGGAGGTTCCAACTGCTGGATTCCGCCCCTTTTTTATACTTTGGGCCCTCTGTTGTGAGGCTCCTCCTGCCTGCCTCACTCCAAGCCCCTTGGTGATGTAGGTCCTCTGGTTTGAGGCAACATGTGCCGGTTGCCTCACCTTTTAGGTATGTGACCCCACTGGTGTGAGGACACTCGTGACTGGTTCCCATCCTCTTGTTGATGTGGGCCCTCTGGTGAGAGTTGGACCCTGGTTTGATTCCTCATACTTCTGGGAGGTGGGTCCTCTGCTGTGAGGTCACTCCTGCCTGGCTGGCACACGTCGCCTTGGCCACATGGGCCCTCTGGTTGCAGTTGGAGCGTGCTGGGAGCCTCCTCCCATCGGTGATGAGGGCCCTCTGGCGTCAGGCCCTAACTGCTGGGCTCCCCACATTTTCTGATATGTGCTCACTGGTGCGATGACACTCCTGCCAGGTTCCCATCCCCATGCGGATTTGGGCCTTCTGTTCTGAGGTGCCAACGTGTGGGTTGCTCACAGTGTCAGGATGTGGGCCCTCTGCTGTGAGTTCACTCCGGCATGCATCCCATATCCTCGGTGTTCTGGGCCACCTGCTTGGAGCTTCCAACTGCAGGATTCCTTACCTTTTTTCTTCTATGGGCCGTGTGTTGTGAGACACTTCCTGCCTGCCTCACTCTGAGCCCCTTGTTGTTGTGGGTCTTCTGGTGTGAGGTCACATGTGGTGGGTTTCTCGCCTTTCAATGATGTGGCCCCACTGGGGTCAGAACACTCCTGCCTGGTTCCCATCCCCTTGGTGATGTGGGCCCTCTGGTGAGAGTCTCATCCTGGTTGGGTTCCTAACAGTTTCGTAAGGTTGGCCCTCTGCCCTGAGGTCACTCCTGCCTGGCTGGCACACACCGCCTTGGTGACGTCAGCCCTCTGACCGCAGATGGAGCGTGCTGGGAGCCTTCTCCTCTCAGTTAGGAGGACACTCTGGTGTCAGGCCCTAACTGCTGGGTACCCATATTTCTGATACGTGCTAAGTGGTGAGAGGACACTCCGGCCAGGTTCCCATCCCCATGCGGATTTGGGCCTTCTGTTCTGAGGTGCCAACGGCTGGGTTGCTCACAGTGTCAGGATGTGGGCCCTCTGCTGTGAGTTCAATCCGGCATGGATCCCATAGCCTCGGTGCTCTGGGACAACTGCTTGGAGCTTCCAACTGCGGGATTCCTCACCTTTTTTATTTTATGGGCCCTCTGTTTGAGACACCTCCTGCCTGCCTCACTCTGAGCCCCTTGTTGATATGGGTCTTCTGGTTTAGGCCATATGTTCTGGGTTCCTCACTTTTCTATGATTTGGCCATACTGGTGTGAGGCCACTCCTGCCTGGTTCTGATCCCCTTGGTGATGTGGGCCCTCTGGTGATTGTCTTATCCTGGCTGGGTTCCTCCCCCTTCTGTGACGTAGGCCCTCTGCTGTGAGGTCACTCCTGCCTGGCTGACGCACGTCACCTTGGCGACGTGGGCCCTCAGTTGGGAGTTGGTGCCTGCTAGGAGTCTGCTCCCCTCGGTAATTAGGGCTGTCTGGAGTCAGGCCCTAACTCCTGGGCTCCCAAACTTTTCTGATGTGTGCCCTGTGGTGCGAGTACACTCCTGCCATGTTACCAAACCCATGGGAATGTGGGCCTTCTGTTCTGTGGTCCCAACAGCTGTGTTGTTCACAGTTTCATGATGAGGGCCCTCTGTTGTGAGTTCACACTGGCTGGGATCCCATAGCCTCGCTGCTCCTTGCCGCATGCTAGGAGTATCCAACTGCGGGATTCCTCACATTTTTTATTCTATGGGTCCTCTGTTTTGAGGGTCCTCCTGCCTGCCTCACTCCCAGCCCCTTGGAGATGTGGGTCGGCTTGTTTGGGCCACATATTCTGGGTTCCTCACCTTTCTATGATTTGGCCACACTGGTGTGAGGCCACTCCTGCCTGGCTTGCTCCCGTTGCCTTGGTGACGTCGGACCTCTGGTGGCAGTTGGAGCCTTCTTGTACGCTCCTCTCCAAGGTGATGAGGGCCCTCTTGCGTCAGGCCCTAACTGCTGGGCTCCGCACATTTTCTGATGTGAGCCCACTGGTGCAATGTCACTCCTTCCAGGTTCCAATCCCCATGCGGATTTGGGACTTCTGTTCTGAGGTGCCAACGGCTGGGTTGCTCCCAGTGTCAGGATGTGGGCCCTCTGCTGTGAGTTCACTCCGGCATGCATCCCAGAGCCTCGGTGCTCTGGGCCACCTGCTTGGAGCTTCCAAATGCAGGATTCCTTACCTTTATTCTTCTATGGGCCCTGTGTTGTGAGACACTTCCTGCCTCCCTCACTCTGAGCCCCTTTTTGATGTGGGTGTTCTGGATTGAGGCCACATGTTGTGGGTTCCTCGCCTTTCAGTGATGTGGCACCACTGTGGTGAGAACACTCCTGCCTGGTTCCCATCCCCTTAGTGATGTGGGCCCTCTGGTGAGAGTCTCATCCTGGTTGGGTTCCTCACAGTTCCGTAAGGTTGACCCTCGGCCCTGAGGTCACTCCTGCCTGGCTGGCACACACCGCCTTGGTGACGTCGGCCCTCTGGCGGCAGTTGGAGCATGCTGGGAGCATTCTCCTCTCGGTGATGAGGACACTCTGGCGTCAGGCCCTAACTCCTGGGCTCCCATACTTTTCTGATGTGTGCCCTCTGGTGGGAGGACACTCCTGTCAGGTTCCCAACCACATGGGAATGTGGGCCTTCTGCTCTGTTGTCCCAACTGCTGGGATGTTCACAGTTTCGTGATGAGGGCCCTCTGTTGTGAGTTCACACCGGCCGGGATCCCATAGCCTCGCTGTACCTTGCCGCCTGCTGGGAGGTTCCAACTGCGGGATTCCCCACCTTTTTTATTTTATGGGCCCTCTGTTTGAGACACCTACTGCCTGCCTCACTCTGAGCCCCTTGTTGATGTGGGTCCTCTGGTTTAGGCCATATGTTCTGGTTTCTTCACTTTTCTATGATTTGGCCATACTGGTTTGAGGCCACTCCTGCCTGGTTCTGATCCCCTTGGTGATGTGGGCCCTCTGGTGGGAGTCTTATCCTGGCTGGGTTCCTCCCCCTTCTGTGACGTAGGCCCTTGGCTGTGAGGTCATTCCTGCCTGGCTGTCACACGTCACATTGGCGACGTGTGCCCTCAGTTGAGAGTTGGTGCCTGCTAGGAGTCTGCTCCCCTCTGTAATTAGGGCCGTTTGGCGTCCGGCCCTAACTCCTGGGCTCCCAAAATTTTCTGATGTGTGCCCTGTGGTGCGAGTACACTCCTGCCAGGATGCCAACCCCATGGGAATGTGGGCCTTCTGTTCTGTGGTCCCAACAGCTGTGTTGTTCACAGTTTAATGATGAGGGCCCTCTGTTGTGAGTTCACACTGGCTGGGAACCCATAGCCTCGCTGCTCTTTGCCGCATGCTAGGAGGTTCCAACTGCGGGATTCCTCACTTTTTTATTCTATGGGTCCTCTGTTTTCTGGCTCCTCCTTCCTGCCTCACTTCCAGCCCCTTGGAGATGTGGGTCCTCTTGTTTAGGCCACATGTTCTGGGTTCCTCACCTTTCTATTATTTGGCCACACTGGTGTGAGGCCACTCCTGCCTGGATCCGATCCCCTTGGTGATGTGGGCCCTCTGGTGAGAGTCTGATCCTGGCTGGGTACCTCACCCTTCTGTGAGGTGGGCCCTCTGACATGAGGTCACTCCTGCCTGGGTGGCACACGTCGCCTTGGTGACATGGGCCCTCTGTTGGCCATTGGAGTGTGCTGGGAGCCTCCTCCCCTCTTTAATGAGGGCCCTGGATAAAACGCATATGCCCTTCTTGGCCAAATGCATCATTGTCGACGTACTGCCTCTTTTCCTATGCTTTAAATGTAATTACTGTCTACCTCCTGAAATCGGTTTCCTTCAATTCTGCCCCACTTTCAAGTCTGCTTTGCAGCCTTACTTCAATATATTTTTGGAAGATAGCTGTCATTGATAACTGCAGGTTTGTGAATGACAGTGCCCCTGAGCTCTTTTTTTCAACTAGCTTTCTTTTGAGCTGGCCGCAAAACTGCAGGATTGTTTCAGGCCCTAATCTTGTTCTGGCATGGCACGCTGAGCCTTTGGTTCATTCCTCTTCCTGGTGGGAAATGAGAGTTAAATTTGCCCGTGCAGACAGCTACAGCTACTCTCTCATTAGTTCTCCGTATTCCTGTTCATCTTGCGCAGAAATTGCAAACTGTGCCAAACAGGAGATAAAGGCACTGACTGTCCAAGTGGGGAGACTGTTAGTAAAGGGTCTGGAATTGTGAACCCGAGAAAAAGCTGACGAAAACGGACATGCATTTGAAAACGTTTCCCGGTCACATGGTGCACCATACAGTGGGATTCCCATGCATGTTTTAGCTGAAGGAAGAATCCCTTAAACCTGGAGAGTTGGGACCCATGGAACAGGTACCATGACGTATGACTTCAAAGGGTCTGCATTTGCTCATCGAACCTCATCAATACTATCAGCCCGAAGTGTCCAACATTATGTCTCACTCAGCTCTGTGTGTAGATGAGGTAAATCCAGGTTGCATCACAAGCACTGAATGAATTATTTAAGAATTGCTCTCTATTTCACTGTCATTGTGTTTTGTTTTTGTAATTAATTTTGATAATGGGATTTATCGGATTTTCTCTGCTGCATTCATGCAGCTGTACACACGCTTGATTCTCTTATGGAGACATATAAATCCATGGGTTTGAAGATTCTTACTAGTAAGGTGTAATGCTAGGCGTTGAATATGGGGTGTATAGTCCATCTAGTTGAGCAAGGGGAAGGTCTTGACTATTACATATTTGACTTATGGAATGGTATCTGTGCTAATTTCTATCTCTGGTTTTATGCAGCACCCCAACTCACCTTTCCCCTTAAGCAAATATAAGTTGGTTTTCTAAATTTGAGACCCTGTTCTGCTTTGTAATTCAGTTCATGTGTAGTCAAGATTACATTCCGTGTATTAGTGATATCTTATGATGTTTCATTTTCTGTGTGACTTATTTCACTTAGAATCATCGTACCTGAATCCACTCATTATGCCACGACGGGCCTGATGACATAGATTTCATTGGTGAGTGATATTCCATTGTACGTACGTACCACAACTTCTTTATGCATTTTTCGCTTTCTGGGATATTTAACTTGTACCGTAGACGAGGTTCTTGTAAACAGAGCCATCTGAAACTTTGGGGTGGCTGTGTGTTTTTGATTTTAATTTCCCTAAGCTATAGGACCATAAGTGGAAGTGCTGTAGGCTCTGTTGCTTTGTTTTTTAGGTGTTTCAGGAAACACCATACACTTCTCCAGAGTGGCTCTTGGCAATTTACATCCCACCCATCAGCATAACAGAGCTCCCTGTTCTCCATGGCCTGTGTTGCCTGTCTGGATTTTACATATTTTTCAGATGGCCGTTTTGACAGGGGGCAGTGAGACTTCACTCTAGTGCCGATTTCTTTAACATGCTTGCTTGGTTGGCCAAAAAGGGCGTATGCGTTTTTTCCTGAATATATTCTGGAAAAAATGCATACGCCGTTTTTGGCCAAGTGCATCATTGTCGACGTTCTGCCTCTTGTCCTATGCTTTAAATGTAATTCCAGTTTACCTCCTGAAATCGTTTTACTGCAATTCTGCCCCGCTTTCAAGTCCTCTTCGCAGGCTTCCTTCAATATATTTTTGGATGATAGCTGTCATATATAACTCTGCAGGTTTGTGAATTACAGTGCCCATGATCTCCTTTCATCAAATCGCTTCCTTGTGTGCTGGCCGCAAACCCGCATGATTGCTTCAGGCCCTAATCTGGTTCCGGAATGGCATGCTGAGCCTTTTGTTAAATCCTCTTCCTGGTTGGAAATGAGCGTTAAATTTGCCTGTGCAGACACCTACAGCTAGTCTCTCATTGGTTCTCCCTATTCCTGTTCATCTTGCACAGAATTTGCAAAATGTGCCAAACAGGAGGTTAAAGGCACTGACTCTCCAAGTGGGGAGTGTTTGTAAAGGGTCTGGAATTGTGAACCCGAGTAAAAGGGAACGAAACCTGAGATGCATTTGAAAACGTTTCCCTGTCACACGGTGCACCATACTGTGGGTTTCCCCTGCATGTTTTAGCTGAAGGAAGAATCGTTTAAACCTGGAGAGTTGGGACCCATGGAATGGGTCCCATGCAGTATGACTTCAAAGGGTCTGCATTTGCTCATTGAACCTCACCAATGCTATCAGCCCGAAGTGTCCAACCTTATGTCTCACTCAGCTCTGGTTGTAGATGAGGTAAATCCAGGTTGCATCACAAGCCCTGAATGAATTATTTAAGAATTGCTCTCTATTTCACTGTCATTGTGTTTTGTTTTTGTAATTCATTTTGATAATGGGATTTATCGGATTTTCTCTGCTGCCTTCATTCAGCTGTACACACGCTTGATTCTCTTATGGAGACATATAAATCCATGGGTTTGAAGATTCTTACTAGCCAGGTGTATTCCTAGGCGTTGAATATAAGGTGTTTAGTGCATTTCGTTGAGCAAGGAGTAGGTCTTGTCTATTACGTATTTGGCTTATGGAACGGTATCTGTGCTAATTTCAATCTCTGTTTTTATGCAGCACCCCAACTCACCTTTCCCCATAAGCAAGCATAAGTTGGTTTTCTAAATTTGAGACCCTGTTCTGTTTTGTATTTCAGTTCATGTGTAGCCAAGTGTACATTCCGTTTATTAGTGACATCTTATGAGGTTTCTTTATCTGTGTGATTTATTTCACTTAGAGACATCGTACCTGAATCCAGTCCTTATGCTGCTTTGGGCCTGATGACATAGATTTCCTTGCTGAGTGATATTCCATTTTACGTAAGTACTACAACTTCTTTATCCCTTTTTTGCTCTCTGCGATCTTTAACTTGTAGGGTAGACAAGGTTCTAAACAGAGCTGTCCCAAAGTTTGTGGTGGCTGCGTCTTTCTGATTTTAATTTCTCTAAGCTAAAAGACCATATGTGGAAGTGCACTGGGCTCAGTTCCTTTCTTTTTTAGGTGTTTCAGGAAACGCCATACACTCTCCAGAGTGGCTGTTGGCAATTTACATCCCACCCATCAGCATAACAATGCTCCGTTTTCTCCATGGCCTGTCCTGTCTTTCTGGATTTTACAGTTTTTTCAGATGGCCCTTATGACCAGGGGGAAGTGAGACTTCATTGTAGTGCAGATTTCCTTTGCAAGCTTGCTTGGTTGGCCAAAAAGCGTGTATGCGTTTTTTCCTGACTATATTCAGGAAAAATCGAATACGCCCTTTTTAGCCAAGTGCATCATTGTCAACGTTCTGCCTCTTTTCCTATGCTTTAAATGCATTTTCAGTCTAACTCCTGATATCGGTTTCCTGCAATTCTGCCCCACTTTCAAGTCCTCTTCGCGTCCTTACTTCAATATATTTTTGGACAATAGCTGTCATTTATAACTCTGCATGTTTGTGAATTACAATGCCCCTGAGCTCGTTTCTTCAACTCGTTTTCTTTTGAGCTGGCTGCAAAACCATAGGATTGCTTCTGGCCCTAATCTTGTTCCGGCATTGCATGCTGACCGTTTGTTTAATTCTCCTTCCTGGTGGGAAATGAGCATTACATTTGCCCATGCAGACACCTACAGCTAATCTCTCATTGGTTCTCCCTATTCCTGTTCATCTTGCGTAGAAATTGCAAACTGTGACAAACAGGAAGTTAAAGGCACTGACTCTCCAAGTGGGGAGAGTATTAGTAAACGGTCTGGAATTGTGAACCCGAGTAAAGGGGACAGAAACTGAGATGCATTTGAAAACGTTTCCCGGTCACACGGTGCACCATACTTTGGGTTTCCCATGCATGATTTAGCTGAAGGAAGAATCGCTTAAACCTGGAGAGTTGGGACCCATGGAATGGGTACCATGCGGTATGACTTCAAAGGGTCTGCATTTGCTCATCGAACCTCACCAATGCTATCAGCCCGAAGTGTCCAACCTTATGTCTCACTCAGCTCTGGGTGTAGATTAGGTAAATCCAGGTTGCATCACAAGCCCTGCATGAATTATTTAAGAATTGCTCTCTATTTCACTGTCATTGTGTTTTGTTTTTGTAATTCATTTCGATAATGGGATTTATCGGATTTTCTCTGCTGCCTTCATGCAGCTGTACACACGCTTGTTTCTCTTATGGAGACATATAAATCCATGGGTTTGAAGATTCCTACTAGTCAGGTGTATTCCTAGGCGTTGAATATAGGGTGTTTAGCCCATTTTGTTGAGCAAGGGGTATGTCTTGACTATTACGTATTTGACGTATGGAATGGTATCTGTGCTAATTTCCATCTCTGCTTTTATGCAGCACCCCAACTGAACTTTCCCCTTAATCAAACATAAGTTGGTTTTCTAAATTTGAGACCCTGTTCTGTTTTGTAATTCAGTTCATGTGTAGCCAAGATTACATTCGGTGTATTTGTGATATCTTATGATGTTTCATTTTCTGTGAGACTTACTTCACTTAGAATCATCGTACCTGAATCCACTCATTATGTCACGACGGGACTGATTACATTGATTTCATTGCAGAGTGATATTCCATTGTACATACGTAACACAACTTCTTTATCCATTTTTTGCTTTCTGCGATATTTAACTTGTGCCGTACACGAGGTTCTTATAAACAGAGCTGTCCGACACTTTGGGGTGGCTGTGTGTTTCTGATTTTAATTTCCCTAAGCTATAGTACCATAAGTGGAAGTGCCGTAGGCTCCGTTGCTTTGTTTTTTAGGTGTTTGAGGATACACCATACAGTTCTCCAGAGTGACTCTTGGCAATTTACATCCCGCCCATCAGCATAACAAGGCTCCTTGTTCTCCATGGCCTGTCCTGCCTTTGTGGATTTTACACTTTTTTCAGATGGCCCTTTTGACCGGGGGGCAGTGACACTTCACTGTAGTGCAGATTTCTTTAACATGCTTGCTTGGTTGGCCAAGAAGGGCGTATGCGTTTTTTCCTGAATATATTCTGGAAAAAACGCATATGCCCTTTTTGGCCAAGTGCATCATTGTCGACGTTCTGCCTCTTTTCCTATGCTTTAAATGCAATTCCAGTCTACCCCCTGAAATCGTTTTCCTGCAATTCTGCCCCGCTTTCAAGTCCTCTTCGCAGCCTACCTTCAATATATTTTTGGACGATAGCTGTCATTTATAACTCTGCAGGTTTGTGAATTACAGTGCCCCTGAGCTCCTTTCTTCAAATCGCTTTCTTGTGAGCTGGCCGCAAACCCACAGGATTGCTTCAGGCCCTAATCTGTTTCTGACACGGCATGCTGAGCCTTTGGTTAATTGCTCTTCCTGGTGGGAAATGAGTGTTAAATTTGCCCGTGCAGACACCTACAGCTAGTCTCTCATTGGTTCTCCCTATTCCTGTTCATCTTGCGCAGAAATTGCAAACTGTGTCAAACAGGAGGTTTAAAGCACTGACTCTACAAGTGGGGAGAGTGTTAGTAAAGGGTCTGGAATTGTGAACCCGAGTAAAAGAGGACAAAAACTGAGATGCATTTGAAAACGATTCCCGGTCACACGGTGCACCATACTTTGTGTTTCCCATGCATGGTTTAGCTGAAGGAAGAATCGCTTAAACCTGGAGAGTTGGGACCCATGGAATGGGTTCCATGAAGTATGACTTGAAACGGTCTGCATTTGCTCATCGAACCTCACCAATGCTATCAGCCCGAAGTGTCCAACCTTATGTCTCACTCAGCTCTGGGTGTAGCTGAGGTAAATCCAGGTTGCATCACAAGCCCTGAATGAATTATTTAAGAATTGCTCTCTAATTCACTGTCATTGTGTTTTGTTTTTGTAATTCATTTTGATAATGGGATTTATCGGCTTTTCTCTGCTGCATTCATGCAGCTGTACACACGCTTGATTCTCTTATGGAGACATATAAATCCATGGGTTTGAAAATTCTTTCTAGTCAGGTGTATTCCTAGGCGTTGAATATAGGGTGTTCAGCCCATTTCGTTGAGCAAGGGGTATGTCTTGACTATTACGTATTTGAGATATGGAATGGTATCTGTGCTAATTTCTATCTCTGGTTTTATGCAGCACCCCAACTCACCTTTCCCCTTACGCAAACATAAGTTGGTTTTCTAAATTTGAGACCATGTTCTGTTTTGTAATTCAGTTCATGTGTAGCCAAGATTACATTCCGTGCATTAGTGATGTCTTATGATGTTTCATTTTCTGTGTGACTTATTTCACTTAGAATCATCGTACCTGAATCCACTCATTATGCCATGACGGGCCAGATGACATAGATTTCATTGGTGAGTGATATTCCATTCTACGTACGTACCACAACTTCTTTATCCATTTTTCGCTTTCTGGGATATTTAACTTGTACCGTAGACGAGGTTCTTGTAAACAGAGCCGTCTGAAACTTTGGGGTGGCTGTGTGTTTTTGATTTTAATTTCCCTAAGCTATAGGACCATAAGTGGAAGAGCCGTAGGCTCCGTTGCTTTGTTTTTTGGTGTTTCAGGAAACACCATACACTTCTCCAGAGTGGCTGTTGGCAATTTACATCCCACCCATCAGCATAACAAGGCTCCCTGTTCTCCATGGCCTGTGCTGCATTTCTGGATTTTACAATTTTTTCAGATGGTACTTTTGACCGGGGGGCAGTGAGACTTCATTGTAGTGCAGATTTCTTTAACATGTTTCCTTGGTTGGCCAAAAAGGGCATATGCGTTTTTTCCTGAATATATTCAGGAAAAAACGCATACGCCCTTTTTGGCCAAGTGCATCATTGTCGACGTTCTGCCTCTTTTCCTATGCTTTAAATGCAATTCCAGTTTACCCCCTGAAATCGTTTTCCTGCAATTCTGCCCCGCTTTCAAGTCCTCTTCGCAGCCTTCCTTCAATATATTTTCGGACGATAGCTGTCATTTATAACTCTGCAGGTTTGTGAATTACAGTGCCCCTGAGCTCCTTTCTTCAAATCGCTTTCTTGTGAGCTGGCCGCAAACCCGCAGGATTGCTTCAGGCCCTAATCTGGTTCCTGCACGGCATGCTGAGCCTTTGGTTAATTCCTCTTCCTGGTTGGAAATGAGCGTTAAATTTGCCCATGCAGACACCTACAGCTAGTCTCTCATTGGTTCTCCCTATTCCTGTTCATCTTGCGCAGAAATTGCAAACTGTGCCAAACAGGAGGTTAAAGGCACTGACTCTCCAAGTGGGGAGAGTTTTAGTAAAGGGTCTGGAATTGTGAACCCGAGTAAAAGGGGACAAAAACTGAGATGCATTTGAAAACGTTTCCCGGTCACATGGTGCACCATACTGTGGGTTTCCCATGCATGCTTTAGCTGAAGGAAGAATCACTTAAACCTGGAGAGTTGGGACCCATGGAATGGGTACCATGCAGTATGACTTCAAATGGTCTGCATTTGCTAATCGAACCTCACCAATGCTATCAGCCCGAAGTGTCCAACCTTATGTCTCACTCAGCTCTGGGTTTAGATGAGGTAAATCCAGGTTGCATCACAAGCCCTGAATGAATTATTTAAGAATTGCTCTCTATTTCACTGTCATTGTGTTTGGTTTTTTAATTCATTTTGATAATGGGATTTATCAGATTTTCTCTGCTGCCTTCATGCAGCTGTACACACGCTTGATTCTCTTATGGAGACATATAAATCAATGGGTTTGAAGATTCTTACTAGTCAGGTGTATTCCTAGGCGTTGAATATAGGGTGTTTAGCCCATTTCGTTGAGCAAGGGGTATGTCTTGACTATTACGTATTTGACATATGGAATGGTATCTGTGCTAATTTCTAACTCTGGTTTTATGCAGCACCCCAACTCACCTTTCCCCTTACGCAAACATAAGTTGGTTTTCTAAATTTGAGACCCTGTTCTGTTTTGTAATTCAGTTCATGTGTAGCCAAGATTACATTCGGTGTATTAGTGATATCTTATGATGTTTCATTTTCTGTGTGACTTATTTCACTTAGAATCATCGTACCTGAATCCACTCATTATGCCACGACGGGCCAGATGACATAGATTTCATTGGTGAGTGATATTCCATTCTACGTACGTACCACAACTTCTTTATCCATTTTTCGCTTTCTGGGATATTTAACTTGTACCGTAGACGAGGTTCTTGTAAACAGAGCCGTCTGAAACTTTGGGGTGGCTGTGTGTTTTTGATTTTAATTTCCCTAAGCTATAGGACCATAAGTGGAAGTGCCGTAGGCTCCGTTGCTTAGTTTATTGGTGTTTCAGGAAACACCATACACTTCTGCTGAGTGGCTGTTGGCAATTTACATCCCACCCATCAGCATAACAAGGCTCCCTGTTCTCCATGGCCTGTGCTGCATTTCTGGATTTTACACTTTTTTCAGATGGCCCTTTTGACCGGGGGGCAGTGAGACTTCATTGTAGTGCAGATTTCTTTAACATGCTTGCTTGGTTGGCCAAAAAGGGCGTATGCGTTTTTTCCTGAATATATTCGGGAAAAAACGCATACGCCCTTTTTGGCCAAGTGCATCATTGTCGACGTTCTGCCTCTTTTCCTATGCTTTAAATGCAATTCCAGTCTACCCCCTGAAATCGTTTTCCTGCAATTCTGCCCCGCTTTCAAGTCCTCTTCGCAGCCTTCCTTCAATATATTTTCGGACGATAGCTGTCATTTATAACTCTGCAGGTTTGTGAATTACTTGGCCCCTGAGCTCCTTTCTTCAAATCGCTTTCTTGTGTGCTGGCCGCAAACCCGCAGGATTGCTTCAGGCCCTAATCTGGTTCCGGCACGGCATGCTGAGCCTTTGGTTAATTCCTCTTCCTGGTTGGAAATGAGCGTTAAATTTGCCTGTGCAGACACCTACAGCTAGTCTCTCATTGGTTCTCCCTATTCCTGTTCATCTTGCGCAGAAATTGCAAACTGTGCCAAACAGGAGGTTAAAGGCACTGACTCTCCAAGTGGGGAGAGTGTTAGTAAAGGGTCTGGAATTGTGAACCCGAGTAAAAGGGGACAAAACTGAGATGCATTTGAAAACGTTTCCCGGTCACATGGTGCACCATACTGTGGGTTTCCCATGCATGCTTTAGCTGAAGGAAGAATAACTTAAACCTGGCGAGTTGGGACCCATGGAATGGGTACCATGCAGTATGACTTCAAATGGTCTGCATTTGCTCATCGAACCTCACCAATGCTATCAGCCCGAAGTGTCCAACCTTATGTCTCACTCAGCTCTGGGTTTTGATGAGGTAAATCCAGGTTGCATCACAAGCCCTGAATGAATTATTTAAGAATTGCTCTCTATTTCACTGTCATTGTGTTTTGTTTTTTAATTCATTTTGATAATGGGATTTATCAGATTTTCTCTGCTGCCTTCATGCAGCTGTACACACGCTTGATTCTCTTATGGAGACATATAAATCCATGGGTTTGAAGATTCTTATTAGTCAGGTGTATTCCTAGGCGTTGAATATAGGGTGTTTAGCCCATTTCGTTGAGCAAAGGGTATGTCTTGACTATTACGTATTTGACATATGGAATGGTATCTGTGCTAATTTCTAACTCTGGTTTTATGCAGCACCCCAACTCACCTTTCCCCTTAAGCAAACATAAGTTGGTTTTCTAAATTTGAGACCCTGTTCTGTTTTGTAATTCTGTTCATGTGTAGCCAAGTTTACATTCGGTGTATTAGTGACATCTTATGATGTTTCATTTTCTGTGTGACTTATTTCACTTAGAATCATCGTACCTGAATCCACTCATTATGCCACGACGGGCCAGATGACATAGATTTCATTGGTGAGTGATATACCATTGTACGTACGTACCACAACTTCTTTATCCATTTTTCGCTTTCTGGGATAATTTACCTGTACCGTAGACGAGGTTCTTGTAAACAGAGCCGTCTGAAACTTTGGGGTGGCTGTGTGTTTTTGATTTTAATTTCCCTAAGCTATAGGACCATAAGTGGAAGTGCCGTAGGCTCCGTTGCTTTGTTTTTTGGTGTTTCAGGAAACACCATACACTTCTCAAGAGTGGCTGTTGGCAATTTACATCCCACCCATCAGCATAACAAGGCTCCCTGTTCTCCATGGCCTGTGCTGCATTTCTGGATTTTACACTTTTTTCAGATGGCCCTTTTGACCGGGGGGCAGTGAGACTTCATTGTAGTGCAGATTTCTTTATCATGCTTGCTTGGTTGGCCAAAAAGTGCGTATGCGTTTTTTCCTGAATATATTCAGGAAAAAACGCATACGCCCTTTTTGGCCAAGTGCATCATTGTCGACCTGCTGCCTCTTTTCCTATGCTTTAAATGCAATTCCAGTCTACCCCCTGAAATCGTTTTCCTGCAATTCTGCCCCGCTTTCAAGTCCTCTTCGCAGCCTTCCTTCAATATATTTTTGGACGATAGCTGTCATTTATAACTCTGCAGGTTTGTGAATTACTTGGCCCCTGAGCTCCTTTCTTCAAATCGCTTTCTTGTGAGCTGGCCGCAAACCCGCAGGATTGCTTCAGGCCCTAATCTGGTTCCGGCACGGCATGCTGAGCCTTTGGTTAATTCCTCTTCCTGGTTGGAAATGAGCGTTAAATTTGCCCGTGCAGACACCTACAGCTAGTCTCTCATTGGTTCTCCGTATTCCTGTACATCTTGCGCAGAAATTGCAAACTGTGCCAAACAGCAGGTTAAAGGCACTGACTCTCCAAGTGGGGAGAGTGTTAGTAAAGGGTCTGGAATTGTGAACCCGAGTAAAAGGGGACAAAAACTGAGATGCATTTGAAAACGTTTCCCGGTCACATGGTGCACCATACTGTGGGTTTCCCATGCATGCTTTAGCTGAAGGAAGAATCACTTAAACCTGGCGAGTTGGGACCCATGGAATGGGTACCATGCAGTATGACTTCAAATGGTCTGCATTTGCTCATCGAACCTCACCAATGCTATCAGCCCGAAGTGTCCAACCTTATGTCTCACTCAGCTCTGGGTTTTGATGAGGTAAATCCAGGTTGCATCACAAGCCCTGAATGAATTATTTAAGAATTGCTCTCTATTTCACTGTCATTGTGTTTTGTTTTTGTAATTCATTTTGATAATAGGATTTATCGGATTTTCCCTGCTGCCTTCATGCAGGTGTACACACGCTTGATTCTCTTATGGAGACATATAAATCCATGGGTTTGAAGATTCTTACTAGTCAGGTGTATTCCTAGGCGTTGAATATAGGGTGTTTAGCCCATTTCGTTGAGCAAGGGGTAGGTCTTGACTATTACTTATTTGACATATGGAATGGTATCTGTGCTAATTTCTAACTCTGGTTTTATGCAGCACCCCAACTCACCTTTTCCCTTACACAAACATAAGTTGGTTTTCTAAATTTGAGACCCTGTTCTGTTTTGTAATTCAGTTCATGTGTAGCCAAGATTACATTCGGTGTATTAGTGGTATCTTATGATGTTTCATTTTCTGTGTGACTTATTTCACTTAGAATCATCGTACCTGAATCCACTCATTATGCCACGACGGGCCAGATGACATAGATTTCATTGGTGAGTGATATTCCATTGTACGTACGTACCACAACTTCTTTATCCATTTTTCGCTTTCTGGGATATTTAACTTGTACCGTAGACGAGGTTCTTGTAAACAGAGCCGTCTGAAACTTTGGGGTGGCTGTGTGTTTTTGATTATAATTTCCCTAAGCTATAGGACCATAAGTGGAAGTGCCGTAGGCTCCGTTGCTTTGTTTTTTAGGTGTTTCAGGAAACACCATACACTTCTCCAGAGTGGCTGTTGGCAATTTACATCCCACCCATCAGCATTACAAGGCTCCCTGTTCTCCATGGCCTGTGCTGCATTTCTGGATTTTACACTTTTTCAGATGGCCCTTTTGACCGGGGGGCAGTGAGACTTCATTGTAGTGCAGATTTCTTTAACATGCTTGCTTGGTTGGCCAAAAAGGGCGTATGCGTTTTTTCCTGAATATATTCAGGAAAAAACGCATACGCCCTTTTTGGCCAAGTGCATCATTGTCGACGTTCTGCCTCTTTTCCTATGCTTTAAATGCAATTCCAGTCTACCCCCTGAAAACTTTTTCCTGCAATTCTGCCCCGCGTTCAAGTCCTCTTCGCAGCCTTCCTTCAATATATTTTCGGACGATAGCTGTCATTTATAACTCTGCAGGTTTGTGAATTACAGTGCCCTTGAGCTCCTTTCTTCAAATCGCTTTATTGTGAGCTGGCCACAAACCCGCAGGATTGCTTCAGGCCCTAATCTTGTTCCGGCAGGGCATGCTGAGCCTTTGGTTAATTCCTCTTCCTGGTTGGAAATGAGCGTTAAATTTGCCCGTGCAGACACCTACAGCTAGTCTCTCATTGGTTCTCCCTATTCCTGTTCATCTTGCGCAGAAATTGCAAACTGTGCCAAACAGGAGGTTAAAGGCACTGACTCTCCAAGTGGGGAGAGTGTTAGTAAAGGGTCTGGAATTGTGAACCCGAGTAAAAGGGGACAAAACTGAGATGCATTTGAAAACGTTTCCCGGTCACATGGTGCACCATACTGTGGGTTTCCCATGCATGCTTTAGCTGAAGGAAGAATCACTTAAACCTGGAGAGTTGG
This sequence comes from Delphinapterus leucas, assembly GCF_059928025.1. NCBI lineage: Eukaryota > Metazoa > Chordata > Mammalia > Artiodactyla > Monodontidae > Delphinapterus > Delphinapterus leucas. The sequence goes on along the minus strand of NW_028322233.1, from coordinate 15,624,799 downwards.
GACCCATGGAATGGGTACCATGCAGTATGACTTCAACTGGTCTGCATTTGCTCATCGAACGTCACCAATGCTATCAGCCCGAAGTGTCCAACCTTATGTCTCACTCAGCTCTGGGTTTAGATGAGGTAAATCCAGGTTGCATCACAAGCCCTGAATGAATTATTTAAGAATTGCTCTCTATTTCACTGTCATTGTGTTTGGTTTTTTAATTCATTTTGATAATGGGATTTATCAGATTTTCTCTGCTGCCTTCATGCAGCTGTACACACGCTTGATTCTCTTATGGAGACATATAAATCCATGGGTTTGAAGATTCTTATTAGTCAGGTGTATTCCTAGGCGTTGAATATAGGGTGTTAGCCCATTTCGTTGAGCAAAGGGTATGTCTTGACTATTACGTATTTGACATATGGAATGGTATCTGTGCTAATTTCTAACTCTGGTTTTATGCAGCACCCCAACTCACCTTTCCCCTTAAGCAAACATAAGTTGGTTTTCTAAATTTGAGACCCTCTTCTGTTTTGTAATTCTGTTCATGTGTAGCCAAGTTTACATTCGGTGTATTAGTGACATCTTATGATGTTTCATTTTCTGTGTGACTTATTTCACTTAGAATCATCGTACCTGAATCCACTCACTATGACACGACGGGCCAGATGACATAGATTTCATTGGTGAGTGATATAACATTGTACGTACGTACCACAAATTCTTTATCCATTTTTCGCTTTCTGGGATAATTTACCTGTACTGTAGACGAGGTTCTTGTAAACAGAGCCGTCTGAAACTTTGGGGTGGCTGTGTGTTTTTGATTTTAATTTCCCTAAGCTATAGGACCATAAGTGGAAGTGCCGTAGGCTCCGTTGCTTTGTTTTTTGGTGTTTCAGGAAACACCATACACTTCTCAAGAGTGGCTGTTGGCAATTTACATCCCACCCATCAGCATAACAAGGCTCCCTGTTCTCCATGGCCTGTGCTGCATTTCTGGATTTTACACTTTTTTCAGATAGCCCTTTTGACCAGGGGGCAGTGAGACTTCATTGTAGTGCAGATTTCTTTAACATGCTTGCTTGGTTGGCCAAAAAGTGCGTATGCGTTTTTTCCTGAATATATTCAGGAAAAAACGCATACGCCCTTTTTGGCCAAGTGCATCATTGACGACCTGCTGCCTCTTTTCCTATGCTTTAAATGCAATTCCAGTCTACCCCCTGAAATCGTTTTCCTGCAATTCTGCCCCGCTTTCAAGTCCTCTTCGCAGCCTTCCTTCAATATATTTTCGGACGATAGGTGTCATTTATAACTCTGCAGGTTTGTGAATTACAGTGCCCCTGAGCTCCTTTCTTCAAATCGCTTTATTGTGAGCTGGCCACAAACCCGCAGGATTGCTTCAGGCCCTAATATGGTTCCGGCACGGCATGCTGAGCCTTTGGTTAATTCCTCTTCCTGGTTGGAAATGAGCGTTAAATTTGCCCGTGCAGACACCTACAGCTAGTCTCTCATTGGTTCTCCCTATTCCTGTTCATCTTGCGCAGAAATTGCAAACTGTGCCAAACAGGAGGTTAAAGGCACTGAATCTCCAAGTGGGGAGAGTGTTAGTAAAGGGTCTGGAATTGTGAACCCGAGTAAAAGGGGACAAAAACTGAGATGCATTTGAAAACGTTTCCCGGTCACATGGTGCACCATACTGTGGGTTTCCCATGCATGCTTTAGCTGAAGGAAGAATCACTTAAACCTGGCGAGTTGGGACCCATGGAATGGGTACCATGCAGTATGACTTCAAATTGTCTGCATTTGCTCATCGAACGTCACCAATGCTATCAGCCCGAAGTGTCCAACCTTATGTCTCACTCAGCTCTGGGTTTAGATGAGGTAAATCCAGGTTGCATCACAAGCCCTGAATGAATTATTTAAGAATTGCTCTCTATTTCACTGTCATTGTGTTTGGTTTTTTAATTCATTTTGATAATGGGATTTATCAGATTTTCTCTGCTGCCTTCATGCAGCTGTACACACGCTTGATTCTCTTATGGAGACATATAAATCCATGGGTTTGAAGATTCTTATTAGTCAGGTGTATTCCTAGGCGTTGAATATAGGGTGTTTAGCCCATTTCGTTGAGCAAAGGGTATGTCTTGACTATTACGTATTTGACATATGGAATGGTATCTGTGCTAATTTCTAACTCTGGTTTTATGCAGCACCCCAAATCACCTTTCCCCTTAAGCAAACATAAGTTGGTTTTCTAAATTTGAGACCCTCTTCTGTTTTGTAATTCTGTTCATGTGTAGCCAAGTTTACATTCGGTGTATTAGTGACATCTTATGATGTTTCATTTTCTGTGTGACTTATTTCACTTAGAATCATCGTACCTGAATCCACTCATTATGCCACGACGGGCCAGATGACATAGATTTCATTGGTGAGTGATATACCATTGTACGTACGTACCACAACTTCTTTATCCATTTTTCGCTTTCTGGGATAATTTACCTGTACCGTAGACGAGGTTCTTGTAAACAGAGCCGTCTGAAACTTTGGGGTGGCTGTGTGTTTTTGATTTTAATTTCCCTAAGCTATAGGACCATAAGTGGAAGTGCCGTAGGCTCCGTTGCTTTGTTTTTTGGTGTTTCAGGAAACACCATACACTTCTCAAGAGTGGCTGTTGGCAATTTACATCCCTCCCATCAGCATAACAGAGCTCCCTGTTCTCCATGGCCTGTGCTGCATTTCTGGATTTTACACTTTTTTCAGATGGCCCTTTTGACCGGGGGGCAGTGAGACTTCATTGTAGTGCAGATTTCTTTAACATGCTTGCTTGGTTGGCCAAAAAGTGCGTATGCGTTTTTTCCTGAATATATTCAGGAAAAAACGCATACGCCCTTTTTGGCCAAGTGCATCATTGTCGACCTGCTGCCTCTTTTCCTATGCTTTAAATGCAATTCCAGTCTACCCCCTGAAATCGTTTTCCTGCAATTCTGCCCCGCTTTCAAGTCCTCTTCGCAGCCTTCCTTCAATATATTTTTGGATGATAGCTGTCATTTATAACTCTGCAGGTTTGTGAATTACAGTGCCCCTGAGTTCCTTTCTTCAAATCGCTTTCTTGTGAGCTGGCCGCAAACCCGCAGTATTGCTTCAGGCCCTAATCTGGTTCCGGCACGGCATGCTGAGCCTTTGGTTAATTCCTCTTCCTGGCTGGAAATGAGCGTTAAATTTGCCCGTGCAGACACCTACAGCTAGTCTCTCATTGGTTCTCCGTATTCCTGTACATCTTGCGCAGAAATTGCAAACTGTGCCAAACAGCAGGTTAAAGGCACTGACTCTCCAAGTGGGGAGAGTGTTAGTAAAGGGTCTGGAATTGTGAACCCGAGTAAAAGGGGACAAAAACTGAGATGCATTGGAAAACGTTTCCCGGTCACATGGTGCACCATACTGTGGGTTTCCCATGCATGCTTTAGCTGAAGGAAGAATCACTTAAACCTGGCGAGTTGGGACCCATGGAATGGGTACCATGCAGTATGACTTCAAATGGTCTGCATTTGCTCATCGAACGTCACCAATGCTATCAGCCCGAAGTGTCCAACCTTATGTCTCACTCAGCTCTGGGTTTTGATGAGGTAAATCCAGGTTGCATCACAAGCCCTGAATGAATTATTTAAGAATTGCTCTCTATTTCACTGTCATTGTGTTTTGTTTTTGTAATTCATTTTGATAATAGGATTTATCGGATTTTCTCTGCTGCCTTCATGCAGGTGTACACACGCTTGATTCTCTTATGGAGACATATAAATCCATGGGTTTGAAGATTCTTACTAGTCAGGTGTATTCCTAGGCGTTGAATATAGGGTGTTTAGCCCATTTCGTTGAGCAAGGGGTAGGTCTTGACTATTACTTATTTGACATATGGAATGGTATCTGTGCTAATTTCTAACTCTGGTTTTATGCAGCACCCCAACTCACCTTTTCCCTTACACAAACATAAGTTGGTTTTCTAAATTTGAGACCCTGTTCTGTTTTGTAATTCAGTTCATGTGTAGCCAAGATTACATTCGGTGTATTAGTGGTATCTTATGATGTTTCATTTTCTGTGTGACTTATTTCACTTAGAATCATCGTACCTGAATCCACTCATTATGCCACGACGGGCCAGATGACATAGATTTCATTGGTGAGTGATATTCCATTGTACGTACGTACCACAACTTCTTTATCCATTTTTCGCTTTCTGGGATATTTAACTTGTACCGTAGACGATGTTCTTGTAAACAGAGCCGCCTGAAACTTTGGGGTGGCTGTGTGTTTTTGATTATAATTTCCCTAAGCTATAGGACCATAAGTGGAAGTGCCGTAGGCTCCGTTGCTTTGTTTTTTAGGTGTTTCAGGAAACACCATACACTTCTACAGAGTGGCTGCTGGCAATTTACATCCCACCCATCAGCATAAGAAGGCTCCCTGTTCTCCATGGCCTGTGCTGCATTTCTGGATTTTACACTTTATTCAGATAGCCCTTTTGACCGGGGGCCAGTGAGACTTCATTGTAGTGCAGATTTCTTTAACATGCTTGCTTGGTTGGCCAAAAAGTGCGTATGCGTTTTTTCCTGAATATATTCGGGAAAAAACGCATACGCCCTTTTTGGCCTAGTGCATCATTGTCGACGTTCTGCCTCTTTTCCTATGCTTTAAATGCAATTCCAGTCTACCCCCTGAAACCGTTTTCCTGCAATTCTGCCCCGCTTTCAAGTCCTCTTCGCAGCCTTCCTTCAATATATTTTCGGACGATAGCTGTCATTTATAATTCTGCAAGTTTGTGAATTACAGTGCCCCTGAGCTCCTTTCTTCAAATCGCTTTCTTGTGAGCTGACCGCAAACCCGCAGGATTGCTTCAGGCCCTAATCTGGTTCCTGCACGGCATGCTGAGCCTTTGGTTTATTCCCCTTCCTAGTTGGAAATGAGCGTTAAATTTGCCCGTGCAGACACCTACAGCTAGTCTCTCATTGGTTCTCCCTATTCCTGTTCATCTTGCGCAGAAATTGCAAACTGTGCCAAACAGGAGGTTAAAGGCACTGACTCTCCAAGTGGGGAGAGTGTTAGTAAAGGGTCTGGAATTGTGAACCCGAGTAAAAGGGGACAAAAACTGAGATGCATTTGAAAACGTTTCCGGGTCACATGGTGCACCATACTGTGGGTTTCCCATGCATGCTTTAGCTGAAGGAAGAATCACTTAAACCTGGAGAGTTGGGACCCATGGAATGGGTACCATGCAGTATGACTTCAAATGGTCTGCATTTGCGCATCGAACCTCACCAATGCTATCAGCCCGAAGTGTCCAACCTTATGTCTCACTCAGCTCTGGGTTTAGATGAGGTAAATCCAGGTTGCATCACAAGCCCTGAATGAATTATTTAAGAATTGCTCTCTATTTCACTGTCATTGTGTTTGGTTTTTTAATTCATTTTGATAATGGGATTTATCAGATTTTCTCTGCTGCCTTCATGCAGCTGTACACACGCTTGATTCTCTTATGGAGACATATAAATCCATAGGTTTGAAGATTCTTATTAGTCAGGTGTATTCCTAGGCGTTGAATATAGGGTGTTTAGCCCATTTCGTTGAGCAAAGGGTATGTCTTGACTATTACGTATTTGACATATAGAATGGTATCTGTGCTAATTTATAACTCTGGTTTTATGCGGCACCCCAACTCACCTTTTCCCTTACACAAACATAAGTTGGTTTTCTAAATTTGAGACCCTGTTCTGTTTTGTAATTCAGTTCATGTGTAGCCAAGATTACATTCGGTGTATTAGCGGTATCTTATGATATTTCATTTTATGTGTGACTTATTTCACTTAGAATCATCGTACCTGAATCCACTCATTATGCCACGACGGGCCAGATGACATAGATTTCATTGGTGAGTGATATTCAATTGTACATACGTAGCACAACTTCTTTATCCATTTTTCGCTTTCTGAGATATTTAACTTGTACTGTAGACGAGGTTCTTGTAAACAGAGCCGTCTGAAACTTTGGGGTGGCTGTGTGTTTTTGATTTTAATTTCCCTAAGCTATAGGACCATAAGTGGAAGTGCCGTAGGCTCCGTTGCTTTGTTTTTTGGTTTTTCAGGAAACACCATACACTTCTCCAGAGTGGCTGTTGGCAATTTACATCCCACCCATCAGCATAACAAAGCTCCCTGTTCTCCATGGCCTGTGCTGCATTTCTGGATTTTACACTTTTTTCAGATGGCCCTTTTGACCGGGGGGCAGTGAGACTTCATTGTAGTGCAGATTTCTTTAACATGCTTGCTTGGTTGGCCAAAAAGGGCGTATGCGTTTTTTCCTGAATATATTCAGGAAAAAACGCATACGCCCTTTTTGGCCAAGTGCATCATTGTCGACGTTCTGCCTCTTTTCCTATGCTTTAAATGCAATTCCAGTCTACCCCCTGAAATCGTTTTCCTGCAATTCTGCCCCGCTTTCAAGTCCTCTTCGCAGCCTTCCTTCAATATATTTTCGGACGATAGCTGTCATTTATAACTCTGCAGGATTATGAATTACTTGGACCATGAGCTCCTTTCTTCAAATCGCTTTCTTGTGAGCTGGCCGCAAACCCGCAGGGTTGCTTCAGGCCCTAATATGGTTCCGGCACGGCATGCTGAGCCTTTGGTTAATTCCTCTTCCTGGTTGGAAATGAGCGTTAAATTTGCCCGTGCAGACACCTACAGCTAGTCTCTCATTGGTTCTCCCTATTCCTGTTCATCTTGCGCAGAAATTGCAAACTGTGCCAAACAGGAGGTTAAAGGCACTGACTCTCCAAGTGGGGAGAGTGTTAGTAAAGGGTCTGGAATTGTGAACCCGAGTAAAAGGGGACAAAAACTGAGATGCATTTGAAAATGTTTCCCGATCACATGGTGCACCATACTGTGGGTTTCCCATGCATGCTTTAGCTGAAGGAAGAATCACTTAAACCTGGAGAGTTGGGACCCATGGAATGGGTACCATGCAGTATGATTTCAAATGGTCTGCATTTGCTCATCGAACCTCACCAATGCTATCAGCCCGAAGTGTCCAACCTTATGTCTCACTCAGCTCTGGGTTTAGATGAGGTAAATCCAGGTTGCATCACAAGCCCTGAATGAATTATTTAAGAATTGCTCTCTATTTCACTGTCATTGTGTTTGGTTTTTTAATTCATTTTGATAATGGGATTTATCAGATTTTCTCTGCTGCCTTCATGCAGCTGTACACACGCTTGATTCTCTTATGGAGACATATAAATCCATGGGTTTGAAGATTCTTACTAGTCAGGTGTATTCCTAGGCGTTGAATATAGGGTGTTTAGCCCATTTCGTTGAGCAAGGGGTAGGTCTTGACTATTACGTATTTGACATATGGAATGGTATCTGTGCTAATTTCTATCTCTGGTTTTATGCAGCACCCCAACTCACCTTTCCCGTTACGCAAACATAAGTTGGTTTTCTAAATTTGAGACCCTGTTCTGTTTTGTAATTCAGTTCATGTGTAGCCAAGATTACATTCGGTGTATTAGTGATATCTTATGATGTTTAATTTCCTGTGTGACTTATTTCACTTAGAATCATCGTACCTGAATCCACTCACTATGCCACGACGGGCCAGATGACATAGATTTCATTGGTGAGTGATATTCCATTGTACGGACGTACCACAACTTCTTTATCCATTTTTCGCTTTCTGGGATATTTAACTTGTACTGTAGACGAAGTTCTTATAAACAGAGCCGTCTGAAAATTTGGGGTGGCTGTGTGTTTTTGATTTTAATTTCCCTAAGCTATAGGACCATAAGTGGAAGTGCCGTAGGCTCCGTTGCTTTGTTTTTTGGTGTTTCAGGAAACACCATACACTTCTCCAGAGTGGCTGTTGGCAATTTACATCCCACCCATCAGCATAACAAGGCTCCCTCTTCTCCATGGCCTGTGCTGCATTTTTGGATTTTACACTTTTTCAGATAGCCCTTTTGACCAGGGGGCAGTGAGACTTCATTGTAGTGCAGATTTCTTCAACATGCTTGCTTGGTTGGCCAAAAAGGGCGTATGCGTTTTTTCCTGAATATATTCAGGAAAAAACGCATACGCCCTTTTTGGCCAAGTGCATCATTGTCGACGTTCTGCCTCTTTTCCTATGCTTTAAATGCAATTCCAGTCTACCCCCTGAAATCGTTTTCCTGCAATTCTGCCCCACTTTCAAGTCCTCTTCGCAGCCTTCCTTCAATATATTTTCGGACGATAGCTGTCATTTATAACTCTGCAGGTTTGTGAATTACAGTGCCCTTGAGCTCCTTTCTTCAAATCGCTTTCTTGTGAGCTGGCCGCAAACCCGCAGGATTGCTTCAGGCCCTAATCCGGTTCCTGCACGGCATGCTGAGCCTTTGGTTAATTCCTCTTCCTGGTTGGAAATGAGCGTTAAATTTGCCCGTGCAGACACCTACAGCTAGTCTCTCATTGGTTCTCCCTATTCCTGTTCATCTTGCGCAGAAATTGCAAACTGTGCCAAACAGCAGGTTAAAGGCACTGACTCTCCAAGTGGGGAGAGTGTTAGTAAAGGGTCTGGAATTTTGAACCCGAGTAAAAGGGGACGAAAACTGAGATGCTTTTGAAAATGTTTCCCAGTCACATGGTGCACCATACTGTGGGTTTCCCATGCATGCTTTATCTGAAGGAAGAATCGCTTAAACCTGGAGAGTTGGGACCCATGGAATGGGTACCATGCAGTATGACTTCAAATGGTCTGCATTTGCTCATCGAACCTCACCAATGTTATCAGCCCGAAGTGTCCAACCTTATGTCTCACTCAGCTCTGGGTGTAGATGAGGTAAATAAAGGTTGCATCACAAGCCCTGAATGAATTATATAAGAATTGCTCTCTATTTCACTGTCATTGTGTTTTTTTTTTGTAATTCATTTTGATATTAGGATTTATCGGATTTACTCTGCTGCCGTCATGCAGCTGTACAAACGCTTGATTCTCTTATGGAGACATATAAATCCATGGGTTTGAAGATTCTTACTAGTCAGGTGTATTCCTAGGTGTTGAATATAGGGTGTTTAGCCCATTTCGTTGAGCAAGGGGTAGGTCTTGACTATTACATATTTGACGTATGGAATGGTATCTGTGCTAATTTCTATCTCTGGTTTTATGCAGCACCCCAACTCACCTTTCCCCTTATGCAAACATAAGTTTGTTTTCAAAATTTGAGACCCTGTTCTGTTTTGTAATTCAGTTCATGTGTAGCCAAGATTACATTCGGTGTATTAGTGATATCTTATGATGTTTCATTTTCTGTGTGACTTATTTCACTTACAATCATCGTACCTGAATCCACTCATTATGCCACGACGGGCCAGATGACATAGAATTCATTGGTGAGTGATATTCCATTGTACGTACGTACCACAACTTCTTTATCCATTTTTCGCTTTCTGGGATATTTAACTTGTACCGTAGACGAGGTTCTTGTAAACAGAGCCGTCTGAATCTTTGGGGTGGCTGTGTGTTTTTGATTTTAATTTCCCTAAGCTATAGGACCATACGTGGAAGTGCCGTAGGCTCCGTTGCTTTGTTTTTTAGGTGTTTCAGGAAACACCATACACTTCTCCAGAGTGGCTGTTGGCAATTTACATCCCACCCATCAGCATAACAAGGCTCCCTGTTCTCCATGGCCTGTGCTGCATTTCTGGATTTTACACTTTTTTCAGATGGCCCTTTTGACCGGGGGGCAGTGAGACTTCATTGTAGTGCAGATTTCTTTAACATGCTTGCTTGGTTGGCCAAAAAGTGCGTATGCGTTTTTTCATGAATATATTCAGGAAAAAACGTATACGCCCTTTTTGGCCAAGTGCATCATTGTCGACGTTCTGCCTCTTTTCCTATGCTTTAAATGCAATTCCAATCTACCCCCTGAAATCGATTTCCTGCAATTCTGCCCCGCTTTCCAGTCCTCTTCGCAGCCTTCCTTCAATATATTTTCGGACGATAGCTGTCATTTATAACTCTGCAGGTTTGTGAATTACAGTGCCCCTGAGCTCCTTTCTACAAATCGCGTTCTTGTGAGCTGGCCGCAAACCCGCAGGATTGCTTCAGGCCCTAATCTGTTTCCGGCTCGGCATGCTGAACCTTTGGTTAATTCCTCTTCCTGGTGGGAAATGAGCGTTAAATTGTCCCGTGCAGACACCTACAGCTAGTCTCTCATTGGTTCTCCCTATTCCTGTACATCTCGCGCAGAAATTGCAAACTGTGCCAAACAGCAGGTTAAAGGCACTGACTCTCCAAGTGGGGAGAGTGTTAGTAAAGGGTCTGGAATTGTGAACCCGACTAAAAGGGGACGAAAACTGAGATGCATTTGAAAACGTTTCCCGGTCACATGGTGCACAATACTGTGGGTTTCCCATGCATGTTTTAGCTGAAGGAAGAATCGCTTAAACCTGGAGAGTTGGGACCCATGGAATGGGTACCATGCAGTATGACTTCAAATGGTCTGCATTTGCTCATCGAACCTCACCAATGCTATCAGCCTGAAGTGTCCAACCTTATGTCTCACTCAGCTCTGGGTGTAGATGAGGTAAATCCAGGTTGCATCACAAGCCCTGAATGAATTATTTAAGAATTGCTCTCTATTTCACTGTCATTCTGTTTTGTTTTTGTAATTCATTTTGATAACGGGATTTATCGGATTTTCACTGCTGCCTTCATGCAGCTGTACACACGCTTGATTCTCTTATGAAGACATATAAATCCAAGGGTTTGAATATTCTTTCTAGTCAGGTGTATTCCTAGACGTTGAATATAGGGTGTTTAGCCCATTTGGTTGAGCAAGGGGTAGGTCTTGACTATTACATATTTGACGTATGGAATGGTATCTGAGCTAATTTCTATCTCTGGTTTTATGCATCACCCCAACTCACCTTTCCCCTTAAGCAAACATAAGTTGGTTTTCTAAATTTGAGACCCTGTTCTGTTTTGTAATTCAGTTCATGTGTAGCCAAGATTACATTCCGTGTATTAGTGACATCTTATGATGTTTCATTTTCTGTGTGAGTTATTTCACTTAGAATCATCGTACCTGAATCCACTCATTATGCCACGACGGGCCAGATGACATACATTTCATTGGTGAGTGATATTCAATTGTACGTACGTACCACAACTTCTTTATCCATTTCTCGCTTTCTGGGATATTTAACTTGTACTGTAGACGAGGTTCTTGTAAACAGAGCCGACCGAAACTTTGGGGTGGCTGTGTGTTTTTGATTTTAATTTCCCTAAGCTATAGGACCATAAGTGGAATTGCCGTAGGCTCCGTTGCTTTGTTTTTTAGGTGTTCCAGGAAACACCATACACTTCTCCAGAGTGGTTGTTGGCAATTTACATGCCGCCCATCAGCATAACTAGGCTCCCGGTTCTCCATGCCCTGTGCTGCCTTTCTGGATTTTACACTTTTTTCAGATGGCCCTTTTGACCGGGGGGCAGTGAGACTTCATTGTAGTGCAGATTTCTTTTACATGCTTGCTTCGTTGGCCAAAAAGGGCGTATGCGTTTTTTCCTGAATATATTCAGAAAAAACGCATACGCCCTTTTTGGCCAAGAGCATCATTGTCGACGTTCTGCCTCTTTTCCTATGCTTTAAATGCAATTCCCGTCTACCCCCTGAAATCGTTTTCCTGCAATTCTGCCCCGCTTACAAGTTCTCTTCGCAGCCTTCCTTCAATATATTTTTGGACGATAGCTGTCATTTATAACTCTGCAGGTTTGTGAGTTACAGTGCCCCTGAGCTCCTTTCTTCAACTCGCTATCTTGTGAGCTGGCCGCAAACCCGCTGGATTGCTTCAGGCCCTAATCTGGTTCCGGCAGGGCATGCTGAGCCTTTGGTTAATTCCTCTTCCTGGTGGGGAATGAGTGTTAAATTTGCCCGTGCAGACACCTACAGCTAATCTCTCATTGGTTCTCCCTCTTCCTGTTCTTCTTGAGCAGAAATTGCAAACTGTGCCCAACAGGAGGTTAAAGGCACTGACTCTCCAAGTAGGGAGAGTGTTAGTAAAGGGTCTGGAATTGTGAACCCGAGTAAAAGGGGACGAAAACTGCAATGCATTTGAAAACGTTTCCCGGTCACACGCTGCACCATACTGTGGGTTTCCCATGCATGTATTAGCTGAAGGAAGAATCCCTTAAACCTGGAGAGTTGGGACCCATGGAATGCGTACCATGCAGTATGCCTTCAAAGGGTCTGCATTTGTTCATCGAACCTCACCAATGCTATCAGCCCGAAGTCCCCAACCTTATGTCTCACTCAGCTCTGGATGTAGATGTGGAAAATCCAGGTTGCATCACAATCCCTGAATGAATTATTTAAGAATTGCTCCCTATTTCACTGTCCTTGTGTTTTGTTTTTGTAATTCATTTTGATAATGGGATTTATCGGATTTTCTCTGCTGCATTCATGCCGCTGTACACACGCTTCATTCTCTTATGGAGACATATAAATCCATGGGTTTGAAGATTCTTTCTAGTCAGGTGTATTTCTAGGCGTTGAATATGGCGTGTTTTTTCCATTTCGTTGAGCAAGGGGTAGGTCTTGACTATTACATATTTGACGTATGGAATGGTATCTGTGCTAATTTCTATCTCTGCTTTTATGCAGCACCCCAACTCAACTTTCCCCTTAAGCAAACATAAGTTGGTTTTCTAAATTTGAGGCCTTGTTATGTTTTGTAATTCAGTTCATGTGTAGCCAAGATTACATTCGGTGTATTAGTGATATCTTATGATGTTTCATTTTCTGTGAGACTTACTTCACTTAGAATCATCGTACCTGAATCCACTCATTATGCCGCGACGGGCCTGATGACATAGATTTCATTGGAGAGTGATATTCCATTGTACGTACGTAGCACAACTTCTTTATCCATTTTTTGCTTTCTGCGATATTTAACTTGTGCCGTACACGAGGTTCTTATAAACAGAGCCGTCCGACACTTTGGGGTGGCTGTGTGTTTCTGATTTTAATTTCCCTAAGCTATAGGACCATAAGTGGAAGTGCCGTAGGCTCCGTTGCTTTGTTTTTTAGGTGTTCCAGGAAATACCATACACTTCTCCAGAGTGACTCTTGGCAATTTACATCCCGCCCATCAGCATAACAAGGCTCCCTGTTCTCCATGGCCTGTGTTGCCTTTCTGGATTTTACACTTTTTTCAGATGGCCCTTTTGACCGGGGGGCAGTGAGACTTCACTGCACTGCAGATTTCTTTAACATGCTTGCTTTGTTGGCCAAAAAGTGCGTATGCGTTTTTTCCTGAATATATTCAGGAAAAAACACATACGCACTTTTTGGCCAAGAGCATCATTGTCGACGTTCTGCCTCTTTTCCTATGCTTTAAATGCAATTCCCGTCTACCCCCTGAAATCGTTTTCCTGCAATTCTGCCCCGCTTTCATGTCCTCTTCGCAGCCTTCCTTCAATGTATTTTTGGACGATAGCTGTCATTTATAACTCTGCAGGTTTGTGAGTTACAGTGCCCCTGAGCACCTTTCTTCAAATCGCTTTCTTGTGAGCTGGCCGCAAACCCGCAGGATTGCTTCAGGCCCTAATCTGTTTCCGGCACGGCATGTTGAGCCTTAGGTTAATTCCTCTTCCTGGTGGGAAATGAGCGTTAAATTTGCCCGTGCATACACCTACAGCTAGTCTCTCATTGGTTCTCCCTATTCCTGTTCATCTTGCGCAGAAATTGCAAACTGTGCCATACAGGAGGTTAAAGCACTGACTCTCCAAGTGGGGAGAGTGTTCATAAAGGGTCTGGAATGGTGAACCCGAGTAAAAGTGGACGAAAACTGAGATGCATTTCAAAACGTTTGCCGGTCACACGGTGCACCATACTGTGGGTTTCCCATGCATGTTTTAGCTGAAGGAAGGATCCTTTAAACCTGGACAGTTGGGACCCTTGGAATGGGTACCATGCAGTATGACTTCAAAGTGTCTGCATTTGCTCACTGAACCTCACCAATGCTATCAGCCCGAAGTGCCCAACCTTATGTCTCACTCAGCTCTGGGTGTAGATGTGGTAAATCCAGGTTGCATCACAAGCCCTGAATGAATTATTTAAGAATTGCTCTCTATTTCACTGTCCTTGTGTTTTGCTTTTGTAATATATTTTGATAATGGGATTTATCGGATTTTCTCTGCTGCATTCATTGCGCTGTACACACGCTTCATTCTCTTACGGAGACATATGAATCCATGGGTTTGAAGATTCTTACTAGTCAGGTGTATTCCTAGGCGTTGAATATGGGGTGTTTAGTCCATTTCGTTGAGCAAGGGGTAGGTCTTGACTATTACATATTTGGCTTATGAAAAGGTATCTGTGCTAATTTCTATCTCTGTTTTGATGCGGCACCCCAACTCAACTTTCCCCTTAAGCAAGCATAAGTTGGTTTTCTAAATTTGAGGCCCTGTTCTGTTTTGTAATTCAGTTCATGTGTAGCCTAGTTTATATTCCGTGTATTAGTGATATCTTATGATGTTTCATTTTCTGTGTGACTTATTTCACTTAGAATCATGGTACCTGAATCCACTCATTATGCCGCGACGGGCCTGATGACATAGATTTCATTGCTCAGTGATATTCCATTGTACGTACGTACCACAACTTCTTTATCCATTTTTCACATTCTGGGATATTTAACTTGTACCGTAGACGAGGTTCTTGTAAACAGAGCCGACCGAAACTTTGGGGTGGCTGTGTGTTTTTGATTTTAATTTCCCTAAGCTATAGGACCATAAGTGGAAGTGCCATAGGCTCCGTTGCTTTGTTTTTTAGGTGTTCCAGGAAACACCATACACTTCTCCAGAGTGGCTGTTGGCAATTTACATCCCACCCATCAAAATAACAAGGCTCCCTGTTCTCCATGTCCTGTGCTGCCTTTCTGGATTTTACACTTTTTTCAGATGGCCCTTTTGACCGGGGGGCAGTGAGACTTCATTGTAGTGCAGATTTCTTTAACATGCTTGCTTGGTTGGCCAAAAAGTGCGTATGCGTTTTTTCCTGAATATATTCAGGAAAAAACGCATACGCCCTTTTTGGCCAAGAGCATCATTGTCGACGTTCTGCCTCTTTTACTATGCTTTAAATGCAATTCCCGTCTACCCCCTGAAATCGTTTTCCTGCAATTCTGCCCCGCTTACAAGTTCTCTTCGCAGCCTTCCTTCAATATATTTTTGGACAATAGCTGTCTTTTATAACTCTGCAGGTTTGTGAGTTACAGTGCCATTGAGCTCCTTTCTTCAACTCGCTATCTTGTGAGCTGGCCGCAAACCCGCAGGAATGCTTCAGGCCCTAATCTGGTTCCAGCACGTCATATTGAGCCTTAGGTTAATTCCTCTTCATGGTGGGAAATGAGCATTAAATTTGCCCGTGCAGACACCTACAGCTAGTCTCTCATTCGTTCTCCCTATTCCTGTTCATCTTGCGCAAAAATTGCAAACTGTGCCAAACAGGAGGTTAAAGCACTAACTCTCCACGTGGGGAGAGTGTTCGTAAAGGGTCTGGAATGGTGAACCCGAGTAAAAGGGGACGAAAACTGAGATGCATTTGAAAACGTTTGCCGGTCACACGGTGCACCATACTGTGGGTTTCCCATGCATGTTTTAGCAGAAGGAAGAATCCCTTAAACCTGGAGTGTTGGGACCCTTGGAATGGGTACCATGCTGTTTGACTTCAAAGTGTCTGCATTTGCTCAGTGAACCTCACCAATGCTATCAGCCCGAAGTGCCCAACCTTATGTCTCACTCAGCTCTGGGTGTAGATGTGGTAAATCCAGGTTGCATCACAAACCCTGAATGAATTATTTAAGAATTGCTCTCTATTTCACTGTCCTTGTGTTTTGCTTTTGTAATATATTTTGATAATGGGATTTATCGGATTTTCTCTGCTGCATTCATGCCGCTGTACACACGCTTCATTCTCTTATGGAGACATATGAATCCATGGGTTTGAAGATTCTTACTAGTCAGGTGTATTCCTAGGTGTTGAATATGTGGTGTTTAGTCCATTTCGTTGAGCAAGGGGTAGGTCTTGACTATTACATATTTGGCTTAAGAAAAGGTATCTGTGCTAATTTCTATCTCTGTTTTGATGCGGCACCCCAACTCACCTTTCCCCTTAAGCAAACATAAGTTGGTTTTCTAAATTTGAGGCCCTGTTCTGTTTTGTAATTCAGTTCATGTGTAGCCTAGTTTATATTCCGTGTATTAGTGATATCTTATGATGTTTCATTTTCTGTGTGACTTATTTCACTTAGAATCATGGTACCTGAATCCACTCATTATGCCGCGACGGGCCTGATGACATAGATTTCATTGCTCAGTGATATTCCATTGTACGTACGTACCACAACTTCTTTATCCATTTTTCACATTCTGGGATATTTAACTTGTACCGTAGACGAGGTTCTTGTAAACAGAGCCGACCAAAACTTTGGGGTGGCTGTGTGTTTTTGATTTTAATTTTCCTAAGCTATAGGACCATAAGTGGAAGTGCCGTAGGCTCCGTTGCTTTGTTTTTTAGGTGTTCCAGGAAACACCATACACTTCTCCAGAGTGGCTGTTGGCAATTTACATCCCGCCCATCAGCATAACAAGGCTCCCGGTTCTCCATGCCCTGTGCTGCCTTTCTGGATTTTACACTTTTTTCAGATGGCCCTTTTGACCGGGGGGCAGTGAGACTTCATTGTAGTGCAGATTTCTTTAACATGCTTGCTTCGTTGGCCAAAAAGGGCGTATGCGTTTTTTCCTGAATATATTCAGAAAAAACGCATACGCCCTTTTTGGCCAAGAGCATCATTGTCGACGTTCTGCCTCTTTTCCTATGCTTTAAATGCAATTCCCGTCTACCCCCTGAAATCGTTTTCCTGCAATTCTGCCCCGCTTACAAGTTCTCTTCGCAGCCTTCCTTCAATATATTTTCGGACGATAGCTGTCATTTATAACTCTGCAGGTTTGTGAGTTACAGTGCCCCTGAGCTCCTTTCTTCAACTCGCTATCTTGTGAGCTGGCCGCAAACCCGCTGGATTGCTTCAGGCCCTAATCTGGTTCCGGCAGGGCATGCTGAGCCTTTGGTTAATTCCTCTTCCTGGTGGGGAATGAGTGTTAAATTTGCCCGTGCAGACACCTACAGCTAATCTCTCATTGTTTCTCCCTCTTCCTGTTCTTCTTGAGCAGAAATTGCAAACTGTGCCCAACAGGAGGTTAAAGGTACTGACTCTCCAAGTAGGGAGAGTGTTAGTAAAGGGTCTGGAATTGTGAACCCGAGTAAAAGGGGACGAAATCTGCAATGCATTTGAAAACGTTTCCCGGTCACACGCTGCACCATACTGTGGGTTTCCCATGCATGTATTAGCTGAAGGAAGAATCCCTTAAACCTGGAGAGTTGGGACCCATGGAATGCGTACCATGCAGTATGCCTTCAAAGGGTCTGCATTTGTTCATCGAACCGCACCAATGCTATCAGCCCGAAGTCCCCAACCTTATGTCTCACTCAGCTCTGGATGTAGATGTGGAAAATCCAGGTTGCATCACAATCCCTGAATGAATTATTTAAGAATTGCTCCCTATTTCACTGTCCTTGTGTTTTGTTTTTGTAATTCATTTTGATAATGGGATTTATCGGATTTTCTCTGCTGCATTCATGCCGCTGTACACACGCTTCATTCTCTTATGGAGACATATAAATCCATGGGTTTGAAGATTCTTTCTAGTCAGGTGTATTCCTAGGCGTTGAATATGGCGTGTTTTTTCCATTTCGTTGAGCAAGGGGTAGGTCTTGACTATTACATATTTGACGTATGGAATGGTATCTGTGCTAATTTCTATCTCTGCTTTTATGCAGCACCCCAACTCAACTTTCCCCTTAAGCAAACATAAGTTGGTTTTCTAAATTTGAGGCCCTGTTATGTTTTGTAATTCAGTTCATGTGTAGCCAAGATTACATTCGGTGTATTAGTGATATCTTATGATGTTTCATTTTCTGTGAGACTTACTTCACTTAGAATCATCGTACCTGAATCCACTCATTATGCTGCGACGGGCCTGATGACATAGATTTCATTGGAGAGTGATATTCCATTGTACGTACGTAGCACAACTTCTTTATCCATTTTTTGCTTTCTGGGATATTTAACTTGTGCCGTACACGAGGTTCTTATAAACAGAGCCGTCCGACACTTTGGGGTGGCTGTGTGTTTCTGATTTTAATTTCCCTAAGCTATAGGACCATAAGTGGAAGTGCCGTAGGCTCCGTTGCTTTGTTTTTTAGGTGTTCCAGGAAATACCATACACTTCTCCAGAGTGACTCTTGGCAATTTACATCCCGCCCATCAGCATAACAAGGCTCCCTGTTCTCCATGGCCTGTGTTGCCTTTCTGGATTTTACACTTTTTTCAGATGGCCCTTTTGACCGGGGGGCAGTGAGACTTCACTGCACTGCAGATTTCTTTAACATGCTTGCTTTGTTGGCCAAAAAGTGCGTATGCGTTTTTTCCTGAATATATTCAGGAAAAAACACATACGCACTTTTTGGCCAAGAGCATCATTGTCGACGTTCTGCCTCTTTTCCTATGCTTTAAATGCAATTCCCGTCTACCCCCTGAAATCGTTTTCCTGCAATTCTGCCCCGCTTTCATGTCCTCTTCGCAGCCTTCCTTCAATGTATTTTTGGACGATAGCTGTCATTTATAACTCTGCAGGTTTGTGAGTTACAGTGCCCCTGAGCTCCTTTCTTCAAATCGCTTTCTTGTGAGCTGGCCGCAAACCCGCAGGATTGCTTCAGGCCCTAATCTGGTTCTGGCACGGCATGTTGAGCCTTAGGTTAATTCCTCTTCCTGGTGGGAAATGAGCGTTAAATTTGCCCGTGCATACACCTACAGCTAGTCTCTCATTGGTTCTCCCTATTCCTGTTCATCTTGCGCAGAAATTGCAAACTGTGCCATACAGGAGGTTAAAGCACTGACTCTCCAAGTGGGGAGAGTGTTCATAAAGGGTCTGGAATGGTGAACCCGAGTAAAAGTGGACGAAAACTGAGATGCATTTGAAAACGTTTGCCGGTCACACGGTGCACCATACTGTGGGTTTCCCATGCATGTTTTAGCTGAAGGAAGGATCCTTTAAACCTGGACAGTTGGGACCCTTGGAATGGGTACCATGCAGTATGACTTCAAAGTGTCTGCATTTGCTCACTGAACCTCACCAATGCTATCAGCCCGAAGTGCCCAACCTTATGTCTCACTCAGCTCTGGGTGTAGATGTGGTAAATCCAGGTTGCATCACAAACCCTGAATGAATTATTTAAGAATTGCTCTCTATTTCACTGTCCTTGTGTTTTGTTTTTGTAATATATTTTGATAATGGGATTTATCGGATTTTCTCTGCTGCATTCATGCCGCTGTACACACGCTTCATTCTCTTACGGAGACATATGAATCCATGGGTTTGATGATTCTTACTAGTCAGGTGTATTCCTAGGCGTTGAATATGGGGTGTTTAGTCCATTTCGTTGAGCAAGGGGTAGGTCTTGACTATTACATATTTGGCTTATGACAAGGTATCTGTGCTAATTTCTATCTCTGTTTTGATGCGGCACCCCAACTCACCTTTCCCCTTAAGCAAGCATAAGTTGGTTTTCTAAATTTGAGGCCCTGTTCTGTTTTGTAATTCAGTTCATGTGTAGCCTAGTTTATATTCCGTGTATTAGTGATATCTTATGATGTTTCATTTTCTGTGTGACTTATTTCACTTAGAATCATGGTACCTGAATCCACTCATTATGCCGCGACGGGCCTGATGACATAGATTTCATTGGTGAGTGATATTCCATTGTACGTACGTACCACAACTTCTTTATCCATTTTTCACATTCTGGGATATTTAACTTGTACCGTAGACGAGGTTCTTGTAAACAGAGCCGACCGAAACTTTGGGGTGGCTGTGTGTTTTTGATTTTAATTTCCCTAAGCTATAGGACCATAAGTGGAAGTGCCGTAGGCTCCGTTGCTTTGTTTTTTAGGTGTTCCAGGAAACACCATACACTTCTCCAGAGTGGCTGTTGGCAATTTACATCCCACCCATCAGCATAACAAGGCTCCCTGTTCTCCATGTCCTGTGCTGCCTTTCTGGATTTTACACTTTTTTCAGATGGCCCTTTTGACCGGGGGGCAGTGAGACTTCATTGTAGTGCAGATTTCTTTAACATGCTTGCTTGGTTGGCCAAAAAGTGCGTATGCGTTTTTTCCTGAATATATTCAAGAAAAAACGCATACGCCCTTTTTGGCCAAGAGCATCATTGTCGACGTTCTGCCTCTTTTACTATGCTTTAAATGCAATTCCCGTCTACCACCTGAAATCGTTTTCCTGCAATTCTGCCCCACTTACAAGTTCTCTTCGCAGCCTTCCTTCAATATATTTTTGGACAATAGCTGTCTTTTATAACTCTGCAGGTTTGTGAGTTACAGTGCCATTGAGCTCCTTTCTTCAACTCGCTATCTTGTGAGCTGGCCGCAAACCCGCAGGAATGCTTCAGGCCCTAATCTGGTTCCAGCACGTCATGTTGAGCCTTAGGTTAATTCCTCTTCATGGTGGGAAATGAGCATTAAATTTGCCCGTGCAGACACCTACAGCTAGTCTCTCATTCGTTCTCCCTATTCCTGTTCATCTTGCACAGAAATTGCAAACTGTGCCAAACAGGAGGTTAAAGCACTGACTCTCCAAGTGGGGAGAGTGTTAGTAAACGGTCTGGAATGGTGAACCCGAGTAAAAGGGGACGAAACCTGAGATGCATTTGAAAACGTTTCCCAGTCACACGGTGCACCATATTGTGGGTTTCCCATGCATGTTTTAGCTGAAGGAAGAATCGCTTAAACCTGGAGAGTTGGGACCCTTAGAATGGGTCCCATGCAGTATGACTTCAAAGGGTCTGCATTTGCTCATCGAACCTCACCAATGCTATCAGCCCGAAGTGTCCAACCTTATGTCTCACTCAGCTCTGGGTGTAGATGAGGTAAATCCAGGTTGCATCACAAGCCCTGAATGAATTATTTAAGAATTGCTCTCTATTTCACTGTCATTGTGTTTTGTTTTTGTAATTCATTTTGATAATGGGATTTATCGGATTTTCTCTGCTGCCTTCATGCAGCTGTACACACGCTTGATTCTCTTATGGAGACATATAAATCCATGGGTTTGAAGATTCTTACTAGCCAGGTGTATTCCTAGGCGTTGAATATAAGGTTGTTAGTCCATTTCGTTGAGCAAGGGGTAGGTCTTGACTATTACATATTTGACTTATGGAATGGTATCTGTGCGAATTTCTATCTCTGGTTTTATGCAGCACCCCAACTCACCTTTCCCCTTAAGCAAACATAAGTTGGTTTTCTAAATTTGAGAACCTGTTCTGTTTTGTAATTCAGTTCATGTGTAGCCAAGATTACATTCCGTGTATTAGTGATATCTTATGATGTTTCATTTTCTTTGTGACTTATTTCACTTAGAATCATCGTACCTGAATCCACTCATTATGCCACGACGGGCCTGATGACATAGATTTCATTGGTGAGTGATATTCCATTGTACGTATGTACCTCAACTTCTTTATCCATTTTTCGCTTTCTGGGATATTTAAATTGTACCGTAGACGAGGTTCTTGTAAACAGAGCCGGCTGAAACTTTGGGGTGGCTGTGTGTTTTTGATTTTAATTTCCCTAAGCTATAGGACCATAAGTGGAAGTGCCATAGGCTCCGTTGCTTTGTTTTTTAGGTTTTCAGGAAACACCATACACTTCTCCAGATTAGCTCTTGGCAATTTACATCCCACCTATCAGCATAACAAGGCTCCCTGTTCTCCATGGCCTGTGCTGCCTTTCTGGATTTTACACTTTTTTCAGATGGCCCTTTTGACCGGGGGGCAGTGAGACTTCACTGTAGTGCAGATTTCTTTAACATGCTTGCTTGGTTGGCCAAAAAGGGCGTATGCGTTTTTTCCTGAATATATTCAGGAAAAGACGCATACGCCCTTTTTGGCCAAGTGCATCATTGTCGACGTTCTGCCTCTTTTCCTATGCTTTAAATGCAATTCCAGTCTACCCCCTGAAATCGTTTTCCTGCAATTCTGCCCCGCTTTCAAGTCCTCTTCGCAGCCTTCCTTCAATATATTTTTGGACGAAAGCTGTCATTTATAACTCTGCAGGTTTGTGAATTACAGTGCCCCTGAGCTCCTTTCTTCAAATCGCTTTCTTGTGAGCTGGCCGCAAACCCGCAGGATTGCTTCAGGCCCTAATCTGGTTCCGGCATGGCATTCTGAGCGTTTGGTTAATTCCTCTTCCTGGTGGGAAATGAGCGTTAAATTTGCCCGTGAAGACACCTACAGATAGTCTCTCATTTGTTCTCCCTATTCCTGTTCATCTTGCGCAGAAATTGCAAACTGTGCCAAACAGGAGGTTAAAGGTAGTGACTCTCCAAGTTGGGAGAGTGTTAGTAAAGGGTCTGGAATTGTGAACACGTGTAAAAGGGGACGGAAACTGAGATGCATTTGAAAACGATTCCCGGTCACACGGTGCACCATACTGTGGGTTTCCCATGCATGTTTTAGCTGAAGGAAGAATCGCTTAAACCTGGAGAGTTGGGACCCATGTAATGGGTACGGTGCAGTATGACTTCAAAGGGTCTGCATTTGCTCATCGAACCTCACCAATGCTATGGGCCTGAAGTGTCCAACCTTATGTCTCACTCAGCTCTGGGTGTAGATGAGGTAAATCCAGGTTGCATCACAAGCCCTGAATGAATTATTTAAGAATTCCTCTCTATTTCACTGTCATTGTGTTTCATTTTTGTAATTCATTTTGATAATGGGATTTATCGGATTTTCTCTGCTGCCTTCATGCAGCTGTGCACACGCTTTATTCTCTTATGGAGACATATAAATCCATGGGTTTGAAGATTCTTACTAGTCAGGTGTATGCCTAGACATTGAATATAGGATGTTTAGCCCATTTCGTTGAGCAAGGGGTAGGTCTTGACTATTACATATTTGACTTATGGAATGGTATCTGTGCTAATTTCTATCTCTGGTTTTATGCAGCACCCCAACTCACCTTTCCCCTAAAGCAAACATAAGTTGGTTTTCTAAATTTGAGGCCCTGTTCTGTTTTGTAATTCAGTTCATGTGTAGCCAAGATTACATTCCGTGTATTAGTGATATCTTATGATGTTTCATTTTCTGTGTGACTTATTTCACTTAGAATCATGGTACCTGAATCCACTCATTATGCCGCGACGGGCCTGATGACATAGATTTCATTGGACAGTGATATTCCATTGTACGTATGTACCACAACTTCTTTATCCATTTTTTGCTTTCTGAGATATTTAACTTGTTCCATAGACGCGTTTCTTGTAAACAGAGCCGTGTGAAACATTGCGGTGGCTGTGCGTTTCTGATTTTAATTTCCCTAAGCTATAGGACCATACGTGGAAGTGCCGTAGGCTCCGTTGCTTTGTATTTTAGGTGTTTGAGGAAACACCATACACTTCTCCAGAGTGGCTCTTGGCAATTTACATCCCACCCATCAGCATAACAAGGCTCCCTGTTCTCCATGGCCTGTGCTGCCTTTCTGGATTTTACACTTTTTTCATATGGCTCTGTTGACTGGGGGGCAGTGAGACTTCACTGTAGTGCAGATTTCATTAACGTGCTTGCTTGGTTGGCCAAAAAGGACGTATGCGTTTTTTCCTGAATATATTCAGGAAAAAACGCATACGCACCTTTTGGTCAAGTGCATCATTGTCGACGTTCTGCCTCTTTTCCTATGCTTTAAATGCATTCCAGTCTATCCCCTGAAATCGTTTTCCTGCAATTCTGTCCCGCTTTCAAGTCGTCTTCGCAGCCTTACTTCAATATATTTTTGGAAGATAGCTGTCATTTATAACTCTGCAGGTTTGTGAATTACAGTGCCCCTGAGCTCCTTTCTTCAAATCGCTTTATTGTGAGCTGGCCGCAAACGAGCAGGATTGCTTCAGGCCGTAATCTGGTTCCAGCACGGCATGCTGAGCCTTGGGTTAATTCCTCTTCCTGGTGGAAAATGAGCGTTAAATTTGCCGGTGCAGACACCTACAGCTAGTCTCTCATTGGTTCTCCCTATTGCTGTTCATCTTGCGCAGAAATTGCAAACTGTGCCAAACAGGAGGTTAAAGGCACTGACTCTCCAAGTGGGGAGAGTGTTAGTAAAGGGTCTGGAATTGTGGACCCGAGTAAAAGGGGACGAAAACTGAGATGCATTTGAAAACGTTTCCCGGTCACACGGTGCACCATACTGTGGGTTTCCCATGCATGCTTTAGCTGAAGGAAGAATCGCTTAAACCTGGAGAGTTGGGACCCATGGAATGGGTATCATGCAGTATGACTTCAAAGGGTCTGCATTTGCTCATCGAACCTCACCAATGCTATCAGCGCGAAGTGTCCAACCTTATGTCTCACTCAGCTCTGGGTGTAGATGAGGTAAATCCAGGTTGCATCACAAGCCCTGAATGAATTATTTAAGAATTGCTCTCTATTTCACTGTCATTGTGTTTTGTTTTTGTAATTCATTTTGATAATGGGATTTATCGGATTTTCTCTGCTGCCTTCATGCAGCTGTACACACGCTTGATTCTCTTATGGAGACATATAAATCCATGGGTTTGAAGATTCTTACTAGTCAGGTGTATATCTAGGCATTGAATATATGGTTGTTAGTCCATTTCGTTGAGCAAGGGGTAGGTCTTGACTATTACATATTTGACTTATTGAATGGTATCTGTGCGAATTTCTATCTCTGGTTTTATGCAGCACCCCAACTCACCTTTCCCCTTAAGCAAACATAAGTTGGTTTTCTAAATTTGAGACCCTGTTCTGTTTTGTAATTCAGTTCATGTGTAGCCAAGATTACATTCCGTGTATTAGTGATATCTTATGATGTTTTATTTTATGTGTGACTTATTTCACTTAGAATCATCGTACCTGAATCCACTCATTATGCCACAACGGGCCTGGTGACATAGATTTCATTGGTGAGTGATATTCCATTGTACGTACGTACCACAACTTCTTTATCCATTTTTCGCTTTCTGGGATATTTAACTTGTACCATAGACGAGGTTCTTGTAAACAGAGCCGGTTGAAACTTTGGGGTGGCTGTGCGTTTCTGATTGTAATTTCCCTAAGCTATAGGACCATAAGTGGAAGTGCCGTAGGCTCCGATGCTTTGTTTTTTAGGTGTCTGAGGAAACACCATACACTTCTCCAGATTGGCTCTTGGCAATTTACATCCCACCTATCAGCATAACAAGGCTCCCTGTTCTCCATGGCCTGTGCTGCCTTTCTGGATTTTACACTTTTTTCAGATGGCCCATTTGACCGGGGGGCAGTGAGACTTCACTGTAGTGCAGATTTCTTTAACTTGCTTGCTTGGTTGGCCAAAAAGGGCGTATGCGTTTTTTCCTGAATATATTCAGGAAAAGACGCATACGCCCTTTTTGGCCAAGTGCATCATTGTCGATGTTCTGCCTCTTTTCCTATGCTTTAAATGCAATTCCAGTCTACCCCCTGAAATCGTTTTCCTGCAATTCTGCCCCGCTTTCAAGTCCTTTCGCAGCCTTCCTTCAATATATGTTTGGACGATAGCTGTCATTTATAACTCTGCAGGTTTGTGAATTACTTGGCCCCTGAGCTCCTGTCTTCAAATCGCTTTCTTGTGAGCTGGCCGCAAACCCGCAGGATTGCTTCAGGCCCTAATCTGGTTCCAGCACGGCATGCTGAGCCTTTGGTTAATTCCTCTTCCTGGTTGGAAATGAGCGTTAAATTTGCCCGTGCAGACACCTACAGATAGTCTCTCATTGGTTCTCCCTATTCCTTTTCATCTTGCGCAGAAATTGCAAACTGTGCCAAACAGGAGGTTAAAGGCACTGACTCTCCAAGTGGGGAGAGTTTTAATAAAGGGTCTGGAATTGTGAACCCGAGTAAAAGGGGACAGAAACTGAGATTCATTTGAAAACGTTTCCCGGTCACACGGTGCACCATACTGTGGGTTTCCCATGCATGCTTTAGCTGAAGGAAGAATCACTTAAACCTGGAGAGTTGGGACCCATGGAATGGGTACCATGCAGTATGACTTCAAATGGTCTGCATTTGCTCATCGAACCTCACCAATGCTATCAGCCCGAAGTGTCCAACCTTATGTCTCACTCAGCTCTGGGTGTAGATGAGGTAAACCAAGGTTGCATCACAAGCCCTGAATGAATTATTTAAGAATTGCTGTCTATTTCACTGTCATTGTGTTTTGTTTTTGTAATTCATTTTGATAATAGGATTTATCGGATTTTCTCTGCTGCCTTCATGCAGCTATACACACGTTTGATTCTCTTATGGAGACATATAAATCCATGGGTTTGAAGATTTTACTAGTCAGTTGTATTCCTAGGCGTTGAATATAGGGTGTTTAGCCCATTTCGTTGAGCAAGTGGTAGGTCTTGACTATTACATATTTGACTTATGGAATGGTATCTGTGCTAATTTCTATCTCTGGTTTTATGCAGCACCCAACTCACCTTTCCCCTTAAGCATACATAAGTTGGTTTTCTAAATTTGAGACCCTGTTCTCTTTTGTAATTCAGTTCATGTGTATTCAAGATTACATTCCGTGTATTAGTGATATCTTATGATATTTCATTTTCTGTGTGACTTATTTCACTTAGAATCATTGTACCTGAATTCAATCATTATGCCACGACGGGCCTGATGATATAGATTTCATTGGTGAGTGATATTCCATTGTACGTACGTACCACAACCTCTTTATCCATTTTTCGCTTTCTGGGATATTTAACTTGTACCGTAGAAGATGTTCTTGTAAACAGAGCCGTCTGAAACTTTGGGGCGGCTGTGTGTTTTTGATTTTAATTTCCCTAAGCTATAGGACCATAATTGGAAGTGCCGTAGGCTCCGTTGCTTTGTTTTTTAGGTGTTTCAGGAAACACCATACATTTCTCCAGAGTGGCTGTTGGCAATTTACATCCCACCCATCAGCATAACATGGCTCCCTGTTCTCCATGGCCTGTGCTGCCTTTCTGGATTTTACACTTTTTTCAGATGGCCCTTTTGATTGGGGGGCAGTGAGACTTCATTGTAGTGCAGATTTCTCTAACATGCTTGCTTGGTTGGCCAAAAAGGGCGTATGCGTTTTTTCCTGAATATATTCAGGAAAAAAGGCATACGCCCTTTTTGGCCACGTGCCTCATTGTCGACGTTCTGCCTCTTTTCCTATGCTTTAAATGCAATTCCACTCTACTCCCTGAAACCGCTTTCCTGCAATTCTGCCCCGCTTTCAAGTCCTCTTCGCAGCCTTCCTTCAGTATATTTTTGGACAATAGCTGTCATTTATAACTTTGCAGGTTTGAGAATTACAGTGCCCCTGAGCTCCTTTCTTCAAATCGCTTTCTTGTGAGCTGTCCGCAAACCCACAGGATTGCTTCAGGCCCTAATCTGGTTCTGGCAAGGCATGATGAGCGTTTGGTTAATTCCGCTTCCTAGTGGGAAATGAGCATTAAATTTGCCCGTGCAGACACCTACAGCTAGTCTCTCATTGGTTCTCCCTATTCCTGTTCATCTTGCGCAGAAATTGCAAACTGTGCCAAACAGCAGGTTAAAGGCACTGACTCTCCAAGTGGGGAGAGTGTTAGTAAAGGGTCAGGAATTGTGAACCCGACTAAAAGGGGACGAAAACTGAGATGCATTTGAAAACGTTTCCCGGTCACACGGTGCACCATACTGTGGGTTTCCCATGCATGTTTTAGCTGAAGGAAGAATCGCTTAAACCTGGAGAGTTGGGACCCATGGAATGGGTACTATGCAGTATGACTTCAAATGGTCTGCATTTGCTCATCGAACCTCACCAATGCTATCAGCCTGAAGTGTCCAACCTTATGTCTCACTCAGCTCTGGGTGTAGATGAGGTAAATCCAGGTTGCATCACAAGCCCTGAATGAATTATTTAAGAATTGCTGTCTATTTCACTGTCATTGTGTTTTGTTTTTGTAATTCATTTTGATAATGGGATTTATCGGATTTTCTCTGCTGCCTTCATGCAGCTGTACACACGCTTGATTCTCTTATGGAGACATATAAATCCATGGGTTTGAAGATTCTTACTAGTCAGGTGTATTCCTAGGTGTTGAATAGAGGGTGTTTAGCCCATTTGGTTGAGCAAGGGGTAGGTCTTGACTATTACATATTTGACGTATGGAATGGTATCTGTGCTAATTTCTATCTCTGGTTTTATGCAGCACCCCAACTCACCTTTCCCCTTACGCAAACATAAGTTGGTTTTCTAAATTTGAGACACTGTTCTGTTTTGTAATTCAGTTCATGTGTAGCCAAGATTACATTCGGTGTATTAATGACATCTTATGATGTTTCATTTTCTGTGTGAGTTATTTCACTTAGAATCATCGTACCTGAATCCACTCATTATGCCACGACGGGCCAGAAGACATAGATTTCATTGGTGAGTGATATTCCATTGTACGTACGTACCACAACTTCTTTATCCATTTTTCATTTTCTGGGATATTTAACTTGTACCGTAGACGAGGTTCTTGTAAACAGAGCCGTCTGAAACTTTGGGGTGGCTGTGTGTTTTTGATTTTAATTTCCCTAAGCTATAGGACCATAAGTGGAAGTGCCGTAGGCTCCGTTGCTTTGTTTTTTAGGTGTTTCAGGAAACACCATACACTTCTCCAGAGTGGCTGTTGGCAATTTACATCCCACCCATCAACATAACAAGGCTCCTTGTTCTCCATGGCCTGTGCTGCATTTCTGGATTTTACACTTTTTTCAGATGGCCCTTTTGACCGGGGGGCAGTGAGACTTCATTGTAGTGCAGATTTCTTTAACATGCTTGCTTGGTTGGCCAAAAAGGGCGTATGCGTTTTTTCCTGAATATATTCAGGAAAAAACGCATACGCCCTTTTAGGCCAAGTGCATCATTGTCGACGTTCTGCCTCTTTTCCTATGCTTTAAATGCAATTCCAGTCTACCCCCTGAAATCGTTTTCCTGCAATTCTGCCCCGCTTTCAAGTCCTCTTCGCAGCCTTCCTTCAATATATTTTCGGACGATAGCTGTCATTTATAACTCTGCAGGTTTGTGAATTACAGTGCCCCTGAGCTCCTTTCTTCAAATCGCTTTCTTGTGAGCTGGTCGCAAACCCGCAGGATTGCTTCAGGCCCTAATCTGTTTCCGGCTCGGCATGCTGAGCCTTTGGTTAATTCCTCTTCCTGGTGGGAAATGAGCGTTAAATTAGCCCGTGCAGACACCTACAGCTAGTCTCTCATTGGTTCTCCCTATTCCTGTTCATCTTGCCAGAAATTGCAAACTGTGCCAAACAGCAGGTTAAAGGCACTGACTCTCCAAGTGGGGAGAGTGTTAGTAAAGGGTCAGGAATTGTGAACCCGACTAAAAGGGGACGAAAACTGAGATGCATTTGAAAACGTTTCCCGGTCACATGGTGCACCATACTGTGGGTTTCCCATGCATGCTTTAGCTGAAGGAAGAATCACTTAAACCTGGAGAGTTGGGACCCATGGAATGGGTACCAGGCAGTATGATTTCAAATGGTCTGCATTTGCTCATCGAACCTCACCAATGCTATCAGCCCGAAGTGTCCAACCTTATGTCTCACTCAGCTCTGGGTTTAGATGAGGTAAATCCAGGTTGCATCACAAGCCCTGAATGAAGTATTTAAGAATTGCTCTCTATTTCACTGTCATTGTGTTTGGTTTTTTAATTCATTTTGATAATGGGATTTATCAGATTTTCTCTGCTGCCTTCATGCAGCTGTACACACGCTTGATTCTCTTATGAAGACATATAAATCAATGGGTTTGAAGATTCTTACTAGTCAGGTGTATTCCTAGGCGTTGAATATAGGGTGTTTAGCCCATTTCGTTGAGCAAGGGGTATGTCTTGACTATTACGTATTTGACATATAGAATGGTATCTGTGCTAATTTCTAACTCTGGTTTTATGCAGCACCCCAACTCACCTTTCCCCTTACGCAAACATAAGTTGGTTTTCTAAATTTGAGACCCTGTTCTGTTTTGTAATTCAGTTCATGTGTAGCCAAGATTACATTCGGTGTATTAGTGATATCTTATGATGTTTCATTTTCTGTGTGACTTATTTCACTTAGAATCATCGTACCTGAATCCACTCATTATGCCACGACGGGCCAGATGACATAGATTTCATTGGTGAGTGATATTCCATTGTACGTACGTACCACAACTTCTTTATCCATTTTTCGCTTTCTGGGATATTTAACTTGTACCGTAGACGAGGTTCTTGTAAACAGAGCCGTCTGAAACTTTGGGGTGGCTGTGTGTTTTTGATTTTAATTTCCCTAAGCTATAGGACCATAAGTGGAAGTGCCGTAGGCTCCGTTGCTTTGTTTTTTGGTGTTTCAGGAAACACCATAGACTTCTGCAGAGTGGCTGTTGGCAATTTACATCCCACCCATCAGCATAACAAGGCTCCCTGTTCTCCTTGGCCTGTGCTGCATTTCTGGATTTTACACTTTTTTCAGATGGCCCTTTTGACCGGGGGGCAGTGAGACTTCATTGTAGTGCAGATTTCTTTAACATGCTTGCTTGGTTGGCCAAAAAGGGCGTATGCGTTTTTTCCTGAATATATTCAGGAAAAAACGCATACGCCCTTTTTGGCCAAGTGCATCATTGTCGACGTTCTGCCTCTTTTCCTATGCTTTAAATGCAATTCCAGTCTACCCCCTGAAATCGTTTTCCTGCAATTCTGCCCCGCTTTCAAGTCCTCTTCGCAGCCTTCCTTCAATATATTTTCGGAAGATAGCTGTCATTTATAACTCTGCAGGTTTGTGAATTACAGTGCCCCTGAGCTCCTTTCTTCAAATCGCTTTCTTGTGAGCTGGCCGCAAACCCGCAGGATTGCTTCAGGCCCTAATCTGGTTCCTGCACGGCATGCTGAGCCTTTGGTTAATTCCTCTTCTTGGTTGGATATGAGCGTTAAATTTGCCCGTGCAGACACCTACAGCTAGTCTCTCATTGGTTCTCCCTATTCCTGTTCATCTTGCGCAGAAATTGCAAACTGTGCCAAACAGGAGGTTAAAGGCACTGACTCTCCAAGTGGGGAGAGTGTTAGTAAAGGGTCTGGAATTGTGAACCCGAGTAAAAGGGGACAAAAACTGAGATGCATTTGAAAACGTTTCCCGGTCACATGGTGCACCATACTGTGGGTTTCCCATGCATGCTTTAGCTGAAGGAAGAATCACTTAAACCTGGAGAGTTGGGACCCATGGAATGGGTACCATGCAGTATGACTTCAAATGGTCTGCATTTGCTCATCGAACCTCACCAATGCTATCAGCCCGAAGTGTCCAACCTTATGTCTCACTCAGCTCTGGGTGTAGATGAGGTAAATCCAGGTTGCATCACAAGCCCTGAATGAATTATTTAAGAATTGCTCTCTATTTCACTGTCATTCTGTTTGGTTTTTGTAACTCATTTTGATAATGGGATTTATCGGATTTTCTCTGCTGCCTTCATGCAGCTGTACACATGCTTGATTCTCTTATGGAGACATATAAATCCATGGGTTTGAATATTCTTTCTAGTCAGGTGTATTCCTACACGTTGAATATAGGGTGTTTAGCCCATTTCGTTGAGCAAGGTGTAGGTCTTGACTATTACATATTTGACGTATGGAATGGTATCTGTGCTAATTTCTAACTCTGGTTTTATGCAGCACCCCATCTCACCTTTCCCCTTACGCAATCATAAGTTGGTTTTCTAAATTTGAGACCCTGTTCTGTTTTGTAATTCAGTTCATGTGTAGCCAAGATTACATTCGGTGTATTAGTGATATCTTATGATGTTTCATTTTCTGTGTGACTTATTTCACTTAGAATCATCGTACCTGAATCCACTCATTATGCCACGACGGGCCAGATGACATAGATTTCATTGGTGAGTGATATTCCATTGTACGTACGTACCACAACTTCTTTATCCATTTCTTGCTTTCTGGGATATTTAACTTGTACCGTAGACGAGGTTCTTGTAAACAGAGCCGTCTGAAACTTTGGGGTGGCTGTGTGTTTTTGATTTTAATTTCCCTAAGCTATAGGACCATAAGTGGAAGTGCCGTAGGCTCCGTTGCTTTGTTTTTTGGTGTTTCAGGAAACACCATACACTTCTCCAGAGTGGCTGTTGGCAATTTACATCCCACCCATCAGCATAACAAGGCTCCCTGTTCTCCATGGCCTGTGCTGCATTTCTGGATTTTACACTTTTTTCAGATGGCCCTTTTGACCTGGGGGCAGTGAGACTTCATTGTAGTGCAGATTTCTTTAACATGCTTGCTTGGTTGGCCAAAAAGGGCATATGCGTTTTTTCCTGAATATATTCAGGAAAAAACGCATACGCCCTTTTTGGCCAAGTGCATCATTGTCGACGTTCTGCCTCTTTTCCTATGATTTAAATGCAATTCCAGTCTACCCCCTGAAATCGTTTTCCTGCAATTCTGCCCCGCTTTCAAGTCCTCTTCGCAGCCTTCCTTCAATATATTTTCGGACGATAGCTGTCATTTATAACTCTGCAGGTTTGTGAATTACAGTGCCCCTGAGCTCCTTTCTTCAAATCGCTTTCTTGTGAGCTGGCCGCAAACCCGCAGGATTGCTTCAGGCCCTAATCTGGTTCCGGCTCGGCATGCTGAGCCTTTGGTTAATTCCTCTTCCTGGTTGGAAATGAGCGTTAAATTTGCCCATGCAGACACCTACAGCTAGTCTCTCATTGGTTCTCCCTATTCCTGTTCATCTTGCGCAGAAATTGCAAACTGTGCCAAACAGGAGGTTAAAGGCACTGACTCTCCAAGTGGGGAGAGTGTTAGTAAAGGGTCTGGAATTGTGAACCCGAGTAAAAGGGGACAAAAACTGAGATGCATTTGAAAACGTTTCCCGGTCACATGGTGCACCATACTGTGGGTTTCCCATGCATGCTTTAGCTGAAGGAAGAATCACTTAAACCTGGAGACTTGGGACCCATGGAATGTGTACCATGCAGTATGACTTCAAATGGTCTGCATTTGCTCATCGAACCTCACCAATGCTATCAGCCCGAAGTGTCCAACATTATGTCTCACTCAGCTCTGGGTTTAGATGAGGTAAATCCAGGTTGCATCACAAGCCCTGAATGAATTATTTAAGAATTGCTCTCTATTTCACTGTCATTGTGTTTGGTTTTTTAATTCATTTTGATAATGGGATTTATCAGATTTTCTCTGCTGCCTTCATGCAGCTGTACACACGCTTGATTCTCTTATGGAGACATATAAATCCATGGGTTTGAAGATTCTTACTACTCAGGTGTATTCCTAGGCGTTGAATATAGCGTGTTTAGCCCATTTGGTTGAGCAAGGGGTATGTCTTGACTATTACGTATTTGACATATGGAATGGTATCTGTGCTAATTTCTAACTCTGGTTTTATGCAGCACCCCAACTCACATTTCCCGTTATGCAAACATAAGTTGGTTTTCTAAATTTGAGACCCTGTTCTGTTTTGTAATTCAGTTCATGTGTAGCCAAGATTACATTCCGTGCATTAGTGTTGTCTTATGATGTTTCATTTTCTGTGTGACTTATTTCACTTAGAATCATCGTACCTGAATCCACTCATTATGCCACGACGGGCCAGATGACATAGATTTCATTGGTGAGTGATATTCCATTGTACGTACGTACCACAACTTCTTTATCCATTTTTCGCTTTCTGGGATATTTAACTTGTACCGTAGACGAGGTTCTTGTAAACAGAGCCGTCTGAAACTTTGGGGTGGCTGTGTGTTTTTGATTTTAATTTCCCTAAGCTATAGGACCATAAGTGGAAGTGCCGTAGGCTCCGTTGCTTTGTTTTTTGGTGTTTCAGGAAACACCATACACTTCTGCAGAGTGGCTGTTGGCAATTTACATCCCACCCATCAGCATAACAAGGCTCCGTGTTCTCCATGGCCTGTGCTGCATTTCTGGATTTTACACTTTTTTGAGATGGCCCTTTTGACCGGGGGGCAGTGAGACTTCATTGTAGTGCAGATTTCTTTAACATGCTTGCTTGGTTGGCCAAAAAGGGCATGAACGCATACGCCCTTTTTGGCCCAGTGCATCATTTTCGACGTTCTGCCTCTTTTCCTATGCTTTAAATGGAATTCCAGTCTACCCCCTGAAATCGTTCTCCTGCAATTCTGCCCCACTTTCCAGTCCTCTTCGCAGCCTTCCTTCAATATATTTTCGGACGATAGCTGTCATTTATAACTCTGCAGGTTTGTGAATTACCATGCCCCTGTGCTCCTTTCTTGAAATTGCTTTCTTGTGAGCTGGCCGCAAACCCGCAGGATTGCTTCAGGCCCTAATCTGGTTCCTGCACGGCATGCTGAGCCTTTGGTTAATTCCTCTTCCTGGTTGGAAATGAGCGTTAAATTTGCCCGTGCAGACACCTACAGCTAGTCTCTCATTGGTTCTCCCTAATCCTGTTCATCTTGCGCAGAAATTGCAAACTGTGCCAAACAGGAGGTTAAAGGCACTGACTCTCCAAGTGGGGAGAGTGTTAGTAAAGGGTCAGGAATTGTGAACCCGAGTAAAAGGGGACAAAAACTGAGATGCATTTGAAAACGTTTCCCGGTCACATGGTGCACCATACTGTCGGTTTCCCATGCATGCTTTAGCTGAAGGAAGAATCACTTAAACCTGGAGAGTTGGGACCCATGGAATGGGTACCGTGCAGTATGACTTCAGCTGGTCTGCATTTCCTCATCGAACCTCAACAATGCTATCAGCCCGAAGTGTCCAACCTTATGTCTCACTCAGCTCTGGGTTTTGATGAGGTAAATCCAGGTTGCATCACAAGCCCTGAATGAATTATTTAAGGATTGCTCTCTATTTCACTGTCATTGTGTTTTGTTTTTGTAATTCATTTTGATAGTTGGATTTATCGGATTTTCTCTGCTGCCTTCATGCAGCTGTACACACGCTTGATTTTCTTATGGAGACATATAAATCCATGGGTTTCAAGATTCTTTCTAGTCAGGTGTATTCCTAGGCGTGGAATATAGGGTGTTTAGCCCATTTCGTTGAGCAAGGGGTATGTCTTGACTATTACGTATTTGACATATGGAATGGTATCTGTGCTAATTTCTAACTCTGGTTTTATGCAGCACCCCAACTCACCTTTCCCCTTACGCAAACATAAGTTGGTTTTCAAAATTTGAGACCCTGTTCTGTTTTGTAATTCAGTTCATGTGTAGCCAAGATTACATTCGGTGTATTAGTGATATCTTACGATGTTTCATTTTCTGTGTGACTTATTTCACTTAGAATCATCGTACCTGAATCCACTCATTATGCCACGACGGGCCAGATGACATAGAATTCATTGGTGAGTGATATTCCATTGTACGTACGTACCACAACTTCTTTATCCATTTTTCGCTTTCTGGGATATTTAACTTGTACCGTAGACGAGGTTCTTGTAAACAGAGCCGTCTGAAACTTTGGGGTGGCTGTGTGTTTTTGATTTTAATTTCCCTAAGCTATAGGACCATAAGTGGAAGTGCCGTAGGCTCCGTTGCTTTGTTTTTTAGGTGTTTCAGGAAACACCATACACTTCTCCAGAGTGGCTCTTGGCAATTTACATCCCACCCATCAGCATAACAAGGCTCCCTGTTCTCCATGGCCTGTGCTGCATTTCTGGATTTTGCACTTTTTTCAGATGGCCCTTTTGAACGGGGGGCAGTGAGACTTCATTGTAGTGCAGATTTCTTTAATATGCTTGCTTGGTTGGCCAAAAAGTGCCTATGCGTTTTTTCCTGAATATATTGAGGAAAAAACGCATACGCCCTTTTTGGCCAAGTGCATCATTGTCGACGTTCTGCCTCTTTTCCTATGATTTAAATGCAATTCCAGTCTACCCCCTGAAATCGTTTTCCAGCAATTCTGCCCTGCTTTCAAGTCCTCTTCGCAGCCTTCCTTCAATATATTTTTGGACGATAGCTGTCATTTATAACTCTGCAGGTTTGTGAATTACTTGGCCCCTGAGCTCCTTTCAGCAAATCGCTTTCTTGTGAGCTGGCCGCAAACCCGCAGGATTGCTTCAGGCCCTAATCTGTTTCCAGCACGGCATGGTGAGCCTTTGGTTAATTCCTCTTCCTGTTTGTAAATGAGCATTAAATTTGCCCGTGCAGACACCTACAGCTAGTCTCTCATTGGTTCTCCCTATTCCTGTTCATCTTGCGCAGAAATTGCAAACTGTGCCAAACAGGAGGTTAAAGGCACGGACTCTCCAAGTGGGGAGAGTTTTAGTAAAGGGTCTGGAATTGTGAACGCGAGTAAAAGAGGACAAAAACTGAGATGCATTTGAAAACGTTTCCCGGTCACACAGTGCACCATACTCTGGGTTTCCCATGCATGCTTTAGCTGACGGAAGAATCGCTTAAACCTGGAGAGTTGGGACCCATGGAATGGGTACCATGCAGTATGACTTCAAATGGTCTGCATTTGCTCATCTTACCTCACCAATGCTATCAGCCCGAAGTGTCCAACCTTATGTCTCACTCAGCTCTGGGTTTAGATGAGGTAAATCCAGGTTGCATCACAAGCCCTGAATGAATTATTTAAAAATTGCTCTCTATTTCACTGTCATTGTGTTTTGTTTTTGTAATTCATTTTGATAATGGGATTTATCGGATTTTCTCTGCTGCATTCATGCAGCTGTACACACGCTTGATTCTCTCATGGAGACATATAAATCCATGGGTTTGAAGATTCTTACTAGTCAGGTGTATTCCTAGGCGTTGAATATAGGGTGTTTATCCCATTTCGTTGAGCAAGGGGTACGTCTGGACTATTACATATTTAACTTATGGAATGGTATCTGTGCTAATATCTATCTCTGGTTTTATGCAGCACCCCAACTCACCTTTCCCCTTAAGCAAACATAAGTTGGTTTTCTAAATTTGAGACCCTGTTCTGTTTTGTAATTCAGTTCATGTGTAGCCAAGATTACATTCGGTGTATTAGTGATATCTTATGATATTTCATTTTCTGTGTGACTTATTTCACTTAGAATCATCGTACCTGAATCCACTCATTATGCCACGATGGGCCAGATGACATAGATTTCATTGGTGAGTGATATTCCATTGTACGTACGTACCACAACTTCTTTATCCATTTTTCGCTTTCTGGGATATTTAACTTGTACCGTAGACGAGGTTCTTGTAAACAGAGCCGTCTGAAACTTTGGGGTGTCTGTGTGTTTTTCATTTTAATTTCCCTAAGCTATAGCACCATAAGTGGAAGTGCCGTAGGCTCCGTTGCTTTGTTTTTTAGGTGTTTCAGGAAACACCATACACTTCTCCAGAGTGGCTCTTGGCAATTTACATCCCACCCATCAGCATAACAAGGCTCCCTGTTCTCCATGGCCTGTGCTGCATTTCTGGATTTTACAGTTTTTTCAGATGGCCCTTTGACCTGGGGTCAGTGAGACTTCATTGTAGTGCAGATTTCTTTAACATGCTTGCTTGGTTGGCCAAAAAGGGCGTATGCGTTTTTTCCTGAATATATTCGGGAAAAAACGCATACGCCCTTTTTGGCCAAGTGCATCATTGTCGACGTTCTGCCTCGTTTCCTATGATTTAAATGCAATTCCAGTCTACCCCCTGAAATCGTTTTCCTGCAATTCTGCCCCCCTTTCAAGTCCTCTTCGCAGACTTCCTTCAATATATTTTTGGACGATAGCTGTCATTTATAACTCTGCAGGTTTGTGAATTACAGTGCCCCTGAGCTCCTTTCTTCAAATCGCTTTCTTGTGAGCTGACCGCAAACCAGCAGGATTGCTTCAGGCCCTAATCTGTTTCCGGCACGGCATGCTGAGCCTTTGGTTACTTCCTCTTCCTGGTTGGAAATGAGCATTAAATTTGCCCGTGCAGACACCTACAGCTAGTCTCTCATTGGTTCTCCCTATTCCTGTTCATCTTGCGCAGAAATTGCAAACTGTGACAAACAGGAGTTTAAAGGCACTGACTCTCCAAGTGGGGAGAGTGTTAGTAAAGGGTCTGGAATTGTGAACCCGAGTAAAAGGGGACAAAATCTGAGATGCATTTGAAAATGTTTCCCGGTCACACGGTGCACCATACTGTGGGTTTCCCATGCATGCTTTAGCTGAAGGAAGAATCGCTTAAACCTGGAGAGTTGGGACCCATGGAATGGGTACCATGCAGTATGACTTCAAATGGTCTGCATTTGCTCATCGAACCTCACCAATGCTATCAGCCCGAAGTGTCCAACCTTATGTCTCACTCAGCTCTGGGTTCAGATGAGGTAAATCCAGGTTGCATCACAAGCCCTGAATGAATTATTTAAGAATTGCTCTCTATTTCACTGTCATTGTGTTTTGTTTTTGTAATTCATTTTGATAATAGGATTTATCGGATTTTCTCTGCTGCCTTCATGCAGCTGTACACACGCTTGATTCTCTTATGGAGACATATAAATCCATGGGTTTGAAGATTGTTACTAGTCAGGTGTATTCCTAGGCGTTGAATAGAGGGTGTTTAGCCCATTTCGTTGAGCAAGGGGTAGGTCTTGACTATTACTTATTTGGCTTATGAAAAGGTATCTGTGCTAATTTCTATCTCTGTTTTGATGCGGCACCCCAACTCACCTTTCCCCTTAAGCAAGCATAAGTTGGTTTTCTAAATTTGAGACCCTGTTCTCTTTTGTAATTCAGTTCATGTGTATTCAAGATTACATTCCGTGCATTAGTGATGTCTTATGATGTTTCATTTTCTGTGTGACTTATTTCACTTAGAATCATCGTACCTGAATCCACTCATTATGCCACGACGGGCCAGATGACATAGATTTCATTGGTGAGTGATATTCCATTGTACGTACGTACCACAACTTCTTTATCCATTTTTCGCTTTCTGGGATATTTAACTTGTACCGTAGACGAGGTTCTTGTAAACAGAGCCGTCTGAAACTTTGGGGTGGCTGTGTGTTTTTGATTTTAATTTCCCTAAGCTATAGGACCATAAGTGGAAGTGCCGTAGGCTCCGTTGCTTTGTTTTTTGGTGTTTCAGGAAACACCATAAACTTCTGCAGAGTGGCTGTTGGCAATTTACATCCCACCCATCAGCATAACAAGGCTCCGTGTTCTCCATGGCCTGTGCTGCATTTCTGGATTTTACACTTTTTTGAGATGGCCCTTTTGACCGGGGGGCAGTGAGACTTCATTGTAGTGCAGATTTCTTTAACATGCTTGCTTGGTTGGCCAAAAAGGGCATGAACGCATACGCCCTTTTTGGCCCAGTGCATCATTTTCGACGTTCTGCCTCTTTTCCTATGCTTTAAATGGAATTCCAGTCTACCCCCTGAAATCGTTCTCCTGCAATTCTGCCCCACTTTCCAGTCCTCTTCGCAGCCTTCCTTCAATATATTTTCGGACGATAGCTGTCATTTATAACTCTGCAGGTTTGTGAATTACCATGCCCCTGTGCTCCTTTCTTGAAATTGCTTTCTTGTGAGCTGGCCGCAAACCCGCAGGATTGCTTCAGGCCCTAATCTGGTTCCTGCACGGCATGCTGAGCCTTTGGTTAATTCCTCTTCCTGGTTGGAAATGAGCGTTAAATTTGCCCGTGCAGACACCTACAGCTAGTCTCTCATTGGTTCTCCCTAATCCTGTTCATCTTGCGCAGAAATTGCAAACTGTGCCAAACAGGAGGTTAAAGGCACTGACTCTCCAAGTGGGGAGAGTGTTAGTAAAGGGTCAGGAATTGTGAACCCGAGTAAAAGGGGACAAAAACTGAGATGCATTTGAAAACGTTTCCCGGTCACATGGTGCACCATACTGTCGGTTTCCCATGCATGCTTTAGCTGAAGGAAGAATCACTTAAACCTGGAGAGTTGGGACCCATGGAATGGGTACCATGCAGTATGACTTCAACTGGTCTGCATTTCCTCATCGAACCTCAACAATGCTATCAGCCCGAAGTGTCCAACCTTATGTCTCACTCAGCTCTGGGTTTTGATGAGGTAAATCCAGGTTGCATCACAAGCCCTGAATGAATTATTTAAGGA
Organism: Delphinapterus leucas; assembly: GCF_059928025.1. Classification (NCBI taxonomy): domain Eukaryota; kingdom Metazoa; phylum Chordata; class Mammalia; order Artiodactyla; family Monodontidae; genus Delphinapterus; species Delphinapterus leucas. The sequence continues at coordinate 15,584,537 of NW_028322233.1, read as the reverse complement.
TTGCTCTCTATTTCACTGTCATTGTGTTTTGTTTTTGTAATTCATTTTGATAGTTGGATTTATCGGATTTTCTCTGCTGCCTTCATGCAGCTGTACACACGCTTGATTTTCTTATGGAGACATATAAATCCATGGGTTTCAAGATTCTTTCTAGTCAGGTGTATTCCTAGGCATGGAATATAGGGTGTTTAGCCCATTTCGTTGAGCAAGGGGTATGTCTTGACTATTACGTATTTGACATATGGAATGGTATCTGTGCTAATTTCTAACTCTGGTTTTATGCAGCACCCCAACTCACCTTTCCCCTTACGCAAACATAAGTTGGTTTTCAAAATTTGAGACCCTGTTCTGTTTTGTAATTCAGTTCATGTGTAGCCAAGATTACATTCGGTGTATTAGTGATATCTTACGATGTTTCATTTTCTGTGTGACTTATTTCACTTAGAATCATCGTACCTGAATCCACTCATTATGCCACGACGGGCCAGATGACATAGAATTCATTGGTGAGTGATATTCCATTGTACGTACGTACCACAACTTCTTTATCCATTTTTCGCTTTCTGGGATATTTAACTTGTACCGTAGACGAGGTTCTTGTAAACAGAGCCGTCTGAAACTTTGGGGTGGCTGTGTGTTTTTGATTTTAATTTCCCTAAGCTATAGGACCATAAGTGGAAGTGCCGTAGGCTCCGTTGCTTTGTTTTTTAGGTGTTTCAGGAAACACCATACACTTCTCCAGAGTGGCTCTTGGCAATTTACATCCCACCCATCAGCATAACAAGGCTCCCTGTTCTCCATGGCCTGTGCTGCATTTCTGGATTTTGCACTTTTTTCAGATGGCCCTTTTGAACGGGGGGCAGTGAGACTTCATTGTAGTGCAGATTTCTTTAATATGCTTGCTTGGTTGGCCAAAAAGTGCCTATGCGTTTTTTCCTGAATATATTGAGGAAAAAACGCATACGCCCTTTTTGGCCAAGTGCATCATTGTCGACGTTCTGCCTCTTTTCCTATGATTTAAATGCAATTCCAGTCTACCCCCTGAAATCGTTTTCCAGCAATTCTGCCCTGCTTTCAAGTCCTCTTCGCAGCCTTCCTTCAATATATTTTTGGACGATAGCTGTCATTTATAACTCTGCAGGTTTGTGAATTACTTGGCCCCTGAGCTCCTTTCAGCAAATCGCTTTCTTGTGAGCTGGCCGCAAACCCGCAGGATTGCTTCAGGCCCTAATCTGTTTCCAGCACGGCATGGTGAGCCTTTGGTTAATTCCTCTTCCTGTTTGTAAATGAGCATTAAATTTGCCCGTGCAGACACCTACAGCTAGTCTCTCATTGGTTCTCCCTATTCCTGTTCATCTTGCGCAGAAATTGCAAACTGTGCCAAACAGGAGGTTAAAGGCACGGACTCTCCAAGTGGGGAGAGTTTTAGTAAAGGGTCTGGAATTGTGAACGCGAGTAAAAGAGGACAAAAACTGAGATGCATTTGAAAACGTTTCCCGGTCACACAGTGCACCATACTCTGGGTTTCCCATGCATGCTTTAGCTGACGGAAGAATCGCTTAAACCTGGAGAGTTGGGACCCATGGAATGGGTACCATGCAGTATGACTTCAAATGGTCTGCATTTGCTCATCTTACCTCACCAATGCTATCAGCCCGAAGTGTCCAACCTTATGTCTCACTCAGCTCTGGGTTTAGATGAGGTAAATCCAGGTTGCATCACAAGCCCTGAATGAATTATTTAAAAATTGCTCTCTATTTCACTGTCATTGTGTTTTGTTTTTGTAATTCATTTTGATAATGGGATTTATCGGATTTTCTCTGCTGCATTCATGCAGCTGTACACACGCTTGATTCTCTCATGGAGACATATAAATCCATGGGTTTGAAGATTCTTACTAGTCAGGTGTATTCCTAGGCGTTGAATATAGGGTGTTTATCCCATTTCGTTGAGCAAGGGGTACGTCTGGACTATTACATATTTAACTTATGGAATGGTATCTGTGCTAATATCTATCTCTGGTTTTATGCAGCACCCCAACTCACCTTTCCCCTTAAGCAAACATAAGTTGGTTTTCTAAATTTGAGACCCTGTTCTGTTTTGTAATTCAGTTCATGTGTAGCCAAGATTACATTCGGTGTATTAGTGATATCTTATGATATTTCATTTTCTGTGTGACTTATTTCACTTAGAATCATCGTACCTGAATCCACTCATTATGCCACGATGGGCCAGATGACATAGATTTCATTGGTGAGTGATATTCCATTGTACGTACGTACCACAACTTCTTTATCCATTTTTCGCTTTCTGGGATATTTAACTTGTACCGTAGACGAGGTTCTTGTAAACAGAGCCGTCTGAAACTTTGGGGTGTCTGTGTGTTTTTCATTTTAATTTCCCTAAGCTATAGCACCATAAGTGGAAGTGCCGTAGGCTCCGTTGCTTTGTTTTTTAGGTGTTTCAGGAAACACCATACACTTCTCCAGAGTGGCTCTTGGCAATTTACATCCCACCCATCAGCATAACAAGGCTCCCTGTTCTCCATGGCCTGTGCTGCATTTCTGGATTTTACAGTTTTTTCAGATGGCCCTTTGACCTGGGGTCAGTGAGACTTCATTGTAGTGCAGATTTCTTTAACATGCTTGCTTGGTTGGCCAAAAAGGGCGTATGCGTTTTTTCCTGAATATATTCAGGAAAAAACGCATACGCCCTTTTTGGCCAAGTGCATCATTGTCGACGTTCTGCCTCGTTTCCTATGATTTAAATGCAATTCCAGTCTACCCCCTGAAATCGTTTTCCTGCAATTCTGCCCCCCTTTCAAGTCCTCTTCGCAGACTTCCTTCAATATATTTTTGGACGATAGCTGTCATTTATAACTCTGCAGGTTTGTGAATTACAGTGCCCCTGAGCTCCTTTCTTCAAATCGCTTTCTTGTGAGCTGACCGCAAACCAGCAGGATTGCTTCAGGCCCTAATCTGTTTCCGGCACGGCATGCTGAGCCTTTGGTTACTTCCTCTTCCTGGTTGGAAATGAGCATTAAATTTGCCCGTGCAGACACCTACAGCTAGTCTCTCATTGGTTCTCCCTATTCCTGTTCATCTTGCGCAGAAATTGCAAACTGTGACAAACAGGAGTTTAAAGGCACTGACTCTCCAAGTGGGGAGAGTGTTAGTAAAGGGTCTGGAATTGTGAACCCGAGTAAAAGGGGACAAAATCTGAGATGCATTTGAAAATGTTTCCCGGTCACACGGTGCACCATACTGTGGGTTTCCCATGCATGCTTTAGCTGAAGGAAGAATCGCTTAAACCTGGAGAGTTGGGACCCATGGAATGGGTACCATGCAGTATGACTTCAAATGGTCTGCATTTGCTCATCGAACCTCACCAATGCTATCAGCCCGAAGTGTCCAACCTTATGTCTCACTCAGCTCTGGGTTCAGATGAGGTAAATCCAGGTTGCATCACAAGCCCTGAATGAATTATTTAAGAATTGCTCTCTATTTCACTGTCATTGTGTTTTGTTTTTGTAATTCATTTTGATAATAGGATTTATCGGATTTTCTCTGCTGCCTTCATGCAGCTGTACACACGCTTGATTCTCTTATGGAGACATATAAATCCATGGGTTTGAAGATTGTTACTAGTCAGGTGTATTCCTAGGCGTTGAATAGAGGGTGTTTAGCCCATTTCGTTGAGCAAGGGGTAGGTCTTGACTATTACTTATTTGGCTTATGAAAAGGTATCTGTGCTAATTTCTATCTCTGTTTTGATGCGGCACCCCAACTCACCTTTCCCCTTAAGCAAGCATAAGTTGGTTTTCTAAATTTGAGACCCTGTTCTCTTTTGTAATTCAGTTCATGTGTATTCAAGATTACATTCCGTGTATTAGTGATATCTTATGATATTTCATTTTCTGTGTGACTTATTTCACTTAGAATCATTGTACCTGAATTCAATCATTATGCCACGACGGGCCTGATGATATAGATTTCATTGGTGAGTGATATTCCATTGTACGTACGTACCACAACATCTTTATCCATTTTTCGCTTTCTGGGATATTTAACTTGTACCGTAGAAGATGTTCTTGTAAACAGAGCCGTCTGAAACTTTGGGGTGGCTGTGTGTTTTTGATTTTAATTTCCCTAAGCTATAGGACCATAAGTGGAAGTGCCGTAGGCTCCGTTGCTTTGTTTTTAGGTGTTTCAGGAAACACCATACACTTCTCCAGAGTGGCTGTTGGCAATTTACATCCCACCCATCAGCATAACAAGGCTCCCTGTTCTCCATGACCTGTGCTACATTTCTGGATTTTACACTTTTTTCAGATGACACTTTTGACCGGGGGGCAGTGAGACTTCATTGTAGTGCAGATTTCTTTAACATGCTTGCTTGGTTGGCCAAAAAGGGCGTATGCGTTTTTTCCTGAATATATTCAGGAAAAAACGAATACGTCCTTTTTGGCCAAGTGCATCATTGTCGACGTTCTGCCTCTTTTCCTATGTTTTAAATGCAATTCCAGTCTACCCCCTGAAATCGTTTTCCTGCAATTCTGCCCCACTTTCAAGTCCTCTTCGCAGCCTTCCTTCAATATATTTTTGGACGATAGCTGTCATTTATAACTCTGCAGGTTTGTGAATTACAGTGCCCCTGAGCTCCTTTCTTCAAATCGCTTTCTTGTGAGCTGGCCGCAAACCCGCAGGATTGATTCAGGCCCTAATCTGGTTCCGGCTCAGCATGCTGAGCCTTTGGTTAATCCCTCTTCCTGGTGGGAAATGAGCATTAAATTTGCCCGTGCAGACACCTACAGCTAGTCTCTCATTGGTTCTCCCTATTCCTGTTTATTTGGTCAGAATTTGCAAACTGTGCCAAACAGGAGGTTAAAGGCACTGACTCTCCAAGTGGGGAGAGTGTTAGTAAAGTGTCTGGAATTGTGAACCCGAGTAAAAGGGGATGAAAACTGAGGTGCATTTGAAAACGTTTCCCAGTCACACGGTGCACCATACTGTGGGTTTCCCATGCATGTTTTAGCTGAAGGAAGAATCCCTTAATCCTGGAGAGTTGGGACCCTTGGAATGGGTACCATGCAGTATGACTTCAATGCGTCTGCATTTGCTCACTGAACCTCACCAATGCTATCAGCCCGAAGTGCCCAACCTTATGTCTCACTCAGCTCTGGGTGTAGATGTGGTAAATCCAGGTTGCATCACAAACCCTGAATGAATTATTAAAGAATTGCTCACTATTTCACTGTCCTTGTGTTTTGTTTTTGTAATATATTTTGATAATGGGATTTATCGGATTTTCTCTGCTGCATTCATGCCGCTGTACACACGCTTCATTCTCTTACGGAGACATATGAATCCATGGGTTTAAAGATTCTTACTAGTCAGGTGTATTCCTAGGCGTTGAATATGGGGTGTTTAGTCCATTTCGTTGAGCAAGGGGTAGGTCTTGACTATTACATATTTGGCTTATGAAAAGGTATCTGTGCTAATTTCTATCTCTGTTTTGATGTGGCACCGCAACTCACCTTTCCCCTTAAGCAAGCATAAGTTGGTTTTCTAAATTTGAGGCCCTGTTTTGTTTTGTAATTCAGTTCATGTGTAGCCTAGTTTATATTCCGTGTATTCGTGATATCTTAAGATGTTTCATTTTCTGTGTGACTTATTTCACTTAGAATCATGGTACCTGAATCCACTCATTATGCCGCGACGGGCCTGATGACATAGATTTCATTGCTCAGTGATATTCCATTGTACGTACGTACCACAACTTCTTTATCCATTTTTCACATTCTGGGATATTTAACATGTACCGTAGACGAGGTTCTTGTAAACAGAGCCGACCGAAACTTTGGGGTGGCTGTGTGTTTTTGATTTTAATTTCCCTAAGCTATAGGAACATAAGTGGAAGTGCCGTAGGCTCCGTTGCTTTGTTTTTTAGGTGTTCCAGGAAACACCATACACTTCTCCAGAGTGGCTGTTGGCAATTTACATCCCGCCCATCAGCATAACAAGGCTCCCGGTTCTCCATGCCCTGTGCTGCCTTTCTAGATTTTACACTTTTTTCAGATGGCCCTTTTGACCGGGGGGCAGTGAGACTTCATTGTAGTGCAGATTTCATTAACATGCTTGCTTGGTTGGCCAAAAAGTGCGTATGCGTTTTTTCCTGAATATATTCAGAAAAAACGCATACGCCCTTTTTGGCCAAGAGCATCATTGTCGACGTTCTGCCTCTTTTCCTATGCTTTAAATGCAATTCCCGTCTACCCCCTGAAATCGTTTTCCTGCAATTCTGCCCCGCTTACAAGTTCTCTTCGCAGCCTTCCTTCAATATATTTTTGGACGATAGCTGTCATTTATAACTGCAGGTTTGTGAGTTACAGTGCCCCTGAGCTCCTTTCTTCAACTCACTATCTTGTGAGCTGGTCGCAAACCCGCTGGATTGCTTCAGGCCCTAATCTGGTTCCGGCAGGGAATGCTGAGCCTTTGGTTAATTCCTCTTCCTGGTGGGGAATGAGCGTTAAATTTGCCCGTGCAGACACCTACAGCTAATCTCTCATTGGTTCTCCCTCTTCCTGTTCTTCTTGAGCAGAAATTGCAAACTGTGCCCAACAGGAGGTTAAAGGCACTGACTCTCCAAGTAGGGAGAGTGTTAGTAAAGGGTCTGGAATTGTGAACCCGAGTAAAAGGGGACGAAAACTGCAATGCATTTGAAAATGTTTCCCGGTCACACGCTGCACCATACTGTGGGTTTCCCATGCATGTATTAGCTGAAGGAAGAATCCCTTAAACCTGGAGAGTTGGGACCCATGGAATGCGTACCATGCAGTATGCCTTCAAAGGGTCTGCATTTGTTCATCGAACCTCACCAATGCTATCAGCCCGAAGTCCCCAACCTTATGTCTCACTCAGCTCTGGATGTAGATGTGGTAAATCCAGGTTGCATCACAATCCCTGAATGAATTATTTAAGAATTGCTCCCTATTTCACTGTCCTTGTGTTTTGTTTTTGTAATTCATTTTGATAATGGGATTTATCGGATTTTCTCTGCTGCATTCATGCCGCTGTACACACGCTTCATTCTCTTATGGAGACATATAAATCCATGGGTTTGAAGATTCTTACTAGTCAGGTGTATTCCTAGGCATTGAATATGGCGTGTTTTGTCCATTTCGTTGAGCAAGGGGTAGGTCTTGACTATTACATATTTGACGAATGGAATGGTATCTGTGCTAATTTCTATCTCTGGTTTTATGCAGCACCCCAACTCACCTTTCCCCTTAAGCAAGCATAAGTTGGTTTTCTAAATTTGAGGCCCTGTTCTGTTTTGTAATTCAGTTCATGTGTAGCCAAGTATACATTCCGTGTATTAGTGATATCTTATGATGTTTCATTTTCTGTGTGACTTATTTCAGTTAGAATCATGGTACCTAAATCCACTCATTATGCCGCGACGGGCCTGATGACATAGATTTCATTGCTGAGTGATATTCCATTGTACGTACGTACCACATCTTCTTTATCAATTTTTCACATTCTGGGATATTTAACTTCTACCGTAGACGAGGTTCTTGTAAACAGAGCCGTCCGAAACTTTGGGGTGGCTGTGAATTTTTAATTTTAATTTCCCTAATCTATAGGACCATAAGTGGAATTGCCGTAGGCTCCGTTGCTTTGTTTTTTAGGTGTTCCAGGAAATACCATACACTTCTCCAGAGTGGCTGTTAGTAATTTACATCCCGCCCATCAGCATAACAAGGCTCCCTGTTCTCCATGGCCTGTGCTGCCTTTCTGGATTTTACACTTTTTTCAGATGGCCGTTTTGACCGGGGGGCAGTGAGACTTCATTGTAGTGCAGATTTCTTTAAAATGCTTGCTTGGTTGGCCAAAAAGGTCGTATGCGTTTTTTCCTGAATATATTCAGGAAAAAACGCATACGCACTTTTTGGCCAAGAGCATCATTGTCGACGTTCTGCCTCTTTTCCTATGCTTTAAGTGCATTTTCAGTCTAACTCCTGATATCGGTTTCCTGCAATTCTGCCCCACTTTCAAGTCCTCTTCGCGTCCTTACTTCAATATATTTTTGGACAATAGCTGTCATTTATAACTCTGCATGTTTGTGAATTACAGTGCCCCTGAGCTCGTTTCTTCAACTCGTTTTCTTTTGAGCTGGCTGCAAAACCATAGGATTGCTTCTGGCCCTAATCTTGTTCCGGCATTGCACGCTGACCGTTTGTTTAATTCTCCTTCCTGGTGGGAAATGAGCATTACATTTGCCCATGCAGACACCTACAGCTAATCTCTCATTGGTTCTCCCTATTCCTGTTCATCTTGAGCAGAAATTGCAAACTGTGCCAAAGAGGAGGTTAAAGCACTGACTCTCCAAGTAGAGAGAGTGTTAGTAAAGGGTCTGGAATGGTGAACCCGAGTAAAAGGGGAGGAAAACTGAGATGTATTTGAAAACGTTTGCCGGTCACACGGTGCACCATACTGTGGGTTTCCCATGCATGTTTTAGCTGAAGGAAGAATCCCTTAAACCTGGAGAGTTGGGACCCTTGGAATGGGTACCATGCAGCATGACTTCAAAGTGTCTGCATTTGCTCACTGAACCTCACCAATGCTATCAGCCCGAAGTGCCCAACCTTATGTCTCACTCAGCTCTGGGTGTAGATGTGGTAAATCCAGGTTGCATCACAAACCCTGAATGAATTATTTAAGAATTGCTCTCTATTTCACTGTCCTTGTGTTTTGCTTTTGTAATATATTTTGATAATGGGATTTATCGGATTTTCTCTGCTGCATTCATGCCGCTGTACACACGCTTCATTCTCTTACGGAGACATATGATTCCATGGGTTTGAAGATTCTTACTAGTCAGGTGTATTCCTAGGCGTTGAATATGGGGTGTTTAGTCCATTTCGTTGAGCAAGGGGTAGGTCTTGACTATTACATATTTGGCTTATCAAAAGGTATCTGTGCTAATTTCTATCTCTGTTTTGATGCGGCACCCCAACTCACCTTTCCCCTTAAGCAAGCATAAGTTGGTTTTCTAAATTTGAGGCCCTGTTCTGTTTTGTAATTCAGTTCATGTGTAGCCTAGTTTATATTCCGTGTATTAGTGATATCTTATGATGTTTCATTTTCTGTGTGACTTATTTCACTTAGAATCATGGTACCTGAATCCACTCATTATGCCGCGACGGGCCTGATGACATAGATTTCATTGCTCAGTGATATTCCATTGTACGTACGTACCACAACTTCTTTATCCATTTTTCACATTCTGGGATATTTAACTTGTACCGTAGACGAGGTTCTTGTAAACAGAGCCGACCGAAACTTTGGGGTGGCTGTGTGTTTTTGATTTTAATTTCCCTAAGCTATAGGACCATAAGTGGAAGTGCCGTAGGCTCCGTTGCTTTGTTTTTTAGGTGTTCCAGGAAACACCCTACACTTCTCCAGAGTGGCTGTTGGCAATTTACATCCCGCCCATCAGCATAACAAGGCTCCCAGTTCTCCATGCCCTGTGCTGCCTTTCTGGATTTTACACTTTTTTCAGATGGCCCTTTTGACCGGGGGGCAGTGAGACTTCATTGTAGTGCAGATTTCTTTAACATGCTTGCTTGGTTGGCCAAAAAGGCCGTATGCGTTTTTTCCTGAATATATTCAGGGAAAAACGCATACGCCCTTTTTGGCCAAGTGCATCATTGTCGACGTTCTGCCTCTTTTCCTATGCTTAAAATGCAATTCCAGTCTACCCCCTGAAATCATTTTCCTGCAATTCTTCCCCGCTTTCAAGTCCTCTTCGCAGCCTTCCTTCAATATATTTTTGGACGATAGCTTTCATTTATAACTGTGCAGGTTTGTGAATTACAGTGCCCCTGAGCTCCTTTCTTCATATCGCTTTCTTTTGAGCTGGCCGCAAACCCGCAGGATTGCTTCAGGCCCTAATTTGTTCTGGCACGGCATGCTGAGCCTTTGGTTAATTCCTCTTCCTGGCTGGAAATGAGCATTAAATTTGCCCGTGCAGACACCTACAGCTAGTCTCTACTTGGTTCTCTCTATTCCTGTTCATCTTGCGCAGAAATTGCAAACTGTGCCAAACAGGAGGTTAAAGGCACTGACTCTCCAAGTGGGGAGAGTGTTAGTAAAGTGTCTGGAATTGTGAACCCGAGTAAAAGGGGATGAAAACTGAGGTGCATTTGAAAACGTTTCCCAGTCACACGGTGCACCATACTGTGGGTTTCCCATGCATGCTTTAGCTGAAGGAAGAATCGCTTAAACCTGGAGAGATGGGACCCATGGAATGGGTACCATGCAGTATGACTTCAAATGGTCTGCATTTGCTCATCGAACCTCACCAATGCTATCAGCCCGAAGTGTCCAACCTTATGTCTCACTCAGCTCTGGGTTCAGATGAGGTAAATCCAGGTTGCATCACAAGCCCTGAATGAATTATTTAAGAATTGCTCTCTAGTTCACTGTCATTGTGTTTTGTTTTTGTAATTCATTTTGATAATAGGATTTATCGGATTTTCTCTGCTGCCTTCATGCAGCTGTACACACGCTTGATTCTCTTATGGAGACATATAAATCCATGGGTTTGAAGATTCTTACTAGTCAGGTGTATTCCTAGGCGTTGAATAGAGGGTGTTTAGCCCATTTCGTTGAGCAAGTGGTAGGTCTTTACTATTAAATATTTGACTTATGGAATGGTATCTGTGCTAACTTCTATCTCTGGTTTTATGCAGCACCCCAACTCACCTTTCCCATTAAGCAAACATAAGTTGGTTTTCTAAATTAGAGACCCTGTTCTGTTTTGTAATTCAGTTCATGTGTAGCCAAGATTACATTCCGTGTATTAGTGATATCTTATGATGTTTCATTTTCTGTGTGACTTATTACACTTAGAATCATCGTACCTGAATCCACTCATTATGCCACGACGGGCCAGATGACATAGATTTCATTGGTGAGTGATATTCCATTGTACGTACGTACCACAACTTCTTTATCCATTTTTCGCTTTCTGGGATATTTAACTTGTACCGTAGATGAGGTTCTTGTAAACAGAGCCGTCTGAAACTTTGGGTGGCTGTGTGTTTTTTATTTTAATTTCCCTAAGCTATAGGACCATAAGTGGAAGTGCCGTAGGCTCCGTTGCTTTGTTTTTTAGGTGTTTCAGGAAGCACCATACACTTCTCCAGAGTGGCTCTTGGCAATTTACATCCCACCCATCAGCATAACAAGGCTCCCTGTTCTCCATGGCCTGTGCTGCATTTCTGGATTTTGCACTTTTTTCAGATGGCCCTTTTGACCGGGGGGCAGTGAGACTTCATTGTAGTGCAGATTTCTTTAATATGCTTGCTTGGTTGGCCAAAAAGGGCCTATGCGTTTTTTCCTGAATATATTGAGGAAAAAACGCATACGCCCTTTTTGGCCAAGTGCATCATTGTCGACGTTCTGCCTCTTTTCCTATGATTTAAATGCAATTCCAGTCTACCCCCTGAAATCGTTTTCCAGCAATTCTGCCCTGCTTTCAAGTCCTCTTCGCAGCCTTCCTTCAATATATTTTTGGACGATAGCTGTCATTTATAACTCTGCAGGTTTGTGAATTACAGTGCCCCTGAGCTCCTTTCATCAAATCGCTTTCTTGTGAGCTGGCCGCAAACCCGCAGGATTGCTTCAGGCCCTAATCTGTTTCCAGCACGGCATGGTGAGCCTTTGGTTAATTCCTCTTCCTGTTTGTAAATGAGCATTAAATTTGCCCGTGCAGACACCTACAGCTAGTCTCTCATTGGTTCTCCCTATTCCTGTTCATCTTGCGCAGAAATTGCAAACTGTGCCAAACAGGAGGTTAAAGGCACGGACTCTCCAAGTGGGGAGAGTTTTAGTAAAGGGTCTGGAATTGTGAACGCGAGTAAAAGAGGACAAAAACTGAGATGCATTTGAAAACGTTTCCCGGTCACACAGTGCACCATACTCTGGGTTTCCCATGCATGCTTTAGCTGAAGGAAGAATCGCTTAAACCTGGAGAGTTGGGACCCATGGAATGGGTACCATGCAGTATGACTTCAAATGGTCTGCATTTGCTCATCTTACCTCACCAATGCTATCAGCCCGAAGTGTCCAACCTTATGTCTCACTCAGCTCTGGGTTTAGATGAGGTAAATCCAGGTTGCATCACAAGCCCTGAATGAATTATTTAAAAATTGCTCTCTATTTCACTGTCATTGTGTTTGGTTTTTTAATTCATTTTGATAATGGGATTTATCAGATTTTCTCTGCTGCCTTCATGCAGCTGTACACACGCTTGATTCTCTTATGGAGACATATAAATCCATGGGTTTGAAGATTCTTATTAGTCAGGTGTATTCCTAGGCGTGGAATATAGGGTGTTTAGCCCATTTCGTTGAGCAAGGGGTATGTCTTGACTATTACGTATTTGACATGTGGAATGGTATCTGTGCTAATTTCTAACTCTGGTTTTATGCAGCACCCCAAATCACCTTTCCCCTTAAGCAAACATAAGTTGGTTTTCTAAATTTGAGACCCTCTTCTGTTTTGTAATTCTGTTCATGTGTAGCCAAGTTTACATTCGGTGTATTAGTGACATCTTATGATGTTTCATTTTCTGTGTGACTTATTTCACTTAGAATCATCGTACCTGAATCCACTCATTATGCCACGACGGGCCAGATGACATAGATTTCATTGGTGAGTGATATACCATTGTACGTACGTACCACAACTTCTTTATCCATTTTTCGCTTTCTGGGATAATTTACCTGTACCGTAGACGAGGTTCTTGTAAACAGAGCCGTCTGAAACTTTGGGGTGGCTGTGTGTTTTTGATTTTAATTTCCCTAAGCTATAGGACCATAAGTGGAAGTGCCGTAGGCTCCGTTGCTTTGTTTTTTGGTGTTTCAGGAAACACCATACACTTCTCAAGAGTGGCTGTTGGCAATTTACATCCCTCCCATCAGCATAACAGAGCTCCCTGTTCTCCATGGCCTGTGCTGCATTTCTGGATTTTACACTTTTTTCAGATGGCCCTTTTGACCGGGGGGCAGTGAGACTTCATTGTAGTGCAGATTTCTTTAACATGCTTGCTTGGTTGGCCAAAAAGTGCGTATGCGTTTTTTCCTGAATATATTCAGGAAAAAACGCATACGCCCTTTTTGGCCAAGTGCATCATTGTCGACCTGCTGCCTCTTTTCCTATGCTTTAAATGCAATTCCAGTCTACCCCCTGAAATCGTTTTCCTGCAATTCTGCCCCGCTTTCAAGTCCTCTTCGCAGCCTTCCTTCAAATATATTTTTGGATGATAGCTGTCATTTATAACTCTGCAGGTTTGTGAATTACAGTGCCCCTGAGTTCCTTTCTTCAAATCGCTTTCTTGTGAGCTGGCCGCAAACCCGCAGGATTGCTTCAGGCCCTAATCTGGTTCCGGCACGGCATGCTGAGCCTTTGGTTAATTCCTCTTCCTGGCTGGAAATGAGCGTTAAATTTGCCCGTGCAGACACCTACAGCTAGTCTCTCATTGGTTCTCCGTATTCCTGTACATCTTGCGCAGAAATTGCAAACTGTGCCAAACAGCAGGTTAAAGGCACTGACTCTCCAAGTGGGGAGAGTGTTAGTAAAGGGTCTGGAATTGTGAACCCGAGTAAAAGGGGACAAAAACTGAGATGCATTGGAAAACGTTTCCCGGTCACATGGTGCACCATACTGTGGGTTTCCCATGCATGCTTTAGCTGAAGGAAGAATCACTTAAACCTGGCGAGTTGGGACCCATGGAATGGGTACCATGCAGTATGACTTCAAATGGTCTGCATTTGCTCATCGAACGTCACCAATGCTATCAGCCCGAAGTGTCCAACCTTATGTCTCACTCAGCTCTGGGTTTTGATGAGGTAAATCCAGGTTGCATCACAAGCCCTGAATGAATTATTTAAGAATTGCTCTCTATTTCACTGTCATTGTGTTTTGTTTTTGTAATTCATTTTGATAATAGGATTTATCGGATTTTCTCTGCTGCCTTCATGCAGGTGTACACACGCTTGATTCTCTTATGGAGACATATAAATCCATGGGTTTGAAGATTCTTACTAGTCAGGTGTATTCCTAGGCGTTGAATATAGGGTGTTTAGCCCATTTCGTTGAGCAAGGGGTAGGTCTTGACTATTACTTATTTGACATATGGAATGGTATCTGTGCTAATTTCTAACTCTGGTTTTATGCAGCACCCCAACTCACCTTTTCCCTTACACAAACATAAGTTGGTTTTCTAAATTTGAGACCCTGTTCTGTTTTGTAATTCAGTTCATGTGTAGCCAAGATTACATTCGGTGTATTAGTGGTATCTTATGATGTTTCATTTTCTGTGTGACTTATTTCACTTAGAATCATCGTACCTGAATCCACTCATTATGCCACGACGGGCCAGATGACATAGATTTCATTGGTGAGTGATATTCCATTGTACGTACGTACCACAACTTCTTTATCCATTTTTCGCTTTCTGGGATATTTAACTTGTACCGTAGACGATGTTCTTGTAAACAGAGCCGCCTGAAACTTTGGGGTGGCTGTGTGTTTTTGATTATAATTTCCCTAAGCTATAGGACCATAAGTGGAAGTGCCGTAGGCTCCGTTGCTTTGTTTTTTAGGTGTTTCAGGAAACACCATACACTTCTACAGAGTGGCTGCTGGCAATTTACATCCCACCCTTCAGCATAAGAAGGCTCCCTGTTCTCCATGGCCTGTGCTGCATTTCTGGATTTTACACTTTATTCAGATAGCCCTTTTGACCGGGGGCCAGTGAGACTTCATTGTAGTGCAGATTTCTTTAACATGCTTGCTTGGTTGGCCAAAAAGTGCGTATGCGTTTTTTCCTGAATATATTCGGGAAAAAACGCATACGCCCTTTTTGGCCTAGTGCATCATTGTCGACGTTCTGCCTCTTTTCCTATGCTTTAAATGCAATTCCAGTCTACCCCCTGAAACCGTTTTCCTGCAATTCTGCCCCGCTTTCAAGTCCTCTTCGCAGCCTTCCTTCAATATATTTTCGGACGATAGCTGTCATTTATAATTCTGCAAGTTTGTGAATTACAGTGCCCCTGAGCTCCTTTCTTCAAATCGCTTTCTTGTGAGCTGACCGCAAACCCGCAGGATTGCTTCAGGCCCTAATCTGGTTCCTGCACGGCATGCTGAGCCTTTGGTTTATTCCCCTTCCTAGTTGGAAATGAGCGTTAAATTTGCCCGTGCAGACACCTACAGCTAGTCTCTCATTGGTTCTCCCTATTCCTGTTCATCTTGCGCAGAAATTGCAAACTGTGCCAAACAGGAGGTTAAAGGCACTGACTCTCCAAGTGGGGAGAGTGTTAGTAAAGGGTCTGGAATTGTGAACCCGAGTAAAAGGGGACAAAAACTGAGATGCATTTGAAAACGTTTCCGGGTCACATGGTGCACCATACTGTGGGTTTCCCATGCATGCTTTAGCTGAAGGAAGAATCACTTAAACCTGGAGAGTTGGGACCCATGGAATGGGTACCATGCAGTATGACTTCAAATGGTCTGCATTTGCGCATCGAACCTCACCAATGCTATCAGCCCGAAGTGTCCAACCTTATGTCTCACTCAGCTCTGGGTTTAGATGAGGTAAATCCAGGTTGCATCACAAGCCCTGAATGAATTATTTAAGAATTGCTCTCTATTTCACTGTCATTGTGTTTGGTTTTTTAATTCATTTTGATAATGGGATTTATCAGATTTTCTCTGCTGCCTTCATGCAGCTGTACACACGCTTGATTCTCTTATGGAGACATATAAATCCATAGGTTTGAAGATTCTTTTTAGTCAGGTGTATTCCTAGGCGTTGAATATAGGGTGTTTAGCCCATTTCGTTGAGCAAAGGGTATGTCTTGACTATTACGTATTTGACATATAGAATGGTATCTGTGCTAATTTATAACTCTGGTTTTATGCGGCACCCCAACTCACCTTTTCCCTTACACAAACATAAGTTGGTTTTCTAAATTTGAGACCCTGTTCTGTTTTGTAATTCAGTTCATGTGTAGCCAAGATTACATTCGGTGTATTAGCGGTATCTTATGATATTTCATTTTATGTGTGACTTATTTCACTTAGAATCATCGTACCTGAATCCACTCATTATGCCACGACGGGCCAGATGACATAGATTTCATTGGTGAGTGATATTCAATTGTACATACGTAGCACAACTTCTTTATCCATTTTTCGCTTTCTGAGATGTTTAACTTGTACTGTAGACGAGGTTCTTGTAAACAGAGCCGTCTGAAACTTTGGGGTGGCTGTGTGTTTTTGATTTTAATTTCCCTAAGCTATAGGACCATAAGTGGAAGTGCCGTAGGCTCCGTTGCTTTGTTTTTTGGTTTTTCAGGAAACACCATACACTTCTCCAGAGTGGCTGTTGGCAATTTACATCCCACCCATCAGCATAACAAAGCTCCCTGTTCTCCATGGCCTGTGCTGCATTTCTGGATTTTACACTTTTTTCAGATGGCCCTTTTGACCGGGGGGCAGTGAGACTTCATTGTAGTGCAGATTTCTTTAACATGCTTGCTTGGTTGGCCAAAAAGGGCGTATGCGTTTTTTCCTGAATATATTCAGGAAAAAACGCATACGCACTTTTTGGCCAAGTGCATCATTGTCGACGTTCTGCCTCTTTTCCTATGCTTTAAATGCAATTCCAGTCTACCCCCTGAAATCGTTTTCCTGCAATTCTGCCCCGCTTTCAAGTCCTCTTCGCAGCCTTCCTTCAATATATTTTCGGACGATAGCTGTCATTTATAACTCTGCAGGATTATGAATTACTTGGACCATGAGCTCCTTTCTTCAAATCGCTTTCTTGTGAGCTGGCCGCAAACCCGCAGGGTTGCTTCAGGCCCTAATATGGTTCCGGCACGGCATGCTGAGCCTTTGGTTAATTCCTCTTCCTGGTTGGAAATGAGCGTTAAATTTGCCCGTGCAGACACCTACAGCTAGTCTCTCATTGGTTCTCCCTATTCCTGTTCATCTCGCGCAGAAATTGCAAACTGTGCCAAACAGCAGGTTAAAGGCACTGACTCTCCAAGTGGGGAGAGTGTTAGTAAAGGGTCTGGAATTGTGAACCCGACTAAAAGGGGACGAAAACTGAGATGCATTTGAAAACGTTTCCCGGTCACATGGTGCACAATACTGTGGGTTTCCCATGCATGTTTTAGCTGAAGGAAGAATCGCTTAAACCTGGAGAGTTGGGACCCATGGAATGGGTACCATGCAGTATGACTTCAAATGGTCTGCATTTGCTCATCGAACCTCACCAATGCTATCAGCCTGAAGTGTCCAACCTTATGTCTCACTCAGCTCTGGGTGTAGATGAGGTAAATCCAGGTTGCATCACAAGCCCTGAATGAATTATTTAAGAATTGCTCTCTATTTCACTGTCATTCTGTTTTGTTTTTGTAATTCATTTTGATAACGGGATTTATCGGATTTTCACTGCTGCCTTCATGCAGCTGTACACACGCTTGATTCTCTTATGGAGACATATAAATCCAAGGGTTTGAATATTCTTTCTAGTCAGGTGTATTCCTAGACGTTGAATATAGGGTGTTTAGCCCATTTGGTTGAGCAAGGGGTAGGTCTTGACTATTACATATTTGACGTATGGAATGGTATCTGAGCTAATTTCTATCTCTGGTTTTATGCATCACCCCAACTCACCTTTCCCCTTAAGCAAACATAAGTTGGTTTTCTAAATTTGAGACCCTGTTCTGTTTTGTAATTCAGTTCATGTGTAGCCAAGATTACATTCCGTGTATTAGTGACATCTTATGATGTTTCATTTTCTGTGTGAGTTATTTCACTTAGAATCATCGTACCTGAATCCACTCATTATGCCACGACGGGCCAGATGACATACATTTCATTGGTGAGTGATATTCAATTGTACGTACGTACCACAACTTCTTTATCCATTTCTCGCTTTCTGGGATATTTAACTTGTACTGTAGACGAGGTTCTTGTAAACAGAGCCGACCGAAACTTTGGGGTGGCTGTGTGTTTTTGATTTTAATTTCCCTAAGCTATAGGACCATAAGTGGAATTGCCGTAGGCTCCGTTGCTTTGTTTTTTAGGTGTTCCAGGAAACACCATACACTTCTCCAGAGTGGTTGTTGGCAATTTACATGCCGCCCATCAGCATAACTAGGCTCCCGGTTCTCCATGCCCTGTGCTGCCTTTCTGGATTTTACACTTTTTTCAGATGGCCCTTTTGACCGGGGGGCAGTGAGACTTCATTGTAGTGCAGATTTCTTTAACATGCTTGCTTCGTTGGCCAAAAAGGGCGTATGCGTTTTTTCCTGAATATATTCAGAAAAAACGCATACGCCCTTTTTGGCCAAGAGCATCATTGTCTACGTTCTGCCTCTTTTCCTATGCTTTAAATGCAATTCCCGTCTACCCCCTGAAATCGTTTTCCTGCAATTCTGCCCCGCTTACAAGTTCTCTTCGCAGCCTTCCTTCAATATATTTTTGGACGATAGCTGTCATTTATAACTCTGCAGGTTTGTGAGTTACAGTGCCCCTGAGCTCCTTTCTTCAACTTGCTATCTTGTGAGCTGGCCGCAAACCCGCTGGATTGCTTCACGCCCTAATCTGGTTCCGGCAGGGCATGCTGAGCCTTTGGTTAATTCCTCTTCCTGGTGGGGAATGAGTGTTAAATTTGCCCGTGCAGACACCTACAGCTAATCTCTCATTGGTTCTCCCTCTTCCTGTTCTTCTTGAGCAGAAATTGCAAACTGTGCCCAACAGGAGGTTAAAGGCACTGACTCTCCAAGTAGGGAGAGTGTTAGTAAAGGGTCTGGAATTGTGAACCCGAGTAAAAGGGGACGAAAACTGCAATGCATTTGAAAACGTTTCCCGGTCACACGCTGCACCATACTGTGGGTTTCCCATGCATGTATTAGCTGAAGGAAGAATCCCTTAAACCTGGAGAGTTGGGACCCATGGAATGCGTACCATGCAGTATGCCTTCAAAGGGTCTGCATTTGTTCATCGAACCTCACCAATGCTATCAGCCCGAAGTCCCCAACCTTATGTCTCACTCAGCTCTGGATGTAGATGTGGAAAATCCAGGTTGCATCACAATCCCTGAATGAATTATTTAAGAATTGCTCCCTATTTCACTGTCCTTGTGTTTTGTTTTTGTAATTCATTTTGATAATGGGATTTATCGGATTTTCTCTGCTGCATTCATGCCGCTGTACACACGCTTCATTCTCTTATGGAGACATATAAATCCATGGGTTTGAAGATTCTTTCTAGTCAGGTGTATTTCTAGGCGTTGAATATGGCGTGTTTTTTCCATTTCGTTGAGCAAGGGGTAGGTCTTGACTATTACATATTTGACGTATGGAATGGTATCTGTGCTAATTTCTATCTCTGCTTTTATGCAGCACCCCAACTCAACTTTCCCCTTAAGCAAACATAAGTTGGTTTTCTAAATTTGAGGCCTTGTTATGTTTTGTAATTCAGTTCATGTGTAGCCAAGATTACATTCGGTGTATTAGTGATATCTTATGATGTTTCATTTTCTGTGAGACTTACTTCACTTAGAATCATCGTACCTGAATCCACTCATTATGCCGCGACGGGCCTGATGACATAGATTTCATTGGAGAGTGATATTCCATTGTACGTACGTAGCACAACTTCTTTATCCATTTTTTGCTTTCTGCGATATTTAACTTGTGCCGTACACGAGGTTCTTATAAACAGAGCCGTCCGACACTTTGGGGTG
The DNA here is from genome assembly GCF_059928025.1 of Delphinapterus leucas. NCBI lineage: Eukaryota > Metazoa > Chordata > Mammalia > Artiodactyla > Monodontidae > Delphinapterus > Delphinapterus leucas. The sequence goes on along the minus strand of NW_028322233.1, from coordinate 15,564,704 downwards.
GCTGTGTGTTTCTGATTTTAATTTCCCTAAGCTATAGGACCATAAGTGGAAGTGCCGTAGGCTCCGTTGCTTTGTTTTTTAGGTGTTCCAGGAAATACCATACACTTCTCCAGAGTGACTCTTGGCAATTTACATCCCGCCCATCAGCATAACAAGGCTCCCTGTTCTCCATGGCCTGTGTTGCCTTTCTGGATTTTACACTTTTTTCAGATGGCCCTTTTGACCGGGGGGCAGTGAGACTTCACTGCACTGCAGATTTCTTTAACATGCTTGCTTTGTTGGCCAAAAAGTGCGTATGCGTTTTTTCCTGAATATATTCAGGAAAAAACACATACGCACTTTTTGGCCAAGAGCATCATTGTCGACGTTCTGCCTCTTTTCCTATGCTTTAAATGCAATTCCCGTCTACCCCCTGAAATCGTTTTCCTGCAATTCTGCCCCGCTTTCATGTCCTCTTCGCAGCCTTCCTTCAATGTATTTTTGGACGATAGCTGTCATTTATAACTCTGCAGGTTTGTGAGTTACAGTGCCCCTGAGCACCTTTCTTCAAATCGCTTTCTTGTGAGCTGGCCGCAAACCCGCAGGATTGCTTCAGTCCCTAATCTGTTTCCGGCACGGCATGTTGAGCCTTAGGTTAATTCCTCTTCCTGGTGGGAAATGAGCGTTAAATTTGCCCGTGCATACACCTACAGCTAGTCTCTCATTGGTTCTCCCTATTCCTGTTCATCTTGCGCAGAAATTGCAAACTGTGCCATACAGGAGGTTAAAGCACTGACTCTCCAAGTGGGGAGAGTGTTCATAAAGGGTCTGGAATGGTGAACCCGAGTAAAAGTGGACGAAAACTGAGATGCATTTCAAAACGTTTGCCGGTCACACGGTGCACCATACTGTGGGTTTCCCATGCATGTTTTAGCTGAAGGAAGGATCCTTTAAACCTGGACAGTTGGGACCCTTGGAATGGGTACCATGCAGTATGACTTCAAAGTGTCTGCATTTGCTCACTGAACCTCACCAATGCTATCAGCCCGAAGTGCCCAACCTTATGTCTCACTCAGCTCTGGGTGTAGATGTGGTAAATCCAGGTTGCATCACAAGCCCTGAATGAATTATTTAAGAATTGCTCTCTATTTCACTGTCCTTGTGTTTTGCTTTTGTAATATATTTTGATAATGGGATTTATCGGATTTTCTCTGCTGCATTCATTGCGCTGTACACACGCTTCATTCTCTTACGGAGACATATGAATCCATGGGTTTGAAGATTCTTACTAGTCAGGTGTATTCCTAGGCGTTGAATATGGGGTGTTTAGTCCATTTCGTTGAGCAAGGGGTAGGTCTTGACTATTACATATTTGGCTTATGAAAAGGTATCTGTGCTAATTTCTATCTCTGTTTTGATGCGGCACCCCAACTCAACTTTCCCCTTAAGCAAGCATAAGTTGGTTTTCTAAATTTGAGGCCCTGTTCTGTTTTGTAATTCAGTTCATGTGTAGCCTAGTTTATATTCCGTGTATTAGTGATATCTTATGATGTTTCATTTTCTGTGTGACTTATTTCACTTAGAATCATGGTACCTGAATCCACTCATTATGCCGCGACGGGCCTGATGACATAGATTTCATTGCTCAGTGATATTCCATTGTACGTACGTACCACAACTTCTTTATCCATTTTTCACATTCTGGGATATTTAACTTGTACCGTAGACGAGGTTCTTGTAAACAGAGCCGACCGAAACTTTGGGGTGGCTGTGTGTTTTTGATTTTAATTTCCCTAAGCTATAGGACCATAAGTGGAAGTGCCATAGGCTCCGTTGCTTTGTTTTTTAGGTGTTCCAGGAAACACCATACACTTCTCCAGAGTGGCTGTTGGCAATTTACATCCCACCCATCAAAATAACAAGGCTCCCTGTTCTCCATGTCCTGTGCTGCCTTTCTGGATTTTACACTTTTTTCAGATGGCCCTTTTGACCGGGGGGCAGTGAGACTTCATTGTAGTGCAGATTTCTTTAACATGCTTGCTTGGTTGGCCAAAAAGTGCGTATGCGTTTTTTCCTGAATATATTCAGGAAAAAACGCATACGCCCTTTTTGGCCAAGAGCATCATTGTCGACGTTCTGCCTCTTTTACTATGCTTTAAATGCAATTCCCGTCTACCCCCTGAAATCGTTTTCCTGCAATTCTGCCCCGCTTACAAGTTCTCTTCGCAGCCTTCCTTCAATATATTTTTGGACAATAGCTGTCTTTTATAACTCTGCAGGTTTGTGAGTTACAGTGCCATTGAGCTCCTTTCTTCAACTCGCTATCTTGTGAGCTGGCCGCAAACCCGCAGGAATGCTTCAGGCCCTAATCTGGTTCCAGCACGTCATATTGAGCCTTAGGTTAATTCCTCTTCATGGTGGGAAATGAGCATTAAATTTGCCCGTGCAGACACCTACAGCTAGTCTCTCATTCGTTCTCCCTATTCCTGTTCATCTTGCGCAAAAATTGCAAACTGTGCCAAACAGGAGGTTAAAGCACTAACTCTCCACGTGGGGAGAGTGTTCGTAAAGGGTCTGGAATGGTGAACCCGAGTAAAAGGGGACGAAAACTGAGATGCATTTGAAAACGTTTGCCGGTCACACGGTGCACCATACTGTGGGTTTCCCATGCATGTTTTAGCAGAAGGAAGAATCCCTTAAACCTGGAGTGTTGGGACCCTTGGAATGGGTACCATGCTGTTTGACTTCAAAGTGTCTGCATTTGCTCAGTGAACCTCACCAATGCTATCAGCCCGAAGTGCCCAACCTTATGTCTCACTCAGCTCTGGGTGTAGATGTGGTAAATCCAGGTTGCATCACAAACCCTGAATGAATTATTTAAGAATTGCTCTCTATTTCACTGTCCTTGTGTTTTGCTTTTGTAATATATTTTGATAATGGGATTTATCGGATTTTCTCTGCTGCATTCATGCCGCTGTACACACGCTTCATTCTCTTATGGAGACATATGAATCCATGGGTTTGAAGATTCTTACTAGTCAGGTGTATTCCTAGGTGTTGAATATGTGGTGTTTAGTCCATTTCGTTGAGCAAGGGGTAGGTCTTGACTATTACATATTTGGCTTAAGAAAAGGTATCTGTGCTAATTTCTATCTCTGTTTTGATGCGGCACCCCAACTCACCTTTCCCCTTAAGCAAACATAAGTTGGTTTTCTAAATTTGAGGCCCTGTTCTGTTTTGTAATTCAGTTCATGTGTAGCCTAGTTTATATTCCGTGTATTAGTGATATCTTATGATGTTTCATTTTCTGTGTGAGTTATTTCACTTAGAATCATGGTACCTGAATCCACTCATTATGCCGCGACGGGCCTGATGACATAGATTTCATTGCTCAGTGATATTCCATTGTACGTACGTACCACAACTTCTTTATCCATTTTTCACATTCTGGGATATTTAACTTGTACCGTAGACGAGGTTCTTGTAAACAGAGCCGACCAAAACTTTGGGGTGGCTGTGTGTTTTTGATTTTAATTTTCCTAAGCTATAGGACCATAAGTGGAAGTGCCGTAGGCTCCGTTGCTTTGTTTTTTAGGTGTTCCAGGAAACACCATACACTTCTCCAGAGTGGCTGTTGGCAATTTACATCCCGCCCATCAGCATAACAAGGCTCCCGGTTCTCCATGCCCTGTGCTGCCTTTCTGGATTTTACACTTTTTTCAGATGGCCCTTTTGACCGGGGGGCAGTGAGACTTCATTGTAGTGCAGATTTCTTTAACATGCTTGCTTCGTTGGCCAAAAAGGGCGTATGCGTTTTTTCCTGAATATATTCAGAAAAAACGCATACGCCCTTTTTGGCCAAGAGCATCATTGTCGACGTTCTGCCTCTTTTCCTATGCTTTAAATGCAATTCCCGTCTACCCCCTGAAATCGTTTTCCTGCAATTCTGCCCCGCTTACAAGTTCTCTTCGCAGCCTTCCTTCAATATATTTTCGGACGATAGCTGTCATTTATAACTCTGCAGGTTTGTGAGTTACAGTGCCCCTGAGCTCCTTTCTTCAACTCGCTATCTTGTGAGCTGGCCGCAAACCCGCTGGATTGCTTCAGGCCCTAATCTGGTTCCGGCAGGGCATGCTGAGCCTTTGGTTAATTCCTCTTCCTGGTGGGGAATGAGTGTTAAATTTGCCCGTGCAGACACCTACAGCTAATCTCTCATTGTTTCTCCCTCTTCCTGTTCTTCTTGAGCAGAAATTGCAAACTGTGCCCAACAGGAGGTTAAAGGTACTGACTCTCCAAGTAGGGAGAGTGTTAGTAAAGGGTCTGGAATTGTGAACCCGAGTAAAAGGGGACGAAATCTGCAATGCATTTGAAAACGTTTCCCGGTCACACGCTGCACCATACTGTGGGTTTCCCATGCATGTATTAGCTGAAGGAAGAATCCCTTAAACCTGGAGAGTTGGGACCCATGGAATGCGTACCATGCAGTATGCCTTCAAAGGGTCTGCATTTGTTCATCGAACCGCACCAATGCTATCAGCCCGAAGTCCCCAACCTTATGTCTCACTCAGCTCTGGATGTAGATGTGGAAAATCCAGGTTGCATCACAATCCCTGAATGAATTATTTAAGAATTGCTCCCTATTTCACTGTCCTTGTGTTTTGTTTTTGTAATTCATTTTGATAATGGGATTTATCGGATTTTCTCTGCTGCATTCATGCCGCTGTACACACGCTTCATTCTCTTATGGAGACATATAAATCCATGGGTTTGAAGATTCTTTCTAGTCAGGTGTATTCCTAGGCGTTGAATATGGCGTGTTTTTTCCATTTCGTTGAGCAAGGGGTAGGTCTTGACTATTACATATTTGACGTATGGAATGGTATCTGTGCTAATTTCTATCTCTGCTTTTATGCAGCACCCCAACTCAACTTTCCCCTTAAGCAAACATAAGTTGGTTTTCTAAATTTGAGGCCCTGTTATGTTTTGTAATTCAGTTCATGTGTAGCCAAGATTACATTCGGTGTATTAGTGATATCTTATGATGTTTCATTTTCTGTGAGACTTACTTCACTTAGAATCATCGTACCTGAATCCACTCATTATGCTGCGACGGGCCTGATGACATAGATTTCATTGGAGAGTGATATTCCATTGTACGTACGTAGCACAACTTCTTTATCCATTTTTTGCTTTCTGGGATATTTAACTTGTGCCGTACACGAGGTTCTTATAAACAGAGCCGTCCGACACTTTGGGGTGGCTGTGTGTTTCTGATTTTAATTTCCCTAAGCTATAGGACCATAAGTGGAAGTGCCGTAGGCTCCGTTGCTTTGTTTTTTAGGTGTTCCAGGAAATACCATACACTTCTCCAGAGTGACTCTTGGCAATTTACATCCCGCCCATCAGCATAACAAGGCTCCCTGTTCTCCATGGCCTGTGTTGCCTTTCTGGATTTTACACTTTTTTCAGATGGCCCTTTTGACCGGGGGGCAGTGAGACTTCACTGCACTGCAGATTTCTTTAACATGCTTGCTTTGTTGGCCAAAAAGTGCGTATGCGTTTTTTCCTGAATATATTCAGGAAAAAACACATACGCACTTTTTGGCCAAGAGCATCATTGTCGACGTTCTGCCTCTTTTCCTATGCTTTAAATGCAATTCCCGTCTACCCCCTGAAATCGTTTTCCTGCAATTCTGCCCCGCTTTCATGTCCTCTTCGCAGCCTTCCTTCAATGTATTTTTGGACGATAGCTGTCATTTATAACTCTGCAGGTTTGTGAGTTACAGTGCCCCTGAGCTCCTTTCTTCAAATCGCTTTCTTGTGAGCTGGCCGCAAACCCGCAGGATTGCTTCAGGCCCTAATCTGGTTCTGGCACGGCATGTTGAGCCTTAGGTTAATTCCTCTTCCTGGTGGGAAATGAGCGTTAAATTTGCCCGTGCATACACCTACAGCTAGTCTCTCATTGGTTCTCCCTATTCCTGTTCATCTTGCGCAGAAATTGCAAACTGTGCCATACAGGAGGTTAAAGCACTGACTCTCCAAGTGGGGAGAGTGTTCATAAAGGGTCTGGAATGGTGAACCCGAGTAAAAGTGGACGAAAACTGAGATGCATTTGAAAACGTTTGCCGGTCACACGGTGCACCATACTGTGGGTTTCCCATGCATGTTTTAGCTGAAGGAAGGATCCTTTAAACCTGGACAGTTGGGACCCTTGGAATGGGTACCATGCAGTATGACTTCAAAGTGTCTGCATTTGCTCACTGAACCTCACCAATGCTATCAGCCCGAAGTGCCCAACCTTATGTCTCACTCAGCTCTGGGTGTAGATGTGGTAAATCCAGGTTGCATCACAAACCCTGAATGAATTATTTAAGAATTGCTCTCTATTTCACTGTCCTTGTGTTTTGTTTTTGTAATATATTTTGATAATGGGATTTATCGGATTTTCTCTGCTGCATTCATGCCGCTGTACACACGCTTCATTCTCTTACGGAGACATATGAATCCATGGGTTTGATGATTCTTACTAGTCAGGTGTATTCCTAGGCGTTGAATATGGGGTGTTTAGTCCATTTCGTTGAGCAAGGGGTAGGTCTTGACTATTACATATTTGGCTTATGACAAGGTATCTGTGCTAATTTCTATCTCTGTTTTGATGCGGCACCCCAACTCACCTTTCCCCTTAAGCAAGCATAAGTTGGTTTTCTAAATTTGAGGCCCTGTTCTGTTTTGTAATTCAGTTCATGTGTAGCCTAGTTTATATTCCGTGTATTAGTGATATCTTATGATGTTTCATTTTCTGTGTGACTTATTTCACTTAGAATCATGGTACCTGAATCCACTCATTATGCCGCGACGGGCCTGATGACATAGATTTCATTGGTGAGTGATATTCCATTGTACGTACGTACCACAACTTCTTTATCCATTTTTCACATTCTGGGATATTTAACTTGTACCGTAGACGAGGTTCTTGTAAACAGAGCCGACCGAAACTTTGGGGTGGCTGTGTGTTTTTGATTTTAATTTCCCTAAGCTATAGGACCATAAGTGGAAGTGCCGTAGGCTCCGTTGCTTTGTTTTTTAGGTGTTCCAGGAAACACCATACACTTCTCCAGAGTGGCTGTTGGCAATTTACATCCCACCCATCAGCATAACAAGGCTCCCTGTTCTCCATGTCCTGTGCTGCCTTTCTGGATTTTACACTTTTTTCAGATGGCCCTTTTGACCGGGGGGCAGTGAGACTTCATTGTAGTGCAGATTTCTTTAACATGCTTGCTTGGTTGGCCAAAAAGTGCGTATGCGTTTTTTCCTGAATATATTCAAGAAAAAACGCATACGCCCTTTTTGGCCAAGAGCATCATTGTCGACGTTCTGCCTCTTTTACTATGCTTTAAATGCAATTCCCGTCTACCACCTGAAATCGTTTTCCTGCAATTCTGCCCCACTTACAAGTTCTCTTCGCAGCCTTCCTTCAATATATTTTTGGACAATAGCTGTCTTTTATAACTCTGCAGGTTTGTGAGTTACAGTGCCATTGAGCTCCTTTCTTCAACTCGCTATCTTGTGAGCTGGCCGCAAACCCGCAGGAATGCTTCAGGCCCTAATCTGGTTCCAGCACGTCATGTTGAGCCTTAGGTTAATTCCTCTTCATGGTGGGAAATGAGCATTAAATTTGCCCGTGCAGACACCTACAGCTAGTCTCTCATTCGTTCTCCCTATTCCTGTTCATCTTGCACAGAAATTGCAAACTGTGCCAAACAGGAGGTTAAAGCACTGACTCTCCAAGTGGGGAGAGTGTTAGTAAACGGTCTGGAATGGTGAACCCGAGTAAAAGGGGACGAAACCTGAGATGCATTTGAAAACGTTTCCCAGTCACACGGTGCACCATATTGTGGGTTTCCCATGCATGTTTTAGCTGAAGGAAGAATCGCTTAAACCTGGAGAGTTGGGACCCTTGGAATGGGTCCCATGCAGTATGACTTCAAAGGGTCTGCATTTGCTCATCGAACCTCACCAATGCTATGGGCCTGAAGTGTCCAACCTTATGTCTCACTCAGCTCTGGGTGTAGATGAGGTAAATCCAGGTTGCATCACAAGCCCTGAATGAATTATTTAAGAATTCCTCTCTATTTCACTGTCATTGTGTTTCATTTTTGTAATTCATTTTGATAATGGGATTTATCGGATTTTCTCTGCTGCCTTCATGCAGCTGTGCACACGCTTTATTCTCTTATGGAGACATATAAATCCATGGGTTTGAAGATTCTTACTAGTCAGGTGTATGCCTAGACATTGAATATAGGATGTTTAGCCCATTTCGTTGAGCAAGGGGTAGGTCTTGACTATTACATATTTGACTTATGGAATGGTATCTGTGCTAATTTCTATCTCTGGTTTTATGCAGCACCCCAACTCACCTTTCCCCTAAAGCAAACATAAGTTGGTTTTCTAAATTTGAGGCCCTGTTCTGTTTTGTAATTCAGTTCATGTGTAGCCAAGATTACATTCCGTGTATTAGTGATATCTTATGATGTTTCATTTTCTGTGTGACTTATTTCACTTAGAATCATGGTACCTGAATCCACTCATTATGCCGCGACGGGCCTGATGACATAGATTTCATTGGACAGTGATATTCCATTGTACGTATGTACCACAACTTCTTTATCCATTTTTTGCTTTCTGAGATATTTAACTTGTTCCATAGACGCGTTTCTTGTAAACAGAGCCGTGTGAAACATTGCGGTGGCTGTGCGTTTCTGATTTTAATTTCCCTAAGCTATAGGACCATACGTGGAAGTGCCGTAGGCTCCGTTGCTTTGTATTTTAGGTGTTTGAGGAAACACCATACACTTCTCCAGAGTGGCTCTTGGCAATTTACATCCCACCCATCAGCATAACAAGGCTCCCTGTTCTCCATGGCCTGTGCTGCCTTTCTGGATTTTACACTTTTTTCATATGGCTCTGTTGACTGGGGGGCAGTGAGACTTCACTGTAGTGCAGATTTCTTTAACGTGCTTGCTTGGTTGGCCAAAAAGGACGTATGCGTTTTTTCCTGAATATATTCAGGAAAAAACGCATACGCACCTTTTGGTCAAGTGCATCATTGTCGACGTTCTGCCTCTTTTCCTATGCTTTAAATGCATTCCAGTCTACCCCCTGAAATCGTTTTCCTGCAATTCTGTCCCGCTTTCAAGTCGTCTTCGCAGCCTTACTTCAATATATTTTTGGAAGATAGCTGTCATTTATAACTCTGCAGGTTTGTGAATTACAGTGCCCCTGAGCTCCTTTCTTCAAATCGCTTTATTGTGAGCTGGCCGCAAACGAGCAGGATTGCTTCAGGCCGTAATCTGGTTCCAGCACGGCATGCTGAGCCTTGGGTTAATTCCTCTTCCTGGTGGAAAATGAGCGTTAAATTTGCCGGTGCAGACACCTACAGCTAGTCTCTCATTGGTTCTCCCTATTGCTGTTCATCTTGCGCAGAAATTGCAAACTGTGCCAAACAGGAGGTTAAAGGCACTGACTCTCCAAGTGGGGAGAGTGTTAGTAAAGGGTCTGGAATTGTGGACCCGAGTAAAAGGGGACGAAAACTGAGATGCATTTGAAAACGTTTCCCGGTCACACGGTGCACCATACTGTGGGTTTCCAATGCATGCTTTAGCTGAAGGAAGAATCGCTTAAACCTGGAGAGTTGGGACCCATGGAATGGGTATCATGCAGTATGACTTCAAAGGGTCTGCATTTGCTCATCGAACCTCACCAATGCTATCAGCGCGAAGTGTCCAACCTTATGTCTCACTCAGCTCTGGGTGTAGATGAGGTAAATCCAGGTTGCATCACAAGCCCTGAATGAATTATTTAAGAATTGCTCTCTATTTCACTGTCATTGTGTTTTGTTTTTGTAATTCATTTTGATAATGGGATTTATCGGATTTTCTCTGCTGCCTTCATGCAGCTGTACACACGCTTGATTCTCTTATGGAGACATATAAATCCATGGGTTTGAAGATTCTTACTAGTCAGGTGTATATCTAGGCATTGAATATATGGTTGTTAGTCCATTTCGTTGAGCAAGGGGTAGGTCTTGACTATTACATATTTGACTTATTGAATGGTATCTGTGCGAATTTCTATCTCTGGTTTTATGCAGCACCCCAACTCACCTTTCCCCTTAAGCAAACATAAGTTGGTTTTCTAAATTTGAGACCCTGTTCTGTTTTGTAATTCAGTTCATGTGTAGCCAAGATTACATTCCGTGTATTAGTGATATCTTATGATGTTTTATTTTATGTGTGACTTATTTCACTTAGAATCATCGTACCTGAATCCACTCATTATGCCACAACGGGCCTGGTGACATAGATTTCATTGGTGAGTGATATTCCATTGTACGTACGTACCACAACGTCTTTATCCATTTTTCGCTTTCTGGGATATTTAACTTGTACCATAGACGAGGTTCTTGTAAACAGAGCCGGTTGAAACTTTGGGGTGGCTGTGCGTTTCTGATTGTAATTTCCCTAAGCTATAGGACCATAAGTGGAAGTGCCGTAGGCTCCGATGCTTTGTTTTTTAGGTGTCTGAGGAAACACCATACACTTCTCCATATTGGCTCTTGGCAATTTACATCCCACCTATCAGCATAACAAGGCTCCCTGTTCTCCATGGCCTGTGCTGCCTTTCTGGATTTTACACTTTTTTCAGATGGCCCATTTGACCGGGGGGCAGTGAGACTTCACTGTAGTGCAGATTTCTTTAACTTGCTTGCTTGGTTGGCCAAAAAGGGCGTATGCGTTTTTTCCTGAATATATTCAGGAAAAGACGCATACGCCCTTTTTGGCCAAGTGCATCATTGTCGATGTTCTGCCTCTTTTCCTATGCTTTAAATGCAATTCCAGTCTACCCCCTGAAATCGTTTTCCTGCAATTCTGCCCCGCTTTCAAGTCCTTTCGCAGCCTTCCTTCAATATATGTTTGGACGATAGCTGTCATTTATAACTCTGCAGGTTTGTGAATTACTTGGCCCCTGAGCTCCTGTCTTCAAATCGCTTTCTTGTGAGCTGGCCGCAAACCCGCAGGATTGCTTCAGGCCCTAATCTGGTTCTGGCAAGGCATGATGAGCGTTTGGTTAATTCCGCTTCCTAGTGGGAAATGAGCATTAAATTTGCCCGTGCAGACACCTACAGCTAGTCTCTCATTGGTTCTCCCTATTCCTGTTCATCTTGCGCAGAAATTGCAAACTGTGCCAAACAGCAGGTTAAAGGCACTGACTCTCCAAGTGGGGAGAGTGTTAGTAAAGGGTCAGGAATTGTGAACCCGACTAAAAGGGGACGAAAACTGAGATGCATTTGAAAACGTTTCCCGGTCACACGGTGCACCATACTGTGGGTTTCCCATGCATGTTTTAGCTGAAGGAAGAATCGCTTAAACCTGGAGAGTTGGGACCCATGGAATGGGTACTATGCAGTATGACTTCAAATGGTCTGCATTTGCTCATCGAACCTCACCAATGCTATCAGCCTGAAGTGTCCAACCTTATGTCTCACTCAGCTCTGGGTGTAGATGAGGTAAATCCAGGTTGCATCACAAGCCCTGAATGAATTATTTAAGAATTGCTGTCTATTTCACTGTCATTGTGTTTTGTTTTTGTAATTCATTTTGATAATGGGATTTATCGGATTTTCTCTGCTGCCTTCATGCAGCTGTACACACGCTTGATTCTCTTATGGAGACATATAAATCCATGGGTTTGAAGATTCTTACTAGTCAGGTGTATTCCTAGGTGTTGAATAGAGGGTGTTTAGCCCATTTGGTTGAGCAAGGGGTAGGTCTTGACTATTACATATTTGACGTATGGAATGGTATCTGTGCTAATTTCTATCTCTGGTTTTATGCAGCACCCCAACTCACCTTTCCCCTTACGCAAACATAAGTTGGTTTTCTAAATTTGAGACACTGTTCTGTTTTGTAATTCAGTTCATGTGTAGCCAAGATTACATTCGGTGTATTAATGACATCTTATGATGTTTCATTTTCTGTGTGAGTTATTTCACTTAGAATCATCGTACCTGAATCCACTCATTATGCCACGACGGGCCAGAAGACATAGATTTCATTGGTGAGTGATATTCCATTGTACGTACGTACCACAACTTCTTTATCCATTTTTCATTTTCTGGGATATTTAACTTGTACCGTAGACGAGGTTCTTGTAAACAGAGCCGTCTGAAACTTTGGGGTGGCTGTGTGTTTTTGATTTTAATTTCCCTAAGCTATAGGACCATAAGTGGAAGTGCCGTAGGCTCCGTTGCTTTGTTTTTTAGGTGTTTCAGGAAACACCATACACTTCTCCAGAGTGGCTGTTGGCAATTTACATCCCACCCATCAACATAACAAGGCTCCTTGTTCTCCATGGCCTGTGCTGCATTTCTGGATTTTACACTTTTTTCAGATGGCCCTTTTGACCGGGGGGCAGTGAGACTTCATTGTAGTGCAGATTTCTTTAACATGCTTGCTTGGTTGGCCAAAAAGGGCGTATGCGTTTTTTCCTGAATATATTCAGGAAAAAACGCATACGCCCTTTTAGGCCAAGTGCATCATTGTCGACGTTCTGCCTCTTTTCCTATGCTTTAAATGCAATTCCAGTCTACCCCCTGAAATCGTTTTCCTGCAATTCTGCCCCGCTTTCAAGTCCTCTTCGCAGCCTTCCTTCAATATATTTTCGGACGATAGCTGTCATTTATAACTCTGCAGGTTTGTGAATTACAGTGCCCCTGAGCTCCTTTCTTCAAATCGCTTTCTTGTGAGCTGGTCGCAAACCCGCAGGATTGCTTCAGGCCCTAATCTGTTTCCGGCTCGGCATGCTGAGCCTTTGGTTAATTCCTCTTCCTGGTGGGAAATGAGCGTTAAATTAGTCCGTGCAGACACCTACAGCTAGTCTCTCATTGGTTCTCCCTATTCCTGTTCATCTTGCGCAGAAATTGCAAACTGTGCCAAACAGCAGGTTAAAGGCACTGACTCTCCAAGTGGGGAGAGTGTTAGTAAAGGGTCAGGAATTGTGAACCCGACTAAAAGGGGACGAAAACTGAGATGCATTTGAAAACGTTTCCCGGTCACATGGTGCACCATACTGTGGGTTTCCCATGCATGCTTTAGCTGAAGGAAGAATCACTTAAACCTGGAGAGTTGGGACCCATGGAATGGGTACCAGGCAGTATGATTTCAAATGGTCTGCATTTGCTCATCGAACCTCACCAATGCTATCAGCCCGAAGTGTCCAACCTTATGTCTCACTCAGCTCTGGGTTTAGATGAGGTAAATCCAGGTTGCATCACAAGCCCTGAATGAAGTATTTAAGAATTGCTCTCTATTTCACTGTCATTGTGTTTGGTTTTTTAATTCATTTTGATAATGGGATTTATCAGATTTTCTCTGCTGCCTTCATGCAGCTGTACACACGCTTGATTCTCTTATGAAGACATATAAATCAATGGGTTTGAAGATTCTTACTAGTCAGGTGTATTCCTAGGCGTTGAATATAGGGTGTTTAGCCCATTTCGTTGAGCAAGGGGTATGTCTTGACTATTACGTATTTGACATATAGAATGGTATCTGTGCTAATTTCTAACTCTGGTTTTATGCAGCACCCCAACTCACCTTTCCCCTTACGCAAACATAAGTTGGTTTTCTAAATTTGAGACCCTGTTCTGTTTTGTAATTCAGTTCATGTGTAGCCAAGATTACATTCGGTGTATTAGTGATATCTTATGATGTTTCATTTTCTGTGTGACTTATTTCACTTAGAATCATCGTACCTGAATCCACTCATTATGCCACGACGGGCCAGATGACATAGATTTCATTGGTGAGTGATATTCCATTGTACGTACGTACCACAACTTCTTTATCCATTTTTCGCTTTCTGGGATATTTAACTTGTACCGTAGACGAGGTTCTTGTAAACAGAGCCGTCTGAAACTTTGGGGTGGCTGTGTGTTTTTGATTTTAATTTCCCTAAGCTATAGGACCATAAGTGGAAGTGCCGTAGGCTCCGTTGCTTTGTTTTTTGGTGTTTCAGGAAACACCATAGACTTCTGCAGAGTGGCTGTTGGCAATTTACATCCCACCCATCAGCATAACAAGGCTCCCTGTTCTCCTTGGCCTGTGCTGCATTTCTGGATTTTACACTTTTTTCAGATGGCCCTTTTGACCGGGGGGCAGTGAGACTTCATTGTAGTGCAGATTTCTTTAACATGCTTGCTTGGTTGGCCAAAAAGGGCGTATGCGTTTTTTCCTGAATATATTCAGGAAAAAACGCATACGCCCTTTTTGGCCAAGTGCATCATTGTCGACGTTCTGCCTCTTTTCCTATGCTTTAAATGCAATTCCAGTCTACCCCCTGAAATCGTTTTCCTGCAATTCTGCCCCGCTTTCAAGTCCTCTTCGCAGCCTTCCTTCAATATATTTTCGGAAGATAGCTGTCATTTATAACTCTGCAGGTTTGTGAATTACAGTGCCCCTGAGCTCCTTTCTTCAAATCGCTTTCTTGTGAGCTGGCCGCAAACCCGCAGGATTGCTTCAGGCCCTAATCTGGTTCCTGCACGGCATGCTGAGCCTTTGGTTAATTCCTCTTCTTGGTTGGATATGAGCGTTAAATTTGCCCGTGCAGACACCTACAGCTAGTCTCTCATTGGTTCTCCCTATTCCTGTTCATCTTGCGCAGAAATTGCAAACTGTGCCAAACAGGAGGTTAAAGGCACTGACTCTCCAAGTGGGGAGAGTGTTAGTAAAGGGTCTGGAATTGTGAACCCGAGTAAAAGGGGACAAAAACTGAGATGCATTTGAAAACGTTTCCCGGTCACATGGTGCACCATACTGTGGGTTTCCCATGCATGCTTTAGCTGAAGGAAGAATCACTTAAACCTGGAGAGTTGGGACCCATGGAATGGGTACCATGCAGTATGACTTCAAATGGTCTGCATTTGCTCATCGAACCTCACCAATGCTATCAGCCCGAAGTGTCCAACCTTATGTCTCACTCAGCTCTGGGTGTAGATGAGGTAAATCCAGGTTGCATCACAAGCCCTGAATGAATTATTTAAGAATTGCTCTCTATTTCACTGTCATTCTGTTTGGTTTTTGTAACTCATTTTGATAATGGGATTTATCGGATTTTCTCTGCTGCCTTCATGCAGCTGTACACATGCTTGATTCTCTTATGGAGACATATAAATCCATGGGTTTGAATATTCTTTCTAGTCAGGTGTATTCCTACACGTTGAATATAGGGTGTTTAGCCCATTTCGTTGAGCAAGGTGTAGGTCTTGACTATTACATATTTGACGTATGGAATGGTATCTGTGCTAATTTCTAACTCTGGTTTTATGCAGCACCCCATCTCACCTTTCCCCTTACGCAAACATAAGTTGGTTTTCTAAATTTGAGACCCTGTTCTGTTTTGTAATTCAGTTCATGTGTAGCCAAGATTACATTCGGTGTATTAGTGATATCTTATGATGTTTCATTTTCTGTGTGACTTATTTCACTTAGAATCATCGTACCTGAATCCACTCATTATGCCACGACGGGCCAGATGACATAGATTTCATTGGTGAGTGATATTCCATTGTACGTACGTACCACAACTTCTTTATCCATTTCTCGCTTTCTGGGATATTTAACTTGTACCGTAGACGAGGTTCTTGTTAACAGAGCCGTCTGAAACTTTGGGGTGGCTGTGTGTTTTTGATTTTAATTTCCCTAAGCTATAGGACCATAAGTGGAAGTGCCGTAGGCTCCGTTGCTTTGTTTTTTGGTGTTTCAGGAAACACCATACACTTCTCCAGAGTGGCTGTTGGCAATTTACATCCCACCCATCAGCATAACAAGGCTCCCTGTTCTCCATGGCCTGTGCTGCATTTCTGGATTTTACACTTTTTTCAGATGGCCCTTTTGACCTGGGGGCAGTGAGACTTCATTGTAGTGCAGATTTCTTTAACATGCTTGCTTGGTTGGCCAAAAAGGGCATATGCGTTTTTTCCTGAATATATTCAGGAAAAAACGCATATGCCCTTTTTGGCCAAGTGCATCATTGTCGACGTTCTGCCTCTTTTCCTATGATTTAAATGCAATTCCAGTCTACCCCCTGAAATCGTTTTCCTGCAATTCTGCCCCGCTTTCAAGTCCTCTTCGCAGCCTTCCTTCAATATATTTTCGGACGATAGCTGTCATTTATAACTCTGCAGGTTTGTGAATTACAGTGCCCCTGAGCTCCTTTCTTCAAATCGCTTTCTTGTGAGCTGGCCGCAAACCCGCAGGATTGCTTCAGGCCCTAATCTGGTTCCGGCTCGGCATGCTGAGCCTTTGGTTAATTCCTCTTCCTGGTTGGAAATGAGCGTTAAATTTGCCCATGCAGACACCTACAGCTAGTCTCTCATTGGTTCTCCCTATTCCTGTTCATCTTGCGCAGAAATTGCAAACTGTGCCAAACAGGAGGTTAAAGGCACTGACTCTCCAAGTGGGGAGAGTGTTAGTAAAGGGTCTGGAATTGTGAACCCGAGTAAAAGGGGACAAAAACTGAGATGCATTTGAAAACGTTTCCCGGTCACATGGTGCACCATACTGTGGGTTTCCCATGCATGCTTTAGCTGAAGGAAGAATCACTTAAACCTGGAGACTTGGGACCCATGGAATGTGTACCATGCAGTATGACTTCAAATGGTCTGCATTTGCTCATCGAACCTCACCAATGCTATCAGCCCGAAGTGTCCAACCTTATGTCTCACTCAGCTCTGGGTTTAGATGAGGTAAATCCAGGTTGCATCACAAGCCCTGAATGAATTATTTAAGAATTGCTCTCTATTTCACTGTCATTGTGTTTGGTTTTTTAATTCATTTTGATAATGGGATTTATCAGATTTTCTCTGCTGCCTTCATGCAGCTGTACACACGCTTGATTCTCTTATGGAGACATATAAATCCATGGGTTTGAAGATTCTTACTACTCAGGTGTATTCCTAGGCGTTGAATATAGCGTGTTTAGCCCATTTGGTTGAGCAAGGGGTATGTCTTGACTATTACGTATTTGACATATGGAATGGTATCTGTGCTAATTTCTAACTCTGGTTTTATGCAGCACCCCAACTCACATTTCCCGTTATGCAAACATAAGTTGGTTTTCTAAATTTGAGACCCTGTTCTGTTTTGTAATTCAGTTCATGTGTAGCCAAGATTACATTCCGTGCATTAGTGATGTCTTATGATGTTTCATTTTCTGTGTGACTTATTTCACTTAGAATCATCGTACCTGAATCCACTCATTATGCCACGACGGGCCAGATGACATAGATTTCATTGGTGAGTGATATTCCATTGTACGTACGTACCACAACTTCTTTATCCATTTTTCGCTTTCTGGGATATTTAACTTGTACCGTAGACGAGATTCTTGTAAACAGAGCCGTCTGAAACTTTGGGGTGGCTGTGTGTTTTTGATTTTAATTTCCCTAAGCTATAGGACCATAAGTGGAAGTGCCGTAGGCTCCGTTGCTTTGTTTTTTGGTGTTTCAGGAAACACCATACACTTCTGCAGAGTGGCTGTTGGCAATTTACATCCCACCCATCAGCATAACAAGGCTCCGTGTTCTCCATGGCCTGTGCTGCATTTCTGGATTTTACACTTTTTTGAGATGGCCCTTTTGACCGGGGGGCAGTGAGACTTCATTGTAGTGCAGATTTCTTTAACATGCTTGCTTGGTTGGCCAAAAAGGGCATGAACGCATACGCCCTTTTTGGCCCAGTGCATCATTTTCGACGTTCTGCCTCTTTTCCTATGCTTTAAATGGAATTCCAGTCTACCCCCTGAAATCGTTCTCCTGCAATTCTGCCCCACTTTCCAGTCCTCTTCGCAGCCTTCCTTCAATATATTTTCGGACGATAGCTGTCATTTATAACTCTGCAGGTTTGTGAATTACCATGCCCCTGTGCTCCTTTCTTGAAATTGCTTTCTTGTGAGCTGGCCGCAAACCCGCAGGATTGCTTCAGGCCCTAATCTGGTTCCTGCACGGCATGCTGAGCCTTTGGTTAATTCCTCTTCCTGGTTGGAAATGAGCGTTAAATTTGCCCGTGCAGACACCTACAGCTAGTCTCTCATTGGTTCTCCCTAATCCTGTTCATCTTGCGCAGAAATTGCAAACTGTGCCAAACAGGAGGTTAAAGGCACTGACTCTCCAAGTGGGGAGAGTGTTAGTAAAGGGTCAGGAATTGTGAACCCGAGTAAAAGGGGACAAAAACTGAGATGCATTTGAAAACGTTTCCCGGTCACATGGTGCACCATACTGTCGGTTTCCCATGCATGCTTTAGCTGAAGGAAGAATCACTTAAACCTGGAGAGTTGGGACCCATGGAATGGGTACCATGCAGTATGACTTCAACTGGTCTGCATTTCCTCATCGAACCTCAACAATGCTATCAGCCCGAAGTGTCCAACCTTATGTCTCACTCAGCTCTGGGTTTTGATGAGGTAAATCCAGGTTGCATCACAAGCCCTGAATGAATTATTTAAGGATTGCTCTCTATTTCACTGTCATTGTGTTTTGTTTTTGTAATTCATTTTGATAGTTGGATTTATCGGATTTTCTCTGCTGCCTTCATGCAGCTGTACACACGCTTGATTTTCTTATGGAGACATAGAAATCCATGGGTTTCAAGATTCTTTCTAGTCAGGTGTATTCCTAGGCGTGGAATATAGGGTGTTTAGCCCATTTCGTTGAGCAAGGGGTATGTCTTGACTATTACGTATTTGACATATGGAATGGTATCTGTGCTAATTTCTAACTCTGGTTTTATGCAGCACCCCAACTCACCTTTCCCCTTACGCAAACATAAGTTGGTTTTCAAAATTTGAGACCCTGTTCTGTTTTGTAATTCAGTTCATGTGTAGCCAAGATTACATTCGGTGTATTAGTGATATCTTACGATGTTTCATTTTCTGTGTGACTTATTTCACTTAGAATCATCGTACCTGAATCCACTCATTATGCCACGACGGGCCAGATGACATAGAATTCATTGGTGAGTGATATTCCATTGTACGTACGTACCACAACTTCTTTATCCATTTTTCGCTTTCTGGGATATTTAACTTGTACCGTAGACGAGGTTCTTGTAAACAGAGCCGTCTGAAACTTTGGGGTGGCTGTGTGTTTTTGATTTTAATTTCCCTAAGCTATAGGACCATAAGTGGAAGTGCCGTAGGCTCCGTTGCTTTGTTTTTTAGGTGTTTCAGGAAACACCATACACTTCTCCAGAGTGGCTCTTGGCAATTTACATCCCACCCATCAGCATAACAAGGCTCCCTGTTCTCCATGGCCTGTGCTGCATTTCTGGATTTTGCACTTTTTTCAGATGGCCCTTTTGAACGGGGGGCAGTGAGACTTCATTGTAGTGCAGATTTCTTTAATATGCTTGCTTGGTTGGCCAAAAAGTGCCTATGCGTTTTTTCCTGAATATATTGAGGAAAAAACGCATACGCCCTTTTTGGCCAAGTGCATCATTGTCGACGTTCTGCCTCTTTTCCTATGATTTAAATGCAATTCCAGTCTACCCCCTGAAATCGTTTTCCAGCAATTCTGCCCTGCTTTCAAGTCCTCTTCGCAGCCTTCCTTCAATATATTTTTGGACGATAGCTGTCATTTATAACTCTGCAGGTTTGTGAATTACTTGGCCCCTGAGCTCCTTTCAGCAAATCGCTTTCTTGTGAGCTGGCCGCAAACCCGCAGGATTGCTTCAGGCCCTAATCTGTTTCCAGCACGGCATGGTGAGCCTTTGGTTAATTCCTCTTCCTGTTTGTAAATGAGCATTAAATTTGCCCGTGCAGACACCTACAGCTAGTCTCTCATTGGTTCTCCCTATTCCTGTTCATCTTGCGCAGAAATTGCAAACTGTGCCAAACAGGAGGTTAAAGGCACGGACTCTCCAAGTGGGGAGAGTTTTAGTAAAGGGTCTGGAATTGTGAACGCGAGTAAAAGAGGACAAAAACTGAGATGCATTTGAAAACGTTTCCCGGTCACACAGTGCACCATACTCTGGGTTTCCCATGCATGCTTTAGCTGACGGAAGAATCGCTTAAACCTGGAGAGTTGGGACCCATGGAATGGGTACCATGCAGTATGACTTCAAATGGTCTGCATTTGCTCATCTTACCTCACCAATGCTATCAGCCCGAAGTGTCCAACCTTATGTCTCACTCAGCTCTGGGTTTAGATGAGGTAAATCCAGGTTGCATCACAAGCCCTGAATGAATTATTTAAAAATTGCTCTCTATTTCACTGTCATTGTGTTTTGTTTTTGTAATTCATTTTGATAATGGGATTTATCGGATTTTCTCTGCTGCATTCATGCAGCTGTACACACGCTTGATTCTCTCATGGAGACATATAAATCCATGGGTTTGAAGATTCTTACTAGTCAGGTGTATTCCTAGGCGTTGAATATAGGGTGTTTATCCCATTTCGTTGAGCAAGGGGTACGTCTGGACTATTACATATTTAACTTATGGAATGGTATCTGTGCTAATATCTATCTCTGGTTTTATGCAGCACCCCAACTCACCTTTCCCCTTAAGCAAACATAAGTTGGTTTTCTAAATTTGAGACCCTGTTCTGTTTTGTAATTCAGTTCATGTGTAGCCAAGATTACATTCGGTGTATTAGTGATATCTTATGATATTTCATTTTCTGTGTGACTTATTTCACTTAGAATCATCGTACCTGAATCCACTCATTATGCCACGATGGGCCAGATGACATAGATTTCATTGGTGAGTGATATTCCATTGTACGTACGTACCACAACTTCTTTATCCATTTTTCGCTTTCTGGGATATTTAACTTGTACCGTAGACGAGGTTCTTGTAAACAGAGCCGTCTGAAACTTTGGGGTGTCTGTGTGTTTTTCATTTTAATTTCCCTAAGCTATAGCACCATAAGTGGAAGTGCCGTAGGCTCCGTTGCTTTGTTTTTTAGGTGTTTCAGGAAACACCATACACTTCTCCAGAGTGGCTCTTGGCAATTTACATCCCACCCATCAGCATAACAAGGCTCCCTGTTCTCCATGGCCTGTGCTGCATTTCTGGATTTTACAGTTTTTTCAGATGGCCCTTTGACCTGGGGTCAGTGAGACTTCATTGTAGTGCAGATTTCTTTAACATGCTTGCTTGGTTGGCCAAAAAGGGCGTATGCGTTTTTTCCTGAATATATTCAGGAAAAAACGCATACGCCCTTTTTGGCCAAGTGCATCATTGTCGACGTTCTGCCTCGTTTCCTATGATTTAAATGCAATTCCAGTCTACCCCCTGAAATCGTTTTCCTGCAATTCTGCCCCCCTTTCAAGTCCTCTTCGCAGACTTCCTTCAATATATTTTTGGACGATAGCTGTCATTTATAACTCTGCAGGTTTGTGAATTACAGTGCCCCTGAGCTCCTTTCTTCAAATCGCTTTCTTGTGAGCTGACCGCAAACCAGCAGGATTGCTTCAGGCCCTAATCTGTTTCCGGCACGGCATGCTGAGCCTTTGGTTACTTCCTCTTCCTGGTTGGAAATGAGCATTAAATTTGCCCGTGCAGACACCTACAGCTAGTCTCTCATTGGTTCTCCCTATTCCTGTTCATCTTGCGCAGAAATTGCAAACTGTGACAAACAGGAGTTTAAAGGCACTGACTCTCCAAGTGGGGAGAGTGTTAGTAAAGGGTCTGGAATTGTGAACCCGAGTAAAAGGGGACAAAATCTGAGATGCATTTGAAAATGTTTCCCGGTCACACGGTGCACCATACTGTGGGTTTCCCATGCATGCTTTAGCTGAAGGAAGAATCGCTTAAACCTGGAGAGTTGGGACCCATGGAATGGGTACCATGCAGTATGACTTCAAATGGTCTGCATTTGCTCATCGAACCTCACCAATGCTATCAGCCCGAAGTGTCCAACCTTATGTCTCACTCAGCTCTGGGTTCAGATGAGGTAAATCCAGGTTGCATCACAAGCCCTGAATGAATTATTTAAGAATTGCTCTCTATTTCACTGTCATTGTGTTTTGTTTTTGTAATTCATTTTGATAATAGGATTTATCGGATTTTCTCTGCTGCCTTCATGCAGCTGTACACACGCTTGATTCTCTTATGGAGACATATAAATCCATGGGTTTGAAGATTGTTACTAGTCAGGTGTATTCCTAGGCGTTGAATAGAGGGTGTTTAGCCCATTTCGTTGAGCAAGGGGTAGGTCTTGACTATTACTTATTTGGCTTATGAAAAGGTATCTGTGCTAATTTCTATCTCTGTTTTGATGCGGCACCCCAACTCACCTTTCCCCTTAAGCAAGCATAAGTTGGTTTTCTAAATTTGAGACCCTGTTCTCTTTTGTAATTCAGTTCATGTGTATTCAAGATTACATTCCGTGCATTAGTGATGTCTTATGATGTTTCATTTTCTGTGTGACTTATTTCACTTAGAATCATCGTACCTGAATCCACTCATTATGCCACGACGGGCCAGATGACATAGATTTCATTGGTGAGTGATATTCCATTGTACGTACGTACCACAACTTCTTTATCGATTTTTCGCTTTCTGGGATATTTAACTTGTACCGTAGACGAGGTTCTTGTAAACAGAGCCGTCTGAAACTTTGGGGTGGCTGTGTGTTTTTGATTTTAATTTCCCTAAGCTATAGGACCATAAGTGGAAGTGCCGTAGGCTCCGTTGCTTTGTTTTTTGGTGTTTCAGGAAACACCATACACTTCTGCAGAGTGGCTGTTGGCAATTTACATCCCACCCATCAGCATAACAAGGCTCCGTGTTCTCCATGGCCTGTGCTGCATTTCTGGATTTTACACTTTTTTGAGATGGCCCTTTTGACCGGGGGGCAGTGAGACTTCATTGTAGTGCAGATTTCTTTAACATGCTTGCTTGGTTGGCCAAAAAGTGCATGAACGCATACGCCCTTTTTGGCCCAGTGCATCATTTTCGACGTTCTGCCTCTTTTCCTATGCTTTAAATGGAATTCCAGTCTACCCCCTGAAATCGTTCTCCTGAAATTCTGCCCCACTTTCCAGTCCTCTTCGCAGCCTTCCTTCAATATATTTTCGGACGATAGCTGTCATTTATAACTCTGCAGGTTTGTGAATTACCATGCCCCTGTGCTCCTTTCTTGAAATTGCTTTCTTGTGAGCTGGCCGCAAACCCGCAGGATTGCTTCAGGCCCTAATCTGGTTCCTGCACGGCATGCTGAGCCTTTGGTTAATTCCTCTTCCTGGTTGGAAATGAGCGTTAAATTTGCCCGTGCAGACACCTACAGCTAGTCTCTCATTGGTTCTCCCTAATCCTGTTCATCTTGCGCAGAAATTGCAAACTGTGCCAAACAGGAGGTTAAAGGCACTGACTCTCCAAGTGGGGAGAGTGTTAGTAAAGGGTCAGGAATTGTGAACCCGAGTAAAAGGGGACAAAAACTGAGATGCATTTGAAAACGTTTCCCGGTCACATGGTGCACCATACTGTCGGTTTCCCATGCATGCTTTAGCTGAAGGAAGAATCACTTAAACCTGGAGAGTTGGGACCCATGGAATGGGTACCATGCAGTATGACTTCAACTGGTCTGCATTTCCTCATCGAACCTCAACAATGCTATCAGCCCGAAGTGTCCAACCTTATGTCTCACTCAGCTCTGGGTTTTGATGAGGTAAATCCAGGTTGCATCACAAGCCCTGAATGAATTATTTAAGGATTGCTCTCTATTTCACTGTCATTGTGTTTTGTTTTTGTAATTCATTTTGATAGTTGGATTTATCGGATTTTCTCTGCTGCCTTCATGCAGCTGTACACACGCTTGATTTTCTTATGGAGACATATAAATCCATGGGTTTCAAGATTCTTTCTAGTCAGGTGTATTCCTAGGCGTGGAATATAGGGTGTTTAGCCCATTTCGTTGAGCAAGGGGTATGTCTTGACTATTACGTATTTGACATATGGAATGGTATCTGTGCTAATTTCTAACTCTGGTTTTATGCAGCACCCCAACTCACCTTTCCCCTTACGCAAACATAAGTTGGTTTTCAAAATTTGAGACCCTGTTCTGTTTTGTAATTCAGTTCATGTGTAGCCAAGATTACATTCGGTGTATTAGTGATATCTTACGATGTTTCATTTTCTGTGTGACTTATTTCACTTAGAATCATCGTACCTGAATCCACTCATTATGCCACGACGGGCCAGATGACATAGAATTCATTGGTGAGTGATATTCCATTGTACGTACGTACCACAACTTCTTTATCCATTTTTCGCTTTCTGGGATATTTAACTTGTACCGTAGACGAGGTTCTTGTAAACAGAGCCGTCTGAAACTTTGGGGTGGCTGTGTGTTTTTGATTTTAATTTCCCTAAGCTATAGGACCATAAGTGGAAGTGCCGTAGGCTCCGTTGCTTTGTTTTTTAGGTGTTTCAGGAAACACCATACACTTCTCCAGAGTGGCTCTTGGCAATTTACATCCCACCCATCAGCATAACAAGGCTCCCTGTTCTCCATGGCCTGTGCTGCATTTCTGGATTTTGCACTTTTTTCAGATGGCCCTTTTGAACGGGGGGCAGTGAGACTTCATTGTAGTGCAGATTTCTTTAATATGCTTGCTTGGTTGGCCAAAAAGTGCCTATGCGTTTTTTCCTGAATATATTGAGGAAAAAACGCATACGCCCTTTTTGGCCAAGTGCATCATTGTCGACGTTCTGCCTCTTTTCCTATGATTTAAATGCAATTCCAGTCTACCCCCTGAAATCGTTTTCCAGCAATTCTGCCCTGCTTTCAAGTCCTCTTCGCAGCCTTCCTTCAATATATTTTTGGACGATAGCTGTCATTTATAACTCTGCAGGTTTGTGAATTACTTGGCCCCTGAGCTCCTTTCAGCAAATCGCTTTCTTGTGAGCTGGCCGCAAACCCGCAGGATTGCTTCAGGCCCTAATCTGTTTCCAGCACGGCATGGTGAGCCTTTGGTTAATTCCTCTTCCTGTTTGTAAATGAGCATTAAATTTGCCCGTGCAGACACCTACAGCTAGTCTCTCATTGGTTCTCCCTATTCCTGTTCATCTTGCGCAGAAATTGCAAACTGTGCCAAACAGGAGGTTAAAGGCACGGACTCTCCAAGTGGGGAGAGTTTTAGTAAAGGGTCTGGAATTGTGAACGCGAGTAAAAGAGGACAAAAACTGAGATGCATTTGAAAACGTTTCCCGGTCACACAGTGCACCATACTCTGGGTTTCCCATGCATGCTTTAGCTGACGGAAGAATCGCTTAAACCTGGAGAGTTGGGACCCATGGAATGGGTACCATGCAGTATGACTTCAAATGGTCTGCATTTGCTCATCTTACCTCACCAATGCTATCAGCCCGAAGTGTCCAACCTTATGTCTCACTCAGCTCTGGGTTTAGATGAGGTAAATCCAGGTTGCATCACAAGCCCTGAATGAATTATTTAAAAATTGCTCTCTATTTCACTGTCATTGTGTTTTGTTTTTGTAATTCATTTTGATAATGGGATTTATCGGATTTTCTCTGCTGCATTCATGCAGCTGTACACACGCTTGATTCTCTCATGGAGACATATAAATCCATGGGTTTGAAGATTCTTACTAGTCAGGTGTATTCCTAGGCGTTGAATATAGGGTGTTTATCCCATTTCGTTGAGCAAGGGGTACGTCTGGACTATTACATATTTAACTTATGGAATGGTATCTGTGCTAATATCTATCTCTGGTTTTATGCAGCACCCCAACTCACCTTTCCCCTTAAGCAAACATAAGTTGGTTTTCTAAATTTGAGACCCTGTTCTGTTTTGTAATTCAGTTCATGTGTAGCCAAGATTACATTCGGTGTATTAGTGATATCTTATGATATTTCATTTTCTGTGTGACTTATTTCACTTAGAATCATCGTACCTGAATCCACTCATTATGCCACGATGGGCCAGATGACATAGATTTCATTGGTGAGTGATATTCCATTGTACGTACGTACCACAACTTCTTTATCCATTTTTCGCTTTCTGGGATATTTAACTTGTACCGTAGACGAGGTTCTTGTAAACAGAGCCGTCTGAAACTTTGGGGTGTCTGTGTGTTTTTCATTTTAATTTCCCTAAGCTATAGCACCATAAGTGGAAGTGCCGTAGGCTCCGTTGCTTTGTTTTTTAGGTGTTTCAGGAAACACCATACACTTCTCCAGAGTGGCTCTTGGCAATTTACATCCCACCCATCAGCATAACAAGGCTCCCTGTTCTCCATGGCCTGTGCTGCATTTCTGGATTTTACAGTTTTTTCAGATGGCCCTTTGACCTGGGGTCAGTGAGACTTCATTGTAGTGCAGATTTCTTTAACATGCTTGCTTGGTTGGCCAAAAAGGGCGTATGCGTTTTTTCCTGAATATATTCAGGAAAAAACGCATACGCCCTTTTTGGCCAAGTGCATCATTGTCGACGTTCTGCCTCGTTTCCTATGATTTAAATGCAATTCCAGTCTACCCCCTGAAATCGTTTTCCTGCAATTCTGCCCCCCTTTCAAGTCCTCTTCGCAGACTTCCTTCAATATATTTTTGGACGATAGCTGTCATTTATAACTCTGCAGGTTTGTGAATTACAGTGCCCCTGAGCTCCTTTCTTCAAATCGCTTTCTTGTGAGCTGACCGCAAACCAGCAGGATTGCTTCAGGCCCTAATCTGTTTCCGGCACGGCATGCTGAGCCTTTGGTTACTTCCTCTTCCTGGTTGGAAATGAGCATTAAATTTGCCCGTGCAGACACCTACAGCTAGTCTCTCATTGGTTCTCCCTATTCCTGTTCATCTTGCGCAGAAATTGCAAACTGTGACAAACAGGAGTTTAAAGGCACTGACTCTCCAAGTGGGGAGAGTGTTAGTAAAGGGTCTGGAATTGTGAACCCGAGTAAAAGGGGACAAAATCTGAGATGCATTTGAAAATGTTTCCCGGTCACACGGTGCACCATACTGTGGGTTTCCCATGCATGCTTTAGCTGAAGGAAGAATCGCTTAAACCTGGAGAGTTGGGACCCATGGAATGGGTACCATGCAGTATGACTTCAAATGGTCTGCATTTGCTCATCGAACCTCACCAATGCTATCAGCCCGAAGTGTCCAACCTTATGTCTCACTCAGCTCTGGGTTCAGATGAGGTAAATCCAGGTTGCATCACAAGCCCTGAATGAATTATTTAAGAATTGCTCTCTATTTCACTGTCATTGTGTTTTGTTTTTGTAATTCATTTTGATAATAGGATTTATCGGATTTTCTCTGCTGCCTTCATGCAGCTGTACACACGCTTGATTCTCTTATGGAGACATATAAATCCATGGGTTTGAAGATTGTTACTAGTCAGGTGTATTCCTAGGCGTTGAATAGAGGGTGTTTAGCCCATTTCGTTGAGCAAGGGGTAGGTCTTGACTATTACTTATTTGGCTTATGAAAAGGTATCTGTGCTAATTTCTATCTCTGTTTTGATGCGGCACCCCAACTCACCTTTCCCCTTAAGCAAGCATAAGTTGGTTTTCTAAATTTGAGACCCTGTTCTCTTTTGTAATTCAGTTCATGTGTATTCAAGATTACATTCCGTGCATTAGTGATGTCTTATGATGTTTCATTTTCTGTGTGACTTATTTCACTTAGAATCATCGTACCTGAATCCACTCATTATGCCACGACGGGCCAGATGACATAGATTTCATTGGTGAGTGATATTCCATTGTACGTACGTACCACAACTTCTTTATCGATTTTTCGCTTTCTGGGATATTTAACTTGTACCGTAGACGAGGTTCTTGTAAACAGAGCCGTCTGAAACTTTGGGGTGGCTGTGTGTTTTTGATTTTAATTTCCCTAAGCTATAGGACCATAAGTGGAAGTGCCGTAGGCTCCGTTGCTTTGTTTTTTGGTGTTTCAGGAAACACCATACACTTCTGCAGAGTGGCTGTTGGCAATTTACATCCCACCCATCAGCATAACAAGGCTCCGTGTTCTCCATGGCCTGTGCTGCATTTCTGGATTTTACACTTTTTTGAGATGGCCCTTTTGACCGGGGGGCAGTGAGACTTCATTGTAGTGCAGATTTCTTTAACATGCTTGCTTGGTTGGCCAAAAAGTGCATGAACGCATACGCCCTTTTTGGCCCAGTGCATCATTTTCGACGTTCTGCCTCTTTTCCTATGCTTTAAATGGAATTCCAGTCTACCCCCTGAAATCGTTCTCCTGAAATTCTGCCCCACTTTCCAGTCCTCTTCGCAGCCTTCCTTCAATATATTTTCGGACGATAGCTGTCATTTATAACTCTGCAGGTTTGTGAATTACCATGCCCCTGTGCTCCTTTCTTGAAATTGCTTTCTTGTGAGCTGGCCGCAAACCCGCAGGATTGCTTCAGGCCCTAATCTGGTTCCTGCACGGCATGCTGAGCCTTTGGTTAATTCCTCTTCCTGGTTGGAAATGAGCGTTAAATTTGCCCGTGCAGACACCTACAGCTAGTCTCTCATTGGTTCTCCCTAATCCTGTTCATCTTGCGCAGAAATTGCAAACTGTGCCAAACAGGAGGTTAAAGGCACTGACTCTCCAAGTGGGGAGAGTGTTAGTAAAGGGTCAGGAATTGTGAACCCGAGTAAAAGGGGACAAAAACTGAGATGCATTTGAAAACGTTTCCCGGTCACATGGTGCACCATACTGTCGGTTTCCCATGCATGCTTTAGCTGAAGGAAGAATCACTTAAACCTGGAGAGTTGGGACCCATGGAATGGGTACCATGCAGTATGACTTAAACTGGTCTGCATTTCCTCATCGAACCTCAACAATGCTATCAGCCCGAAGTGTCCAACCTTATGTCTCACTCAGCTCTGGGTTTTGATGAGGTAAATCCAGGTTGCATCACAAGCCCTGAATGAATTATTTAAGGATTGCTCTCTATTTCACTGTCATTGTGTTTTGTTTTTGTAATTCATTTTGATAGTTGGATTTATCGGATTTTCTCTGCTGCCTTCATGCAGCTGTACACACGCTTGATTTTCTTATGGAGACATATAAATCCATGGGTTTCAAGATTCTTTCTAGTCAGGTGTATTCCTAGGCGTGGAATATAGGGTGTTTAGCCCATTTCGTTGAGCAAGGGGTATGTCTTGACTATTACGTATTTGACATATGGAATGGTATCTGTGCTAATTTCTAACTCTGGTTTTATGCAGCACCCCAACTCACCTTTCCCCTTACGCAAACATAAGTTGGTTTTCAAAATTTGAGACCCTGTTCTGTTTTGTAATTCAGTTCATGTGTAGCCAAGATTACATTCGGTGTATTAGTGATATCTTACGATGTTTCATTTTCTGTGTGACTTATTTCACTTAGAATCATCGTACCTGAATCCACTCATTATGCCACGACGGGCCAGATGACATAGAATTCATTGGTGAGTGATATTCCATTGTACGTACGTACCACAACTTCTTTATCCATTTTTCGCTTTCTGGGATATTTAACTTGTACCGTAGACGAGGTTCTTGTAAACAGAGCCGTCTGAAACTTTGGGGTGGCTGTGTGTTTTTGATTTTAATTTCCCTAAGCTATAGGACCATAAGTGGAAGTGCCGTAGGCTCCGTTGCTTTGTTTTTTAGGTGTTTCAGGAAACACCATACACTTCTCCAGAGTGGCTCTTGGCAATTTACATCCCACCCATCAGCATAACAAGGCTCCCTGTTCTCCATGGCCTGTGCTGCATTTCTGGATTTTGCACTTTTTTCAGATGGCCCTTTTGAACGGGGGGCAGTGAGACTTCATTGTAGTGCAGATTTCTTTAATATGCTTGCTTGGTTGGCCAAAAAGTGCCTATGCGTTTTTTCCTGAATATATTGAGGAAAAAACGCATACGCCCTTTTTGGCCAAGTGCATCATTGTCGACGTTCTGCCTCTTTTCCTATGATTTAAATGCAATTCCAGTCTACCCCCTGAAATCGTTTTCCAGCAATTCTGCCCTGCTTTCAAGTCCTCTTCGCAGCCTTCCTTCAATATATTTTTGGACGATAGCTGTCATTTATAACTCTGCAGGTTTGTGAATTACTTGGCCCCTGAGCTCCTTTCAGCAAATCGCTTTCTTGTGAGCTGGCCGCAAACCTGCAGGATTGCTTCAGGCCCTAATCTGTTTCCAGCACGGCATGGTGAGCCTTTGGTTAATTCCTCTTCCTGTTTGTAAATGAGCATTAAATTTGCCCGTGCAGACACCTACAGCTAGTCTCTCATTGGTTCTCCCTATTCCTGTTCATCTTGCGCAGAAATTGCAAACTGTGCCAAACAGGAGGTTAAAGGCACGGACTCTCCAAGTGGGGAGAGTTTTAGTAAAGGGTCTGGAATTGTGAACGCGAGTAAAAGAGGACAAAAACTGAGATGCATTTGAAAACGTTTCCCGGTCACACAGTGCACCATACTCTGGGTTTCCCATGCATGCTTTAGCTGACGGAAGAATCGCTTAAACCTGGAGAGTTGGGACCCATGGAATGGGTACCATGCAGTATGACTTCAAATGGTCTGCATTTGCTCATCTTACCTCACCAATGCTATCAGCCCGAAGTGTCCAACCTTATGTCTCACTCAGCTCTGGGTTTAGATGAGGTAAATCCAGGTTGCATCACAAGCCCTGAATGAATTATTTAAAAATTGCTCTCTATTTCACTGTCATTGTGTTTTGTTTTTGTAATTCATTTTGATAATGGGATTTATCGGATTTTCTCTGCTGCATTCATGCAGCTGTACACACGCTTGATTCTCTCATGGAGACATATAAATCCATGGGTTTGAAGATTCTTACTAGTCAGGTGTATTCCTAGGCGTTGAATATAGGGTGTTTATCCCATTTCGTTGAGCAAGGGGTACGTCTGGACTATTACATATTTAACTTATGGAATGGTATCTGTGCTAATATCTATCTCTGGTTTTATGCAGCACCCCAACTCACCTTTCCCCTTAAGCAAACATAAGTTGGTTTTCTAAATTTGAGACCCTGTTCTGTTTTGTAATTCAGTTCATGTGTAGCCAAGATTACATTCGGTGTATTAGTGATATCTTATGATATTTCATTTTCTGTGTGACTTATTTCACTTAGAATCATCGTACCTGAATCCACTCATTATGCCACGATGGGCCAGATGACATAGATTTCATTGGTGAGTGATATTCCATTGTACGTACGTACCACAACTTCTTTATCCATTTTTCGCTTTCTGGGATATTTAACTTGTACCGTAGACGAGGTTCTTGTAAACAGAGCCGTCTGAAACTTTGGGGTGTCTGTGTGTTTTTCATTTTAATTTCCCTAAGCTATAGCACCATAAGTGGAAGTGCCGTAGGCTCCGTTGCTTTGTTTTTTAGGTGTTTCAGGAAACACCATACACTTCTCCAGAGTGGCTCTTGGCAATTTACATCCCACCCATCAGCATAACAAGGCTCCCTGTTCTCCATGGCCTGTGCTGCATTTCTGGATTTTACAGTTTTTTCAGATGGCCCTTTGACCTGGGGTCAGTGAGACTTCATTGTAGTGCAGATTTCTTTAACATGCTTGCTTGGTTGGCCAAAAAGGGCGTATGCGTTTTTTCCTGAATATATTCAGGAAAAAACGCATACGCCCTTTTTGGCCAAGTGCATCATTGTCGACGTTCTGCCTCGTTTCCTATGATTTAAATGCAATTCCAGTCTACCCCCTGAAATCGTTTTCCTGCAATTCTGCCCCCCTTTCAAGTCCTCTTCGCAGACTTCCTTCAATATATTTTTGGACGATAGCTGTCATTTATAACTCTGCAGGTTTGTGAATTACAGTGCCCCTGAGCTCCTTTCTTCAAATCGCTTTCTTGTGAGCTGACCGCAAACCAGCAGGATTGCTTCAGGCCCTAATCTGTTTCCGGCACGGCATGCTGAGCCTTTGGTTACTTCCTCTTCCTGGTTGGAAATGAGCATTAAATTTGCCCGTGCAGACACCTACAGCTAGTCTCTCATTGGTTCTCCCTATTCCTGTTCATCTTGCGCAGAAATTGCAAACTGTGACAAACAGGAGTTTAAAGGCACTGACTCTCCAAGTGGGGAGAGTGTTAGTAAAGGGTCTGGAATTGTGAACCCGAGTAAAAGGGGACAAAATCTGAGATGCATTTGAAAATGTTTCCCGGTCACACGGTGCACCATACTGTGGGTTTCCCATGCATGCTTTAGCTGAAGGAAGAATCGCTTAAACCTGGAGAGTTGGGACCCATGGAATGGGTACCATGCAGTATGACTTCAAATGGTCTGCATTTGCTCATCGAACCTCACCAATGCTATCAGCCCGAAGTGTCCAACCTTATGTCTCACTCAGCTCTGGGTTCAGATGAGGTAAATCCAGGTTGCATCACAAGCCCTGAATGAATTATTTAAGAATTGCTCTCTATTTCACTGTCATTGTGTTTTGTTTTTGTAATTCATTTTGATAATAGGATTTATCGGATTTTCTCTGCTGCCTTCATGCAGCTGTACACACGCTTGATTCTCTTATGGAGACATATAAATCCATGGGTTTGAAGATTGTTACTAGTCAGGTGTATTCCTAGGCGTTGAATAGAGGGTGTTTAGCCCATTTCGTTGAGCAAGGGGTAGGTCTTGACTATTACTTATTTGGCTTATGAAAAGGTATCTGTGCTAATTTCTATCTCTGTTTTGATGCGGCACCCCAACTCACCTTTCCCCTTAAGCAAGCATAAGTTGGTTTTCTAAATTTGAGACCCTGTTCTCTTTTGTAATTCAGTTCATGTGTATTCAAGATTACATTCCGTGTATTAGTGATATCTTATGATATTTCATTTTCTGTGTGACTTATTTCACTTAGAATCATTGTACCTGAATTCAATCATTATGCCACGACGGGCCTGATGATATAGATTTCATTGGTGAGTGATATTCCATTGTACGTACGTACCACAACATCTTTATCCATTTTTCGCTTTCTGGGATATTTAACTTGTACCGTAGAAGATGTTCTTGTAAACAGAGCCGTCTGAAACTTTGGGGTGGCTGTGTGTTTTTGATTTTAATTTCCCTAAGCTATAGGACCATAAGTGGAAGTGCCGTAGGCTCCGTTGCTTTGTTTTTAGGTGTTTCAGGAAACACCATACACTTCTCCAGAGTGGCTGTTGGCAATTTACATCCCACCCATCAGCATAACAAGGCTCCCTGTTCTCCATGACCTGTGCTACATTTCTGGATTTTACACTTTTTTCAGATGACACTTTTGACCGGGGGGCAGTGAGACTTCATTGTAGTGCAGATTTCTTTAACATGCTTGCTTGGTTGGCCAAAAAGGGCGTATGCGTTTTTTCCTGAATATATTCAGGAAAAAACGAATACGTCCTTTTTGGCCAAGTGCATCATTGTCGACGTTCTGCCTCTTTTCCTATGTTTTAAATGCAATTCCAGTCTACCCCCTGAAATCGTTTTCCTGCAATTCTGCCCCACTTTCAAGTCCTCTTCGCAGCCTTCCTTCAATATATTTTTGGACGATAGCTGTCATTTATAACTCTGCAGGTTTGTGAATTACAGTGCCCCTGAGCTCCTTTCTTCAAATCGCTTTCTTGTGAGCTGGCCGCAAACCCGCAGGATTGATTCAGGCCCTAATCTGGTTCCGGCTCGGCATGCTGAGCCTTTGGTTAATCCCTCTTCCTGGTGGGAAATGAGCATTAAATTTGCCCGTGCAGACACCTACAGCTAGTCTCTCATTGGTTCTCCCTATTCCTGTTTATTTGGTCAGAATTTGCAAACTGTGCCAAACAGGAGGTTAAAGGCACTGACTCTCCAAGTGGGGAGAGTGTTAGTAAAGTGTCTGGTATTGTGAACCCGAGTAAAAGGGGATGAAAACTGAGGTGCATTTGAAAACGTTTCCCAGTCACACGGTGCACCATACTGTGGGTTTCCCATGCATGCTTTAGCTGAAGGAAGAATCGCTTAAACCTGGAGAGTTGGGACCCATGGAATGGGTACCATGCAGTATGACTTCAAATGGTCTGCATTTGCTCATCGAACCTCACCAATGCTATCAGCCCGAAGTGTCCAACCTTATGTCTCACTCAGCTCTGGGTTCAGATGAGGTAAATCCAGGTTGCATCACAAGCCCTGAATGAATTATTTAAGAATTGCTCTCTATTTCACTGTCATTGTGTTTTGTTTTTGTAATTCATTTTGATAATAGGATTTATCGGATTTTCTCTGCTGCCTTCATGCAGCTGTACACACACTTGATTCTCTTATGGAGACATATAAATCCATGGGTTTGAAGATTCTTACTAGTCAGGTGTATTCCTAGGCGTTGAATAGAGGGTGTTTAGCCCATTTCGTTGAGCAAGTGGTAGGTCTTTACTATTAAATATTTGACTTATGGAATGGTATCTGTGCTAACTTCTATCTCTGGTTTTATGCAGCACCCCAACTCACCTTTCCCCTTAAGCAAACATAAGTTGGTTTTCTAAATTTGAGACCCTGTTCTGTTTTGTAATTCAGTTCATGTGTAGCCAAGATTACATTCCGTGTATTAGTGATATCTTATGATGTTTCATTTTCTGTGTGACTTATTACACTTAGAATCATCGTACCTGAATCCACTCATTATGCCACGACGGGCCAGATGACATAGATTTCATTGGTGAGTGATATTCCATTGTACGTACGTACCACAACTTCTTTATCGATTTTTCGCTTTCTGGGATATTTTACTTGTACCGTAGACGAGGTTCTTGTAAACAGAGCCGTCTGAAACTTTGGGGTGGCTGTGTGTTTTTGATTTTAATTTCCCTAAGCTATAGGACCATAAGTGGAAGTGCCGTAGGCTCCGTTGCTTTGTTTTTTAGGTGTTTCAGGAAACACCATACACTTCTCCAGAGTGGCTGTTGGCAATTTACATCCCACCCATCAGCATAACAAGGCTCCCTGTTCTCCATGGCCTGTGCTGCCTTTCTGGATTTTACACTTTTTTCAGATGACCCTTTTGACCGGGGGGCAGTGAGACTTCATTGTAGTGCAGATTTCTTTAACATGCTTGCTTGGTTGGCCAAAAAGGGCGTATGCGTTTTTTCCTGAATATATTCAGGAAAAAACGAATACGTCCTTTTTGGCCAAGTGCATCATTGTCGACGTTCTGCCTCTTTTCCTATGTTTTAAATGCAATTACAGTCTACCCCCTGAAATCGTTTTCCTGCAATTCTGCCCCGCTTTCAAGTCCTCTTCGCAGCCTTCCTTCAATATATTTTTGGACGATAGCTGTCATTTATAACTCTGCAGGTTTGTGAATTACAGTGCCCCTGAGCTCCTTTCTTCAAATCGCTTTCTTGTGAGCTGGCCGCAAACCCGCAGGATTGCTTCAGGCCCTAATCTGTTTCCGGCACGGCATGCTGAGCCTTTGGTTAATTCCTCTTCCTGGTTGGAAATGAGCATTAAATTTGCCCGTGCAGACACCTACAGCTAGTCTCTCATTGGTTCTCCCTATTCCTGTTTATTTGGTCAGAATTTGCAAACTGTGCCAAAGAGGAGGTTAAAGGCACTGACTCTCCAAGTGGGGAGAGTGTTAGTAAAGTGTCTGGAATTGTGAACCCGAGTAAAAGGGGATGAAAACTGAGGTGCATTTGAAAACGTTTCCCAGTCACACGGTGCACCATACTGTGGGTTTCCCATGCATGCTTTAGCTGAAGGAAGAATCGCTTAAACCTGGAGAGTTGGGACCCATGGAATGGGTACCATGCAGTATGACTTCAAATGGTCTGCATTTGCTCATCGAACCTCACCAATGCTATCAGCCCGAAGTGTCCAACCTTATGTCTCACTCAGCTCTGGGTTCAGATGAGGTAAATCCAGGTTGCATCACAAGCCCTGAATGAATTATTTAAGAATTGCTCTCTATTTCACTGTCATTGTGTTTTGTTTTTGTAATTCATTTTGATAATAGGATTTATCGGATTTTCTCTGCTGCCTTCATGCAGCTGTACACACGCTTGATTCTCTTATGGAGACATATAAATCCATGGGTTTGAAGATTCTTACTAGTCAGGTGTATTCCTAGGCGTTGAATAGAGGGTGTTTAGCCCATTTCGTTGAGCAAGTGGTAGGTCTTTACTATTAAATATTTGACTTATGGAATGGTATCTGTGCTAACTTCTATCTCTGGTTTTATGCAGCACCCCAACTCACCTTTCCCCTTAAGCAAACATAAGTTGGTTTTCTAAATTTGAGACCCTGTTCTGTTTTGTAATTCAGTTCATGTGTAGCCAAGATTACATTCCGTGTATTAGTGATATCTTATGATGTTTCATTTTCTGTGTGACTTATTACACTTAGAATCATCGTACCTGAATCCACTCATTATGCCACGACGGGCCAGATGACATAGATTTCATTGGTGAGTGATATTCCATTGTACGTACGTACCACAACTTCTTTATCGATTTTTCGCTTTCTGGGATATTTTACTTGTACCGTAGACGAGGTTCTTGTAAACAGAGCCGTCTGAAACTTTGGGGTGGCTGTGTGTTTTTGATTTTAATTTCCCTAAGCTATAGGACCATAAGTGGAAGTGCCGTAGGCTCCGTTGCTTTGTTTTTTAGGTGTTTCAGGAAACACCATACACTTCTCCAGAGTGGCTCTTGGCAATTTACATCCCACCCATCAGCATAACAAGGCTCCCTGTTCTCCATGGCCTGTGCTGCCTTTCTGGATTTTACACTTTTTTCAGATGACACTTTTGACCGGGGGGCAGTGAGACTTCATTGTAGTGCAGATTTCTTTAACATGCTTGCTTGGTTGGCCAAAAAGGGCGTATGCATTTTTTCCTGACTATATTCAGGAAAAAACGCATACGCCCTTTTTGGCCAAGTGCATCATTGTCGACGTTCTGCCTCTTTTCCTATGTTTTAAATGCAATTCCAGTCTACACCCTGAAATCGTTTTCCTGCAATTCTACCCCGCGTTCAAGTCCTCTTCGCAGCCTTCCTTCAATATATTTTTGGACGATAGCTGTCATTTATAACTCTGCAGGTTTGTGAATTACAGTGCCCCTGAGCTCCTTTCTTCAAATCGCTTTCTTGTGAGCTGGCCGCAAACCCGCATGATTGCTTCAGGCCCTAATCTGTTTCCGACACGGCATGTTGAGCCTTTGGTTAATCCCTCTTGTGGTGGGAAATGAGCATTAAATTTGCCCGTGCAGACACCTACAGCTAGTCTCTCATTGGTTCTCCCTATTCCTGTTTATTTGGTCAGAATTTGCAAACTGTGCCAAACAGGAGGTTAAAGGCACTGACTCTCCAAGTGGGGAGAGTGTTAGTAAAGTGTCTGGAATTGTGAACCCGAGTAAAAGGGGATGAAAACTGAGATGCATTTGAAAATGTTTCCCAGTCACACGGTGCACCATACTGTGGGTTTCCCATGCATGCTTTAGCTGAAGGAAGAATCGCTTAAACCTGGAGAGTTGGGACCCATGGAATGGGTACCATGCAGTATGACTTCAAATGGTCTGCATTTGCTCATCGAACCTCACCAATGCTATCAGCCCGAAGTGTCCAACCTTATGTCTCACTCAGCTCTGGGTTCAGATGAGGTAAATCCAGGTTGCATCACAAGCCCTGAATGAATTATTTAAGAATTGCTCTCTATTTCACTGTCATTGTGTTTTGTTTTTGTAATTCATTTTGATAATAGGATTTATCGGATTTTCTCTGCTGCCTTCATGCAGCTGTACACACGCTTGATTCTCTTATGGAGACATATAAATCCATGGGTTTGAAGATTCTTACTAGTCAGGTGTATTCCTAGGCGTTGAATAGAGGGTGTTTAGCCCATTTCGTTGAGCAAGTGGTAGGTCTTGACTATTAAATATTTGACTTATGGAATGGTATCTGTGCTAACTTCTATCTCTGGTTTTATGCAGCACCCCAACTCACCTTTCCCCTTAAGCAAACATAAGTTGGTTTTCTAAATTTGAGACCCTGTTCTGTTTTGTAATTCAGGTCATGTGTAGCCAAGATTACATTCCGTGTATTAGTGATATCTTATGATGTTTCATTTTCTGTGTGACTTATTTCACTTAGAATCATCGTACCTGAATCCACTCATTATGCCACGACGGGCCAGATGACACAGATTTCATTGGTGAGTGATATTCCATTGTACGTACGTACCACAACTTCTTTATCCATTTTTCGCTTTCTGGGATATTTTACTTGTACCGTAGACGAGGTTCTTGTAAACAGAGCCGTCTGAAACTTTGGGGTGGCTGTGTGTTTTTGATTTTAATTTCCCTAAGCTATAGGACCATAAGTGAAAGTGCCGTAGGCTCCGTTGCTTTGTTTTTTAGGTGTTTCAGGAAACACCATACACTTCTCCAGAGTGGCTGTTGGCAATTTACATCCCACCCATCAGCATAACAAGGCTCCCTGTTCTCCATGGCCTGTGCTGCCTTTCTGGATTTTACACTTTTTTCAGATGACACTTTTGCCCGGGGGGCAGTGAGACTTCATTGTAGTGCAGATTTCTTTAACATGCTTGCTTGGTTGGCCAAAAAGGGCGTATGCATTTTTTCCTGAATATATTCAGGAAAAAACGCATACGCCCTTTTAGGCCAAGTGCATCATTGTCGACGTTCTGCCTCTTTTCCTATGTTTTAAATGCAATTCCAGTCTACACCCTGAAATCGTTTTCCTGCAATTCTACCCCACGTTCAAGTCCTCTTCGCAGCCTTCCTTCAATATATTTTTGACGAAAGCTGTCATTTATAACTCTGCAGGTTTGTGAATTACTTGGCCCCTGAGCTCCTTTCTTCAAATCGCTTTCTTGTGAGCTGGCCGCAAACCCGCAGGATTGCTTCAGGCCCTAATCTGGTTCCGGCACGGCATGCTGAGCCTTTGGTTAATTCCTCTTCCTGGTTGGAAATGAGCATTAAATTTGCCCGTGCAGACACCTACAGCTAGTCTCTCATTGGTTCTCCCTATTCCTGTTTATTTGGTCAGAATTTGCAAACTGTGCCAAACAGGAGGTTAAAGGCACTGACTCTCCAAGTGGGGAGAGTTTTAGTAAAGGGTCTGGAATTGTGAACCCGAGTAAAAGGGGACAGAGACTGAGATGCATTTGAAAACGTTTCCCGGTCACACGGTGCACCATACAGTGTGTTTCCCATGCATGCTTTAGCTGAAGAAAGAATCGCTTAAACCTGGAGAGTTGGGACCCATGGACTGGGTACCATGCAGTATGACTTCAAATGGTCTGCATTTGCTCATTGAACCTCACCAATGCTATCAGCCCGAAGTGTCCAACCTTATGTCTCACTCAGCTCTGGGTATAGATGAGGTAAATCCACGTTGCATCACAAGCCCTGAATGAATTATTTAAGAATTGCTCTCTATTTCACTGTCATTGTGTTTTGTTTTTGTAATTCATTTTGATAATAGGATTTATCGGATTTTCTATGCTGCCTTCATGTAGCTGTACACACACTTGATTCTCTTATGGAGACATATAAATCCAAGGGTTTGAAGATTCTTACTAGTCAGGTGTATTCCTAGGCATTGAATATAGGGTGTTTAGCCCATTTCGTTGAGCAAGTGGTAGGTCTTGACTATTACATATTTGACTTATGGAATGGTATCTGTGCTAATTTCTATCTCTGGTTTTATGCAGCACCCAACTCACCTTTCTCCTTAAGCAAACATAAGTTGGTTTTCTAAATTTGAGACCCTGTTCTGTTTTGTAATTCAGTTCATGTGTAGCCAAGATTACATTCCGTGTATTAGTGATATCTTATGATATTTCATTTTCTGTGTGACTTATTTCACTTAGAATCATTGTACCTGAATTCAATCATTATGCCACGACGGGCCTGATGATATAGATTTCATTGGTGAGTGATATTCCATTGTACGTACGTACCACAACTTCTTTATCCATTTTTCGCTTTCTGGGATATTTAACTTGTACCGTAGAAGATGTTCTTGTAAACAGAGCCGTCTGAAACTTTGGGGCGGCTCTGTGTTTTTGATTTTAATTTCCCTAAGCTATAGGACCATAAGTGGAAGTGCCGTAGGCTCCGTTGCTTTGTTTTTTAGGTGTTTCAGGAAACACCATACACTTCTCCAGAGTGGCTGTTGGCAATTTACATCCCACCCAACAGCATAACATGGCTCCCTGTTCTCCATGGCCTGTGCTGCCTTTCTGGATTTTACACTATTTTCAGATGGCCCTTTTGATTGGGGGGCAGTGAGACTTCATTGTAGCGCAGATTTGTCTAACATGCTTGCTTGGTTGGCCAAAAAGGGCGTATGCGTTTTTTCCTGAATATATTCAGGAAAAAACGCATACGCCGTTTTTGGCCACGTGCATCATTGTCGACGTTCTGCCTCTTTTCCTATGCTTTAAATGCAATTCTACTCTACTCCCCGAAACCACTTTCCTGCAATTCTGCCCCGATTTCAAGTCCTCTTCGCAGCCTTCCTTCAATATATTTTTGGACAATAGCTGTCATTTATAACTTTGCAGGTTTGAGAATTACAGTGCCCCTGAGCTCCTTTCTTCAAATCGCTTTCTGATGAGCTGGCCGCAAACCCGCAGGATTGCTTCAGGCCCTAATCTGGTTCTGGCAAGGCATGCTGAGCGTTTGGTTAATTCCACTTCCTGGTGGCAAATGAGCATTAAATTTGCCCGTGCAGACACCTACAGGTAGTCTCTCATTCGTTCTCCCTATTCCTGTTCATCTTGCGCAGAAATTGCAAACTGTGCCAAACAGGAGGTTAAAGGCACTGACTCTCCAAGTGGGGAGAGTGTTAGTAAAGGGTCTGGAATTGTGAACCCGAGTAAAAGGGGACGAAAACTGAGATGCATTTGAAAACGTTTCCCTGTGACACGGTGCACCATACTGTCGGTTTCCCATGCATGTTTTAGCTGAAGGAAGAATCGCTTAAACCTGGAGAGTTTGGACCCATGGAATGGGTACCATGCAGTATGACTTCAAATGGTCTGCATTTGCTCATTGAACCTCACCAATGCTATCAGCCCGAAGTGTCCACCCTTATGTCTCACTCAGCTCTGGGTGTAGATGAGGTAAATCCAGGTTGCATCACAAGCCCTGAATGAATTATTTAAGAATTGCTCTCTATTTCACTGTCATTGTGTTTTGTTTTTGTAATTCATTTTGATAATGGGATTTATCGGATTTTCTCTGCTGCCTTCATGCAGCTGTAGACACGCTTGATTCTCTTATGGAGACATATAAATCCATGGGTTTGAAGATTCTTTCTAGTCAGGTGTATTCCTAGGCGTTGAATAGAGGGTGTTTAGCCCATTTTGTTGAGCAAGGGGTAGGTTTTTACTATTACGTATTTGACGTAGGGAATGGTATGTGTGCTAACTTCTATCTCTGGTTTTATGCAGCACCCCAACTCACCTTTCCCATTAAGCAAACATAAGTTGGTTTTCTAAATTTGAGACCCTGTTCTGTTTTGTAATTCAGTTCATGTGTAGCCAAGATTACATTCCGTGTATTAGTGATATCTTATGATATTTCATTTTCTGTGTGACTTATTTCACTTAGAATCATTGTACCTGAATTCAATCATTATGCCACGACGGGCCTGATGATATAGATTTCATTGGTGAGTGATATTCCATTGTACGTACGTACCACAACTTCTTTATCCATTTTTCGCTTTCTGGGATATTTAACTTGTACCGTAGAAGATGTTCTTGTAAACAGAGCCGTCTGAAACTTTGGGGCGGCTCTGTGTTTTTGATTTTAATTTCCCTAAGCTATAGGACCATAAGTGGAACTGCCATAGGCTCCGTTGCTTTGTTTTTTAGGTGTTTCAGGAAACACCATACACTTCTCCAGAGTGGCTGTTGGCAATTTACATCCCACCCATCAGCATAACATGGCTCCCTGTTCTCCATGGCCTGTGCTGCCTTTCTGGATTTTACACTTTTTTCAGGTGACCCTTTTGACCGTGGGGCAGTGAGACTTCATTGTAGTGCAGATTTCTTTAACATGCTTGCTTGGTTGGCCAAAAAGGGCATATGCGTTTTTTCCTGAATATATTCAGGAAAAAACGCATATGCCCTTTTTGGCCACGTGCATCATTGTCGACGTTCTGCCTCTTTTCCTATGCTTTAAATGCAATTCCACTCTACTCCCTGAAACCGCTTTCCTGCAATTCTGCCCCGATTTCAAGTCCTCTTCGCAGCCTTCCTTCAGTATATTTTTGGACAATAGCTGTCATTTATAACTTTGCAGGATTGAGAATTACAGTTTTCCTGAGCTCCTTTCTTCAAATCGCTTTCTTGTGAGCTGGCCGCAAACCCGCAGGATTGATTCAGGCCCTAATCTGGTTCCGGCACGGCATGCTGAGCGTTTGGTTAATTCCTATTCCTGGTTGGAAATGAGCGTTAAATTTGCCCGTGCAGACACCTACAGCTATTCTCTCATTGGTTCTCCCTATTCCTGTTCATCTTGCGCAGAAATTGCAAACTGTGCCAAACAGGAGTTTAAAGGCACTGACTCTCCAAGTAGGGAGAGTGTTAGTAAAGGGTCTGGAATGGTGAAGCCGAGTAAAAGGGCCCGAAAACTGAGATGCATTTGAAAATGTTTCCCGGTCACACGGTGCACCATACTGTGGGTTTCCCATGCATGTTTTAGCTGAAGGAAGAATCGCTTAACCCTGGAGAGTTGGGACCCATGGAAGGGGTACCATGCAGTATGACATCAAATGGTCTGCATTTGCTCATCGAACCACACCAATGCTATCAGCCTGAAGTGTCCAACCTTATGTCTCACTCAGCTCTGGGTGTAGATGAGGTAAATCCAGGTTGCATCACAAGCCCTGAATGAATTATTTAAGCATTGCTCTCTATTTCACTCTCATTGTGTTTTGTTTTTTAATACATTTTGATAATGGGATTTATCGGATTTTCTCTGCTGCCTTCATGCAGCTGCACACACGCTTGATTCTCTTATGGAGACATATAAATCCATGGGTTTGAAGATTCTTACTAGTCAGATGTATTCCTAGGCGTTGAATATAGGGTGATTAGCCCATTTCGTTGAGCAAGTGGTAGGTCTTGACTATTACATATTTGACTTATGGAATGGTATCTGTGCTAATTTCTATCTCTGGTTTTATGCAGCACCCAACTCACCTTTCCCATTAAGCAAACATAAGTTGGTTTTCTAAATTTGAGACCCTGTTCTGTTTTGTAATTCAGTTCATGTGTAGCCAAGATTACATTCCGTGTATTAGTGATATCTTATGATATTTCATTTTCTGTGTGACTTATTTCACTTAGAATCATTGTACCTGAATTCAATCATTATGCCACGACGGGCCTGATGATATAGATTTCATTGGTGAGTGATATTCCATTGTACGTACGTACCACAACTTCTTTATCCATTTTGCGCTTTCTGGGATATTTAACTTGTACCGTAGAAGATGTTCTTGTAAACAGAGCCGTCTGAAACTTTGGGGCGGCTCTGTGTTTTTGATTTTAATTTCCCTAAGCTATAGGACCATAAGTGGAACTGCCATAGGCTCCGTTGCTTTGTTTTTTAGGTGTTTCAGGAAACACCATACACTTCTCCAGAGTGGCTGTTGGCAATTTACATCCCACCCATCAGCGTAACATGGCTCCCTGTTCTCCATGGCCTGTGCTGCCTTTCTGGATTTTACACTTTTTTCAGGTGACCCTTTTAACCGTGGGGCAGTGAGACTTCATTGTAGTGCAGATTTCTTTAACATGCTTGCTTGGTTGGCCAAAAAGGGCATATGCGTTTTTTCCTGAATATATTCAGGAAAAAACGCATATGCCCTTTTTGGCCACGTGCATCATTGTCGTCGTTCTGCCTCTTTTCCTATGCTTTAAATGCAATTCCACTCTACTCCCTGAAACCGCTTTCCTGCAATTCTGCCCCGATTTCAAGTCCTCTTCGCAGCCTTCCTTCAATATATTTTTGGACAATAGCTGTCATTTATAACTCTGCAGGTTTGTGAATTACAGTGCCCCTGAGCTCCATTCTTCAAATCGCTTTCTTGTGAGCTGGCCGCAGACCCGCAGGAATGCTTCAGGCCCGAATCTGGTTCCGGCATGGCATGCTGAGCCTTTGGTTAATTCCTCTTCCTGGTTGGAAATGAGCATTAAATTTGCCCGTGCAGACACCTACAGCTAGTCTCTCATTGGTTCTCCCTATTCCTGTTCATC
Organism: Delphinapterus leucas; assembly: GCF_059928025.1. Classification (NCBI taxonomy): domain Eukaryota; kingdom Metazoa; phylum Chordata; class Mammalia; order Artiodactyla; family Monodontidae; genus Delphinapterus; species Delphinapterus leucas. The sequence goes on along the minus strand of NW_028322233.1, from coordinate 15,520,418 downwards.
TTGCGCAGAAATTGCAAACTGTGCCAAACAGCAGGTTAAAGCCACAGACTCTCCAAGTGGGGAGAGTGTTAGTAAAGGGTCTGGAATTGTGAACCCGAGTAAAAGGGGCCGAAAACTGAGATGCATTTGAAAACGTTTCCCAGTCACACAGTGCACCATACTGTGGGTTTCCCATGCATGCTTTAGCTGAAGGAAGAATCGCTTAAACCTGGAGAGTTGGGACCCATGGAATGGGTACCATGCAGTATGACTTCAAATGGTCTGCATTTGCTCATCGAACCTCACCAATGCTATCAGCCCGAAGTGTCCAACCTTATGTCTCACACAGCTCTGGGTGTAGATGAGGTAAATCCAGGTTGCATCACAAGCCCTGAATGAATTATTTAAGAATTGCTCTCTATTTCACTGTCATTGTGTTTTGTTTTTGTAATTCATTTTGATAATGTGATTTATCGGATTTTCTCTGCTGCCTTCATGCAGCTGTACACACGCTTGATTCTCTTATGGAGACATATAAATCCATGGGTTTGAAAATTCTTTCTAGTCAGGTGTATTCCTTGGTGTTGAATATAAGGTGTGTAGCCCATTTCGTTGAGCAAGGGGTAGGTCCTGACTGTTACATATTTGACGCATGGAATGGTGTCTGCGCTAATTTCTATCTCTGGTTTTATGCAGCACACCAACTCACATTTCCCCTTAAGCAAACATAAGTTGGTTTTCTAAATTTGAGACCCTGTTCTGTTTTGTAATTCAGTTCATGTGTAGCCAATATTGCATTCCGTGTATTAGTGATATCTTATGATGTTTCATTTTCTGTGTGACTTATTTCACTTAGAATCATCGTACCTGAATCCACTCATTATGCCATGACGGGCCAGATTACATAGATTTCATTGGTGAGTGATATTCCATTGTACGTACGTACCACAACTTCTTTATCCATTTTTCGCTTTCTGGGGTATTTAACTTGTACCGTAGACGAGGTTCTTTTAAACAGAGCCGTCTGAAACTTTGGGGTGGCTGTGTGTTTTTGATTTTAATTTCCCTAAGCTATAGGACCATAAGTGGAAGTGCCGTAGGCTCCGTTGCTTTGTTTTTTAGGAGTTTCAGGAAACACCATAAACTTCTCCAGAGTGGCTGTTGGCATTTTACATCCCACCCATCAGCATAACAAGGCTCCCTGTTCTCCATGGCCTGTGCTGCATTTCTGGATTTTACACTTTTTTCAGATGGCCCTTTTGACCGGGGGGCAGTGAGACTTCATTGTAGTGCAGATTTCTTTAACATGCTTGCTTGGTTGGCCAAAAAGGGCGTATGCGTTTTTTCCTGAATATATTCAGGAAAAAACACATACGCCCTTTTTGGCCAAGTGCATCATTGTCGACGTTCTGCCTCTTTTCCTATGCTTTAAAAGCAATTCCCGTCTACCCCCTGAAATCGTTTTCGTGCAATTCTGCCCCGCTTTCAAGTCCTCTTCGCAGCCTTCCTTCAATATATTTTTGGACGATAGCTGTCATTTATAACTCTGCAGGTTTGTGAATTACAGTGCCCCTGAGCTCCTTTCTTCAAATCGCTTTCTTTTGAGCTGGTCGCAAACCCTCAGGATTGATCCAGGCCCTAATCTGGTTCCGGCACGGCATGCTGAGCCTTTGGTTAATTCCTCTTCCTGGTTGGAAATGAGCGTTAAATTTGCCCATTCAGACACCTACAGCTAGTCTCTCATTGGTTCTCCCTATTCCTGTTCATCTTGTGCAGAAATTGCAAACTGTCCCAAAAAGGAGGTTAAAGGCACTGACTCTCCAAGTGGGGAGAGTGTTAGTAAAGCGTCTGGAATTGTGAACCCCAGTAAAATGGGAGAAAAACTGAGATGCATTTGAAAACGTTTCCCGGTCACACGGTGCACCATACTGTGGGTTTCCCATGCATGCTTTAGCTGAAGGAAGAATCACTTAAACCTGGAGAGTTGGGACCCATGGAATGGGTACCATGCAGTATGACTTCAAATGGTGTGCATTTGCTCATCGAACCTCACCAATGCTATCAGCCCGAAGTGTCCAACCTTATGTCTCACTCAGCTCTGGGTTTAGATGAGGTAAATCCAGGTTGCATCACAAGCCCTGAATGAATTATTTAAGAATTGCTCTCTATTTCACTGTCATTGTGTTTTGTTTTTGTAATTCATTTTGATAATAGGATTTATCGGATTTTCTCTGCTGCCTTCATGCAGCTGTACACACGCTTGATTCTCTTATGGAGACATATAAATCCATGGGTTTGAAGATTCTTACTCGTCAGGTGTATTCCTAGGCGTTGAATATAGGGTGTTTAGCCCATTTCGTTGAGCAAGGGGTAGGTCTTGACTATTACGTATTTGACGTATGGAATGGTATCTGTGCTAAGTTCTATCTCTGGTTTTATGCAGCACCCCAACTCACCTTTCCCCTTAAGCAAACATAAGTTGGTTTTCTAAATTTGAGGCCCTGTTCTGTTTTGTAATTCAGTTCATGTGTAGCCAAGATTATATTTGGTGTATTAGTGATATCTTATGATGTTTCATTTTCTGTGTGACTTATTTCACTTAGAATCATCATACCTGAATCCACTCATTATGCCAGGACGGGCCAGATGACATAGACTTCATTGGTGAGTGATATTCCATTGTACGTACGTACCACAACTTCTTTATACATTTTTCCCTTTCTGGGATATTTAACTTGTACCGTAGACGAGGTTCTTGTAAACAGAGCCGTCTGAAACTTTGGGGTGGCTGTGTGTTTTTGATTTTAATTTCCCTAAGCTATAGGACCATAAGTGGAAGTGCCGTAGGCTCCGTTGCTTTGTTTTTTAGGTGTTCCAGGAAACACCATACACTTCTCCAGAGTGGCTGTTGGCAATTTACATCCCACCCATCAGCATAACAAGGCTCCCTGTTCTCCATGGCCTGTGCTGCATTTCTGGATTTTACACTTTTTTCAGATGGCCCTTTTGACCGGGGGGCAGTGAGACTTCATTGTAGTGCAGATTTCTTTAACATGCTTGCTTGGTTGGCCAAAAAGTGCGTATCCGTTTTTTCCTGAATATATTCAGGAAAAAACGCATACGCCCTTTTTGGCCAAGTGCATCATTGTCGACGTTCTGCCTCTTTTCCTATGCTTTAAATGCAATTCCAGTCTACCCCCTGAAATCGTTTTCCTGCAATTCTGCCCCGCATTCAAGTCCTCTTCGCAGCCTTCCTTCAATATATTTTTGGACGATAGCTGTCATTTATAACTCTGCAGGTTTGTGAATTACAGTGCCCCTGAGCTCCTTTCTTCAAATCGCTTTCTTGTGAGCTGGCCGCAAACCCGCAGGATTGCTTCAGGCCCTAATCTGGTTCCGGCACGGCATGCTGAGCCTTTTGTTAATTCCTCTTCCTGGTTGGAAATGAGCGTTAAATTTGCCCGTGCAGACACCTACAGCTAGTCTCTCATTGGTTCTCCTTATTCCTGTTCATCTTGCGCAAAAATTGCAAACTGTGCCAAACAGGAGGTTAAAGGCACTGACTCTCCAAGTGGGGAGAGTGTTAGTAAAGGGTCTGGAATTGTGAACCCGAGTAAAAGGGGACAAAAACTGAGATGCATTTAAAACGTTTCCCGGTCACACGGTGCACCATACTGTGGGTTTCCCATGCATGCTTTAGCTGAAGGAAGAATCGCTTAAACCTGGAGAGTTGGGACCCATGGAATGGGTACCATGCAGTATGACTTCAAATGGTCTGCATTTGCTCATCGAACCTCACCAATGCTATCAGCCCGAAGTGTCCAACCTTATGTCTCACTCAGCTCTGGGTTTAGATGAGGTAAATCCAGGTTGCATCACAAGCCCTGAATGAATTATTTAAGAATTGCGCTCTATTTCACTGTCATTGTGTTTTGTTTTTGTAATACATTTTGATAATAGGATTTATCGGATTTTCTCTGCTGCCTTCATGCAGCTGTACACACGCTTGATTCTCTTATGGAGACATATAAATCCATGGGTTTGCAGATTCTTACTAGTAAGGTGTATTCCTAGGCGTTGAATATAGGGTGTTTAGCCCATTTCGTTGAGCAAGTGGTACGTCTTGACTATTACGTATTTGACATATGGAATGGTATCTGTGCTAATTTCTAACTCTGGTTTTATGCAGCACCCCTACTCACCTTTCCCCTTACGCAAACATAAGTTGGTTTTCTAAATTTGAGACCTTGTTCTGTTTTGTAATTCAGTTCATGTGTAGCCAAGTTTACATTCCGTGTATTAGTGATATGATGTTTCATTTTCTGTGTGACTTATTTCACTTAGAATCATTGTACCTGAATCCACTCATTATGCCATGACGGGCCTGATGATATAGATTTCATTGGTGAGTGATATTCCATTGTACGTACGTACCACAATTTCTTTATCCATTTTTCCCTTTCTGGGATATTTAACTTGTACCGTAGACGAGGTTCTTGTGAAGAGAGCTGTCTGAAACTTTGGGGTGGCTGTGTGTTTTTGATTTTAATTTCTCAAAGCTATAGGACCATAAGTGGAAGTGCCGTAGGCTCTCTTGCTTTGTATTTTAGATGTTTCAGGAAACACCATACACTTCTCCAGAGTGGCTGTTGGCAATTTACATCCCACCCATCAGCATAACAAGGCTCCCTGTTCTCCATGGCCTGTACTGCCTTTCTGGATTTTACACTTTTTTCAGATGGCCCTTTTGACCGGGGGGCAGTGAGACTTCATTGTAGTGCAGATTTCTTTAACATGCTTGCTTGGTTTGCCAAAAGGGCGTATGCGTTTTTTCCTGAACATATTCTGGAAAAAACGCATACGCCCTTTTTGTCCAAGTGCATCATTGTTGACGTTCTTCCTCTTTTCCTATGCTTTAAGTGCAATTCCTGTCTACCCCCTGAAATCGTTGTCCTGCAATTCTGCCCCGCTTTCAAGTCCTCTTCGCAGCCTTGCTTCAATATAGTTTTGGACGATACCTGTCATTTATAACTCTGCAGGTTTGTGAATTACAGTGCCCCTGAGCTCCTTTCTTTAAATCGCTTTCTTGTGAGCTGGCCGCAAACCCGCAGGATTGCTTCAGGCCATAATCTGGTTCCGGCATGGCATGCTGAGCCTGTGGTTAATTCCTCTTCCCGGTGGGAAGTGAGCATTAAATTTGCCCGTGCAGACACCTACAGCTAGTCTCTCATTGGTTCTCCCTATTCCTGTTCATCTTGCGCAGAAATTGCAAACTGTGCCAAACAGCAGGTTAAAGGCACTGGCTCTCCAAGTGGGGAGAGTGTTAGTAAAGGGTCTGGAATTGTGAACCCGAGGAAATGGGGACGAAAACTGAGATGCATTTGAAAAGGTTTCCCGGTCACACGGTGCACCATACTGTGGGTTTCCCATGCATGTTTTAGCTGAAGGAAGAATCGCTTAAACCTGGAGAGTTGGGACCCATGGAATGGGTACCATGCAGTATGACTCAATTGGTCTGCATTTGCTCATCGAACCTCACCAATGCTATCAACCCGAAGTGTCCAACCTTATGTCTCACTCAGCTCTGGGTTTAGATGAGGTAAATCCAGGTTGCATCACAAGCCCTGAATGAATTATTTAAGAATTGCTCTCTATTTCACTGCCATTGTGTTTTGTTTTTGTAATTCATTTTGATAATAGGATTTATCGGATTTTCTCTGCTGCCTTCATGCAGCTGTACACACGCTTGATTCTCTTATGGAGATATATAAATCCATGGGTTTGAAGATTCTTACTAGTCAGGGGTATTCCTAGGCGTTGAATATAGGGTGTTTAGCCCATTTCGTTGAGCAAGGGGTAGGTCTTGACTATTACGTATTTGACGTATGGAATGGTATCTGTGCTAATTTCTAACTCTGGTTTTATGCAGCACCCTGATTCACCTTTCCCCTTAAGCAAACATAAGTTGGTTTTCTACATTTGAGACCCTGTTCTGTTTTGTAATTCAGTTCATGTGTAGCCAAGATTACATTCCGTGTATTAGTGATATCTTATGATGTTTCATTTTCTGTGTGACTTATTTCACTTAGAATCATCGTACCTGAATCCACTCATTATGCCACGACGGGCCAAATGACATAGATTTCATTGGTGAGTGATATTCCATTGTACGTACGTACCACAACTTCTTTATCCATTTTTCGCTTTCTGGGATATTTAACTTGTACCGTAGACGAGTTTCTTGCAAACAGAGCCGTCTGAAACTTTGGGGTGGCTGTGTGTTTTTGATTTTAATTTCCCTAAGCTATAGGACCATAAGTGGAAGTGCCTTAGGCTCCGTTGCTTTGTTTTTTAGGTGTTTCAGGAAACACCATACACTTCTTCAGAGTGGCTCTTAGCAATTTACATCCCACCCATCAGCATAACAAGGCTCCCTGTTCTCCATGGTCTGTGCTGCATTTCTGGATTTTACACATTTTTCAGATCGCCCTTTTGACCGGGGGGCAGTGAGACTTCATTGTAGTGCAGATTTCTTTAACATGCTTGCTTGGTTTGCCAAAAGGGCGTATGCGTTTTTTCCTGAATATATTCCGGAAAAAACGCATACGCCCTTTTTGTCCTAGTGCATCATTGTTGACGTTCTGCCTCTTTTCCTATGCTTTAAGTGCAATTCCAGTCTACCCCCTGAAATCGTTTTCCTGCAATTCTGCCCCGCTTTAAAGTCCTCTTCGCAGCCTTGCTTCAATATAGTTTTGGACGATAGCTGTCATTTATAACTCTGCAGGTTTGTGAATTACAGTGCCCCTGAGCTCCTTTCTTCAAATCGCTTTCTTGTGAGCTGGCCGCAAACCCGCAGGATTGCTTCAGGCCATAATCTGGTTCCTGCATGGCAGGCTGAGCCTTTGGTTAATTCCTCTTCCCGGTGGGAAGTGAGCGTTAAATTTGCCCGTGCAGACACCTACAGCTAGTCTCTCATTGGTTCTCCCTATTCCTGTTCATCTTGCGCAGAATTTGCAAACTGTGCCAAACAGCAGGTTAAAGGCACTGACTCTCCAAGTGGGGAGAGTGTTAGTAAAGGGTCTGGAATTGTGAACCCGAGTAAAAGGGGACGGAAACTGAGATGCATTTGAAAACGTCCCGGTCACACGGTGTACCATACTGTGGGTTTCCCATGCATGTTTTAGCTGAAGGAAGAATCGCTTAAACCAGGAGATTTGCGACCCTTGGAATTGGTACCATGCAGTATGACTTCAAATGGTCTGCATTTGCTCATCGAACCTCACCAATGTTATCAGCCCGAAGTGTCCAACCTTATGTCTCACACAGCTCTGGGTGTAGATGAGGTAAATGCAGGTTGCATCACAAGCCCTGAGTGAATTATTTAAGAATTGCTCTCTATTTCACTGTCATTGTGTTTTGTTTTTGTAATTCATTTTGATAATAGGATTTATCGGATTTTCTCTGCTGCCTTCATGCAGCTGTACACACGCTTGATTCTCTTATGGAGACATATAAATCCATGGGTTTGAAGATTCTTACTAGTCTGGTGTATTCCTAGGCATTGAATAGAGGGTGTTTAGCCCATTTCGTTCAGCAAGGGGTAGGTCTTGACTATTACGTATGTGACGTATGGAATGGTATCTGTGCTAATTTCTATCTCTGGTTTTATGCAGCACCCCAAATCACCTTTCCCCTTAAGCAAACATAAGTTGGTTTTCTAAATTTGAGACCCTGTTCTGTTTTGTAATTCAGTTCATGTGTAGCCAAGATTACATTCCGTGTATTAGTGATATGATGTTTCATTTTCTGTGTGACTTATTTCACTTAGAATCATTGTACCTGAATCCACTCATTATGCCACGACGGGCCTGATGATATAGATTTCATTGGTGAGTGATATTCCATTGTACGTACGTACCACAATTTCTTTATCCATTTTTCGCTTTCTGGGATATTTAACTTGTACCGTAAACGAGGTTCTTGGGAAGAGAGCCATCTGAAACTTTGGGGTGGCTGTGTGTTTTTGATTTTAATTTCCCTAAGTTATTGGACCATAAGTGGAAGTGCCGTAGGCTCCGTTGCTTTGTTTTTTAGGTGTTTCAGGAAACACCATACACTTCTCCAGAGTGGCTCTTGGCAATTTACATCCCACCCATCAGCATAACAAGGCTCCCTGTTCTCCATGGCCTGTGCTGCCTTTCTGGATTTTACACTTTTTTCAGATGGCCCTTTTGACCGGGCGGCAGTGAGACTTCATTTTAGTGCAGATTTCTTTAACATGCTTGCTTTGTTGGCCAGAAAGTGCGTATGCGTTTTTTCCTGAATATATTCAGGAAAAAACGCATACGCCCTTTTTGGCCAAGTGCATCATTGTCGACGTTCTGCCTCTTTTCCTATGCTTTAAATGCAATTCCAGTCTGCACCCTGAAATCGTTGTCCTGCAATACTGCCCCGCTTTCAAGTCCTCTTCGCAGCCTTCCTTCAATATATTTTTGGACGATAGCTGTCATTTATAACTCTGCAGGTTTGTGAATTACAGTGCCCCTGAGCTCCTTTCTTCAAATCGCCTTCTTGTGAGCTGGCCGCAAACCCGCAGGATTGCTTCAGGCCCTAATCTGGTTCAGGCACGGCATGCTGAGCCTTTGGTTAATTCCTCTTCCTGGTTGGAAATGAGCATTAAATTTGCCCGTGCAGACACCTACAGCTAGTCTCTCATTGGTTCTCCTTATTCCTGTTCATCTTGCGCAAAAATTGCAAAGTGTGCCAAACAGGATGTTAAAGGCACTGACTCTCCCAGTGGGGAGAGTGTTAGTAAAGGGTCTGGAATTGTGTACCCGAGTAAAAGGGGACAAAAACTGAGATGCATTTGAAAAAGTTTCCCGGTCACACGGTGCACCAAACTGTGGGATTCCCATGCATGTTTTAGCTGAAGGAAGAATCGCTTAAACCTGGACAGTTGGGACCCAGGAAAAAACTCGTACGCCCTTTTTGGCCAAGTGCATCATTGTTGACGTTCTGCCTCTTTTCCTATGCTTTAAATGCAATTCCAGTCTACCCCCTGAAATCGTTGTCCTGCAATTCTGCCCCGCTTTCAAGTCCTCTTCGCAGCCTTCCTTCAATATATTTTTGGACGATAGCTGGCATTTATAACTCTGCAGGTTTGTGAATTACAGTGCCCCTGAGCTCCTTTCTTCAAATCGCTTTCTTGTGAGCTGGCCGCAAACCCGCAGGATTGCTTCAGGCCCTAATCTCTTTCCGGCACGGCATGCTGAGCCTTTGGTTAATTCCTCGTCCTGGTGGGAAATGAGCATTAAATTTGCCCGTGCAGACACCTACAGCTAGTCTCTCATTGGTTCTCCTTATTCCTGTTCATCTTAAGCAGAAATTGCAAACTGTGCCAAACAGCAGGTTAAAGGCACTGACTCTCCAAGTGGGGAGAGTGTTAGTAAAGGGTCTGGAATTGTGAACCCGAGTAAAAGGGGACGAAAACTGAGATGCATTTGAAAACGTTTCCCGGTCACACGGTGCACCATACTGTGGGTTTCCCATGCATGTTTTAGCTGAAGGAAGAATTGCTTAAACCTGGAGAGTTGGGACCCACGGAATGGGTACCATGCAGTATGACTTGAAATGGTCTGCATTTGCTCATCGAACCTCACCAATGCTATCAGCCCGAAGTGTCCAACCTTATGTCTCACTCAGCTCTGGGTTTTGATGAGGTAAATCCAGGTTGCATCACAAGCCCTGAATGAATTATTTAAGAATTGCTCTCTATTTCACTGTCATTGTGTTTTGTTTTTGTAATTCATTTTGATAATAGGATTTATCGGATTTTCTCTGCTGCCTTCATGCAGCTGTACACACGCTTGATTCTCTTATGGAGACATATAAATCCATGGGTTTGAAGATTCAAACTAGTCAGTTGTATTCCTAGGCGTTGAATATAGGGTGTTTAGCCCATTTCGTTGAGCAAGGGGTAGGTCTTGACTATTACATATTTGACGTGTGGAATGGTATCTGTGCTAATTTCTATCTCTGGTTTTATGCAGCACCCCAACTCACCTTTCCCCTTAAGCATACATAAGTTGGTTTTCTAAATTTGAGACCCTGTTCTGTTTTGTAATTCAGTTCATGTGTAGCCAAGATTACATTCCGTATATTAGTGACATCTTATGATGTTTCATTTTCTGTGTGACTTATTTCACTTAGAATCATCGTACCTGAATCCACTCATTATGCCACGACGGGCCAGGTGACATAGATTTCATTGGTGAGTGATATTCCATTGTACGTACGTACCACAACTTCTTTATCCATTTTTCGCTTTCTGGGATATTTAACTTGTACCGTAGACGAGGTTCTTGTAAACAGAGCCGTCTGAAACTTTGGGGTGGCTGTGTGTTTTTGATTTTAATTTCCCTAAGCTATAGGACCATAAGTGGAAGTGCCATAGGTTCCGTTGCGTTGTTTTTTAGGTGTTTCAGGAAACACCATACACTTCTCCAGAGTGGCTCTTGGCAATTTACATCCCACCCATCAGCATAACAAGGCTCCCTGTTCTCCATGGCCTGTGCTGCATTTCTGGATTTTACACTTTTTTCAGATGGCCCTTTTGACCGGGGGGCAGTGAGACTTCATTGTAGTGCAGATTCCTTTAACATGCTTGCTTGGTTGTCCAAAAAGGGTGTATGCGTTTTTTCCTGAATATATTCAGGAAAAAACGCATACGCCCTTTTTGGCCAAGTGCATCATTGTCGACGTTCTGCCTCTTTTCCTATGCTTTAAATGCAATTCCAGTCTACCCCCTGAAATCGTTTTCCTGCAATTCTGCCCTGCGTTCAAGTCCTCTTCGCAGCCTTCCTTCAATATATTTTTGGACGATAGCTGTCATTTATAACTCTGCAGGTTTGTGAATTACAGTGCCCCTGAACTCCTTTCTTCAAATCGCTTTCTTGTGAGCTGGCCGCAAACCCGCAGGATTGCTTCAGGCCCTAATCTGGTTCCGGCACGGCATGCTGAGCCTTTGGTTAATTCCTCTTCCTGGTGGAAATGAGCATTAAATTTGCCCGTGCAGACACCTACAGCTAGTTTCTCATTGGTTCTCCCTATTCCTGTTCATCTTGCGCAGAAATTGCAAACTGCCCCAAACAGGAGGTTAAAGGCACTGACTCTCCAAGTGGGGAGAGTGTTAGTAAAGGGTCTGGAATTGTGAACCCGAGTAAAAGGGGCAAAAACTGAGATGCATTTGAAAACGTTTCCCGGTCACACGGTGCACCATAATGTGGGTTTCCCATGCATGTTTTAGCTGAAGGAAGAATCGCTTAAACCTGGAGAGTTGGGACCCATGGAATGGGTACCATGCAGTATGACTTCAAATGGTCTGCATTTGCTCATCGAACCTCACCAATGCTATCAGCCCGAAGTGTCCAACCTTATGTCTCACTCAGCTCTGGGTTTAGATGAGGTAAATCCAGGTTGCATCACAAGCCCTGAATGAATTATTTAAGAATTGCTCTCTATTTCACTGCCATTGTGTTTTGTTTTTGTAATTCATTTTGATAATAGGATTTATCGGATTTTCTCTGCTGCCTTCATGCAGCTGTACACACGCTTGATTCTCTTATGGAGACATATAAATCCATGGGTTTGAAAATTCTTACTAGTCAGGTGTATTCCTAGGCGTTGAATATAGGGTGTTTAGCCCATTTGGTTGAGCAAGGTGTAGGTCTTGACTATTACATATTTGACGTATGGAATTGTATCTGTGCTAATTTCTATCTCTGGTTTTATGCAGCACCCCAACTCACCTTTCCCCTTAAGCAAACATAAGTTGGTTTTCTAAATTTGAGACCCTGTTCTGTTTTGTAATTTAGTTCATGTGTAGCCAAGATTACATTCCGTGTATTAGTGACATCTTATGATGTTTCATTTTCTGTGTGATTTATTTCACTTAGAATCATCGTACCTGAATCCACTCATTATGCCACGACGGGCCAAATGACATAGATTTCATTGGTGAGTGATATTCCATTGTACGTACGTTTCACAACTTCTTTATCCATTTTTCGCTTTCTGGGATATTTAACTTGTACCGTAGACGAGTTTCTTGCAAACAGAGCCATCTGAAACTTTGGGGTGGCTGTGTGTTTTTGATTTTAATTTCCCTAAGCTATAGGACCATAAGTGGAAGTGCCGTAGGCTCCGTTGCTTTGTTTTTTAGGTGTTTCAGTAAACACCATACACTTCTCCAGAGTGGCTGTTGGCAATTTACATCCCACCCATCAGCATAACAAGGCTCCCTGTTCTCCATGGCCTGTGCTGCATTTCTGGATTTTACACTTTTTTCAGATGGCCCTTTTGACCGGGGGGCAGTGAGACTTCATTGTAGTGCAGATTTCTTTAACATGCTTGCTTGGTTGGCCAAAAAGTGCGTATGCGTTATTTCCGGAATATATTCAGGAAAAAACGCATACGCCCTTTTTGGCCAAGTGCATCATTGTCGACGTTCTGCCTCTTTTCCTATGCTTTAAATGCAATTCCAGTCTACCCCCTGAAATCGTTTTCCTGCAATTCTGCCCCGCTTTCAAGTCCTCTTCGCAGCCTTCCTTCAATATATTTTTGGACGATAGCTGTCATTTATAACTCTGCAGGTTTGTGAATTACAGTGCCCCTGAGCTCCTTTCTTCAAATCGCTTTCTTGTGAGCTGGCCGCAAACCCACAGGATTGCTTCAGGCCCTAATCTGGTTCCGGCACGGCATGCTGAGCCTTTGGTTAATTCCTCTTCCTGGTTGGAAATGAGCGTTAAATTTGCCCGTGCAGACACCTACAGCTAGTCTCTCATTGGTTCTCCTTATTCCTGTTCATCTTGCGCAAAAATTGCAAACTGTGCCAAACAGGATGTTAAAGGCAATGACTCTCCAAGTGGGGAGAGTGTTAGTAAAGGGTCTGGAATTGTGAACCCGAGTTAAAGGGGACAAAAACTGAGATGCATTTGAAAACGTTTCCCAGTCACACGGTGCACCATACTGTGGGTTTCCCATGCATGCTTTAGCTGAAGGAAGAATCGCTTAAACCTGGAGTGTTGGGACCCATGGAATGGGTAACATGCATTATGACTTCAAATGGTCTGCATTTGCTCATCGAACCTCACCAATGCTATCAGCCCGAAGTGTCCAACCTTATGTCTCACTCAGCTCTGGGTTTTGATGAGGTAAATCCAGGTTGCATCACAAGCCCTGAATGAATTATTTAAGAATTGCTCTCTATTTCACTGTCATTGTGTTTTGTTTTTGTAATTCATTTTGATAATAGGATTAATCGGATTTTCTCTGCTGCCTTCATGCAGCTGTACAGACGCTTGATTCTCTTATGGAGACATATAAATCCATGGGTTTGAAGATTCTTACTAGTCAGGTGTATTCCTAGGCGTTGAATATAGGGTGTTTAGCCCATTTCGTTGAGCAAGTGGTACGTCTTGACTATTACGTATTTGATATATGGAATGGTATCTGTGCTAATTTCTAACTCTGGTTTTATGCAGCACCCCAACTCACCTTTCCCCTTACGCAAACATAAGTTGGTTTTCTAAATTTGAGACCCTGTTCTGTTTTGTAATTCAGTTCATGTGTAGCCAAGATTACATTCCGTGTATTAGTGATATGATGTTTCATTTTCTCTGTGACTTATTTCACTTAGAATCATTGTACCTGAATCCACTCATTATGCCACGATGGGCCTGATGATATAGATTTCATTGGTGAGTGATATACCATTGTACGTACGTACCACAATTTCTTTATCCATTTTTTGCTTTCTGGGATATTTAACTTGTACCGTAGAGGAGGTTCTTGTGAAGAGAGCCGTCTGAAACTTTGGGGTGGCTGTGTGTTTTTGATTTTAATTTCCCTAAGCTATAGGACCATAAGTGGACGTGCCGTAGGCTCTCTTGCTTTGTTTTTTAGGTGTTCCAGGAAACACCATACACTTCTCCAGAGTGTCTCTTCGCAATTTACATCCCACCCATCAGCATAACAAGGCTCCCTGTTCTCCATGGCCTGTACTGCCTTTCTGGATTTTACACTTTTTTCAGATGGCCCTTTTGTCCGGGGGGCAGTGAGACTTCATTGTAGTGCAGATTTCTTTAACATGCTTACTTGGTTGGCCAGAACGTGCGTATGCGTTTTTTCCTGAATATATTCCGGAAAAAACGCATACGCCCTTTTTGGCCAAGTGCATCATTGTCGACGTTCTGCCTCTTTTCCTATGCTTTAAATGCAATTCCAGTCTACACCCTGAAATCGTTTTCCTGCAATTCTGCCCCGCTTTCAAGTCCTCTTCGCAGCCTTCCTTCAATATATTATTGGACGATAGCTGTCATTTATAACTCTGCAGGTTTGTGAATTACAGTGCCCCTGAGCTCCTTTCTTCAAATCGCTTTCTTGTGAGCTGGCCGCAAACCCACAGGATTGCTTCAGGCCCTAATCTGGTTCCGGCACGGCATGCTGAGCCTTTGGTTAATTCCTATTCCTGGTGGGAAATGAGCATTAAATTTGCCCGTGCAGACACCTACAGCTAGTCTCTCATTGGTTCTCCCTATTCCTGTTCATCTTGCGCAGAAATTGCAAACTGGGCCAAACAGCAGGTTAAAGACACTGGCTCTCCAAGTGGGGAGAGTGTTAGTAAAGCGTCTGGAATTGTGAACCCGACTAAATGGGGACGAAAACTGAGATGCATTTGAAAACGTTTCCCGGTCACACGGTGCACCATACTGTGGGTTTCCCATGCATGTTTTAGCTGAAGGAAGAATCGCTTAAACCTGGAGAGTTGGGACCCACGGAATGGGTACCATGCAGTATGACTTCAAATGGTCTGCATTTGCTCATCGAACCTCACCAATGCTATCATCCCGAAGTGTCCAACCTTATGTCTCACTCAGCTCTGGGTGTAGATTAGGTAAATCCAGGTTGCATCACAAGCCCTGAATGAATTATTTAAGAATTGCTCTCTATTTCACTGTCATTGTGTTTTCTTTTTATAATTCATTTTGATAATGGGATTTATCGATTGTCTCTGCTGCCTTCATGCAGCTGTACACACGCTTGATTCTCTTATGGAGACAAATAAATCCATGTGTTTGAAGATTCTTTCTAGTCAGGTGTATTCCTAGGCGTTGAATATAGGGTGTTTAGCCCATTTGGTTGAGCAAGGTGTAGGTCTTGACTATTACTTATTTGACGTATGGAATGGTATCTGTGCTAATTTCTATCTCTGCTTTTATGCAGGACCCCAACTCACCTTTCCCCTTAAGCAAACATAAGTTGGTTTTCTTAATTTGAGACTCTGTTCTGTTTTGTAATTCAGTTCATGTGTAGCCAAGAATACATTCCGTGTATTAGTGACATCTTATGATGTTTCATTTTCTGTGTGATTTATTTCACTTAGAATCATCGTACCTGAATCCACTCATTATGCCACGACGGGCCAGATGACATAGATTTCATTGTTGAGTGATATTCCATTGTACATACGTACCACAACTTCTTTATCCATTTTTCGCTTTCTGGGATATTTAACTTGTACCGTTGACGAGGTTCTTGTAAACAGAGCCGTCTGAAACTTTGGGGTGGCTGTGTGTTTTTGATTTTAATTTCCCTAAGCTATAGGACCATAAGTGGAAGTGCCGTAGGCTCCGTTGCTTTGTTTTTTAGGTGTTTCAGGAAACACCATACAATTCTCCAGAGTGGCTGTTGGCAATTTACATCCCACCCATCAGCATAACAAGGCTCCCTGTTCTCCATGGCCTGTGCTGCATTTCTGGATTTTACACTTTTTTCAGATGGCCCTTTTGACCGGGGGGCAGTGAGACTTCATTGTAGTGCAGATTTCTTTAACATGCTTGCTTGGTTGGCCAAAAAGTGCGTATGCGTTATTTCCTGAATATATTCAGGAAAAAAACGCATACGCACTTTTTGGCCAAGTGCATCATTGTCGACGTTCTGCCTCTTTTCCTATGCTTTAAATGCAATTCCAGTCTACCCCCTGAAATCGTTTTCCTGCAATTCTGCCCCGCTTTCAAGTCCTCTTCGCAGCCTTCCTTCAATATATTTTTGGACGATAGCTTTCATTTATAACTCTGCAGTTTTGTGAATTACAGTGACCCTGAGCTCCTTTCTTCAAATCGCTTTCTTGTGAGCTGGCCGCAAACCCACAGGATTGCTTCAGGTCCTAATCTGGTTCCGGCACGGCATGGTGAGCCTTTGGTTAATTCCTCTTCCTGGTTGGAAATGAGCGTTAAATTTGCCCGTGCAGACACCTACAGCTAGTCTCTCATTGGTTCTCCTTATTCCTGTTCATCTTTCGCAAAAATTGCAAACTGTGCCAAACAGGAGGTTAAAGGCACTGTCTCTCCAAGTGGGGAGAGTGTTAGTAAAGGGTCTGGAATTGTGAACCCTAGTAAAATGGGACAAAAACTGAGATGCATTTGAAAACGTTTCCCGGTCACACGGTGCACCATACTGTGGGTTTCACATGCATGCTTTAGCTGAAGGAAGAATCGCTTAAACCTGGAGAGTTGGGACCCATGGAATGGGTACCATGCACTATGACTTCAAATGGTCTGCATTTGCTCATCGAACCTCACCAATGCTATCAGCCCGAAGTGTCCAACCTTATGTCTCACTCAGCTCTGGGTTTTGATGAGGTAAATCCAGGTTGCATCACAAGCCCTGAATGAATTATTTAAGAATTGCTCTCTATTTCACTGTCATTGTGTTTTGTTTTTGTAATTCATTTTGATAATAGGATTAGTCGGATTTTCTCTGCGGCCTTCATGCAGCTGTACAGATGCTTGATTCTCTTATGGAGACATATAAATCCATGGGTTTGAAGATTCTTACTAGTCAGGTGTATTCCTAGGCGTTGAATATAGGGTGTTTAGCCCATTTCGTTGAGCAAGTGGTACGTCTTGACTATTACGTATTTGACGTATGGAATGGTATCTGTGATAATTTCTAACTCTGGTTTTATGCAGCACCCCAACTCACCTTTCCCCTTAAGCAAACATAAGTTGGTTTTCTAAATTTGAGACCCTGTTCTGTTTTGTAATTCACTTCATGTGTAGCCAAGATTACATTCGGTGTATTGGTGACATCTTATGATGTTTCATTTTCTGTGTGATTTATTTCACTTAGAATCATCGTACCTGAATCCACTCATTATGCCACGACGGGCCTGATGACATAGATTTCATTGGTGAGTGATATTCCATTGTACGTACGTACCACAACTTCTTTATCCATTTTTCGCTTTCTGGGATATTTAACTTGTCCCGTAGACGAGGTTCTTGTAAACAGAGCCGTCTGAAACTTTGGGGTGGCTGTGTGTTTTTGATTTTAATTTCCCTAAGCTATAGGACCATAAGTGGAAGTGCCGTAGGCTCCGTTGGTTTGTTTTTAGGTGTTTCAGGAAACACCATACACTTCTCCAGAGTGGCTGTTGGCAATTTACATCCCACCCATCAGCATAACAAGGCTCCCTGTTCTCCATGGCCTGTGCTACATTTCTGGATTTTACACTTTTTTCAGATGGCCCTTTTGACCGGGGGGCAGTGAGACTTCATTGTAGTGCAGATTTCTTTAACATGCTTGCTTGGTTGGCCAAAAAGGGCGTATGCGTTTTTTCCTGAATATATTCAGGAAAAAACGCATACGCCCTTTTTGGCCAAGTGCATCATTGTCGACGTTCTGCCTCTTTTCCTATGCTTTAAATGCAATTCCAGTCTACCCCCTAAAATCGTTTTCCTGCAATTCTGCCCCGCTTTCAAGTCCTCTTCGCAGCCTTCCTTCAATATATTTTTGGACGATAGCTGTCATTTATAACTCTGCAGGTTTGTGAATTACTTTGCCCCTGAGCTCCTTTCTTCAAATCGCTTTCTTGTGAGCTGGCCGCAAACCCGCAGGATTGCTTCAGGCCCTAATCTGGTTCCGGCACGGCATGCTGAGCCTTTTGTTAATTCCTCTTCCTGGTTGGAAATGAGCGTTAAATTTGCCCGTGCAGACACCTACAGCTAGTCTCTCATTGGTTCTCCTTATTCCTGTTCATCTTGCGCAAAAATTGCAAACTGTGCCAAACAGGATGTTAAAGGCAATGACTCTCCAAGTGGGGAGAGTGTTAGTAAAGGGTCTGGAATTGTGAACCCGAGTAAAAGGGGACAAAAACTGAGATGCATTTGAAAACGTTTCCCGGTCACACGGTGCACCATACTGTGGGTTTCCCATGCATGCTTTAGCTGAAGGAAGAATCGCTTAAACCTGGAGAGTTGGGACCCATGGAATGGGTACCATGCAGTATGACTTCAAATGGTCTGCATTTGCTCATCGAACCTCACCAATGCTATCAGCCCGAAGTGTCCAACCTTATGTCTCACTCAGCTCTGGGTTTTGATGAGGTAAATCCAGGTTGCATCACAAGCCCTGAATGAATTATTTAAGAATTGCTCTCTATTTCACTGTCATTGTGTTTTGTTTTTGTAATTCATTTTGATAATAGGATTTATCGGATTTTCTCTGCTGCCTTCATGCAGCTGTACACACGCTTGATTCTCTTATGGAGACATATAAATCCATGGGTTTGAAGATTCTTACTAGTCAGGTGTATTCCTAGGCGTTGAATATAGGGTGTTTAGCCCATTTCGTTGAGCAAGTGGTACGTCTTGACTATTACGTATTTGATATATGGAATGGTATCTGTGCTAATTTCTAACTCTGGTTTTATGCAGCACCCCAACTCACCTTTCCCCTTACGCAAACATAAGTTGGTTTTCTAAATTTGAGACCCTGTTCTGTTTTGTAATTCAGTTCATGTGTAGCCAAGATTAAATTCCGTGTATTAGTGATATGATGTTTCATTTTCTCTGTGACTTATTTCACTTAGAATCATTGTACCTGAATCCACTCATTATGCCATGACGGGCCTGATAATATAGATTTCATTGGTGAGTGATATTCCATTGTACGTATGTACCACAATTTCTTTATCCATTTTTTGCTTTCTGGGATATTTAACTTGTACCGTAGACGAGGTTCTTGTGAAGAGAGCCGTCTGAAACTTTGGGGTGGCTGTGTGTTTTTGATTTTAATTTCCCTAAGCTATAGGACCATAAGTGGAAGTGCCGTAGGCTCTCTTGCTTTGTTTTTTAGGTGTTTCAGGAAACACCATACACTTCTCCAGAGTGTCTCTTGGCAATTTACATCCCACCCATCAGCATAACAAGGCTCCCTGTTCTCCATGGCCTGTACTGCCTTTCTGGATTTTACACTTTTTTCAGATGGCCCTTTTGACCGGGGGGCAGTGAGACTTCATTGTAGTGCAGATTTCTTTAACATGCATACTTGGTTGGCCAGAAAGCGCGTATGCGTTTTTTCCTGAATATATTCCGGAAAAAACGCATACGCCCTTTTTGGCCAAGTGCATCATTGTCGACGTTCTGCCTCTTTTCCTATGCTTTAAATGCAATTCCAGTCTACACCCTGAAATCGTTTTCCTGCAATTCTGCCCCGCTTTCAAGTCCTCTTCGCAGCCTTCCTTCAATATATTATTGGACGATAGCTGTCATTTATAACTCTGCAGGTTTGTGAATTACAGTGCCCCTGAGCTCCTTTCTTCAAATCGCTTTCTTGTGAGCTGGCCGCAACCCCACATGATTGCTGCAGGCCCTAATCTGGTTCCGGCACGGCATGCTGAGCCTTTGGTTAATTCCTCTTCCTGGTGGGAAATGAGCATTAAATTTGCCCGTTCAGACACCTACAGCTGGTCTCTCATTGGTTCTCCCTATTCCTGTTCATCTTGCGCAGAAATTGCAAACTGGGCCAAACAGCAGGTTAAAGGCACTGGCTCTCCAAGTGGGGAGAGTGTTAGTAAAGCGTCTGGAATTGTGAACCCGACTAAATGGGGACGAAAACTGAGATGCATTTGAAAACGTTTCCCGGTCACACGGTGCACCATACTGTGGGTTTCCCATGCATGTTTTAGCTGAAGGAAGAATCGCTTAAACCTGGAGAGTTGGGACCCACGGAATGGGTACCATGCAGTATGACTTCAAATGGTCTGCATTTGCTCATCGAACCTCACCAATGCTATCATCCCGAAGTGTCCCACCTTATGTCTCACTCAGCTCTGGGTGTAGATTAGGTAAATCCAGGTTGCATCACAAGCCCTGAATGAATTATTTAAGAATTGCTCTCTATTTCACTGTCATTGTGTTTTCTTTTTATAATTCATTTTGATAATGGGATTTATCGGATTATCTCTGCTGCCTTCATGCAGCTGTACACACGCTTGATTCTCTTATGGAGACAAATAAATCCATGTGTTTGAAGATTCTTTCTAGTCAGGTGTATTCCTAGGCGTTGAATATAGGGTGTTTAGCCCATTTGGTTGAGCAAGGGGTAGGTCTTGACTATTACATATTTGACGTATGGAATGGTATCTGTGCTAATTCCTATCTCTGGTTTTATGCAGGACCCCAACTCACCTTTCCCCTTAAGCAAACATAAGTTGGTTTTCTTAATTTGAGACCCTGTTCTGTTTTGTAATTCAGTTCATTTGTAGCCAAGAATACATTCCGTGTATTAGTGACATCTTATGATATTTCATTTTCTGTGTGATTTATTTCACTTAGAATCATCGTACCTGAATCCACTCATTATGCCACGACGGGCCAGATGACATAGATTTCATTGTTGAGTGATATTCCATTGTACGTACGTACCACAACTTCTTTATCCATTTTTCGCTTTCTGGGATATTTAACTTGTACCGTTGACGAGGTTCTTGTAAACAGAGCCGTCTGAAACTTTGGGGTGGCTGTGTGTTTTTGATTTTAATTTCCTTAAGCTATAGGACCATAAGTGGAAGTGCCGTAGGCTCCGTTGCTTTGTTTTTTAGGTGTTTCAGGAAACACCATACACTTCTCCAGAGTGGCTGTTGGCAATTTACATCCCACCCATCAGCATAACAAGGCTCCCTGTTCTCCATTGCCTGTGCTGCATTTCTGGATGTTACACTTTTTTCAGATGGCCCTTTTGACCGTGGGGCAGTGAGACTTCATTGTAGTGCAGATTTCTTTACACGCTTGCTTGGTTGGCCAAAAAGTGCGTATGCGTTTATTCCTGAATATATTCAGGAAAAAACGCATACGCCCTTTTTGGCCAAGTGCATCATTTTCGACATTCTGCTATTTTCCTAAGCTTTAGGTGGATTTCCTGTCTACACCCTGAAGTCGTTTTCCTGCAATTCTGCCCCGCTTTCAAGTCCTCTTCGAAGACTTACTTCAGTACATTTTTGTACGATAGCTGTCATTCATAACTCTGCAGGTTTGTGAATTACAGTGCCCCTGAGCTCCTTTCTTCAACTCGTTTTCTTGTGAGGTGGCCGCAAAACTGCAGGATTGCTTCAGGCCCTAATCTGTTTCAGGCAGGGCACGCTGAGCCTTTGGTTAATTCCTCTTCCTGGTGGGAAATGAGCGTTCCATTTGCCCGTGCAGACACTTACAGCTTGTCTCTCATTGGTTCTCCCTATTCCTGTTCATCTTGCGCAGAAATTGCAAACTGTGCCAAAGAGGAGGTTAAAGGCACTGACTCTCCAAGTGGGGAGAGTGTTAGTAAAGCGTCTGGAATGGTGAACCCGAGTACCAGGGGACGAAAACTGAGATGCATTTCAAAACGTTTCCCAATCACACGGTGTACCTTACTCTGGGTTTGCCATGCATGGTTTAGTTGAAGGAAGAATCCCTTAAACCTGGAGAGTTGGGACCCATGGAATGGGTACCATACAGTATGACTTCAAAGGGTCTGCATTTGCTCACCGAACCTCACCAATGCTATGAGCCCGAAGTGTCCAGCCTTATGTCTCACCCAGGTCTGGTTGTAGATGTGGTAAATCAGATTGCATCACAAGCCCTGAATGAATTATTTAAGAATTGCTCTCTATTTCACTGTCATTGTGTTTTTTTTTGAAATTTATTTTGATAATGGGATTTATCGGATTTTCACTGCTGCGTTTAGGCCGCTGTACACACGCTTGATTTCCTTATGGAGACATATAAATCCATGGGTTTTAAGATTCTTACTTGTCAGGTATATTCCAAGGCGTTGAATATGGGGTGTTGAGTCCATTTCGTTGAGCAAGGCGTAAGTCTTTTCTATTATATATTTGGCTTATGGAACGGTATCTGTGCTAATTGCAATCTCTGGTTTTATGCAGAACCCCAACACACCTTTCCCCATAAGCAAACATAAGTTGGTTTTCTAAATTTGAGACCCTGTTCTGTTTTGTAATTCAGTTCATGTGTAGCCAAGTTTACATTCCGTGTATTAGTGATATCTTATGATGTTTGTTTTTCTGTGTGACTTATTTCTCGTAGAATCATCGTACCTGAATCCACTCATTATTCCGCTACGGGCCTGATGACGTAGATTTCATTGCTGAGTGATATTCCATTGTACGTACGTACAACAACTTCTTTATTCATTTTTTGCTTTCTCGGATATTTAACTTGCATCGTAGACGAGGTTCTTGTAAACAGAGCCGTCCCAAAATTTGGGGTGGCTGTGTGTGTTTGATTTTAATTTCCCTAAGCTATACGACCATAAGTGGAAGTGCCATAGGCTGTGTTTCTTTGTTTCCTACGTGTTTCAGGAAACAGCATACACTTCTCCAGAGTGGCTGTTGGCAATTTACATCCCGCCCATCAGCATAACAAGGCTCCCTGTTCTCCATGCCCTGTCCTGCCTTTCTGGATTTTACACCTTTTTCAGATGGCCCTTTTCACCGGGGGGCCGTGAGACTTCATTGTAGTGCAGATTTCCTTTACACGCTTGCTTGGTTGGCCAAAAAGTGCGTATGCGTTTTTTCCTGAATATATTCAGGAAAAGAACGCATACGACCTTTTTGGCCAAGTGCATCATTGTCGATATTCTGCCTCTTTTCCTATGCTTTAAGTGCAATTCCAGTCTACCCCCTGAAATCGTTTTCCTGAAATTCTGCCCCTTTTTCAAGTCCTCTTCGAAGACTAACCTCAATATATTTTTGGACGATAGCTCTCATTCATAACTCTGCAGGTTTGTGAATTACAGTGCCCCTGAGCTCCTTTCTTCAACTCGCTTTCTTGTGAGCTGGCCGCAAAACCGCAGGATTGCTTCAGGCCCTAATCTTTTTCCAGCAGGCACGCTGAGCCTTTGGTTAATTCCTCTTCCTGGTGGGAAATGAGCGTTCCATTTGCCCGTGCACACACCTACAGCTAGTCTCTCATTGGTTCTCCTTATTCCTGATGATCTTGCGCAGAAATTGCAAACTGTGCCAAACAGGAGGTTAAAGGCACTGACTCTCCAAGTGGGGAGAGTGTTAGTAAGGCGTCAGGAACGGTGACCCCAAGTACCAGGGTACGAAATCTAAGATGCTTTTGAAAACGTTTCCCAATCACACGGTGGACCATACTCTGGGTTTCCCATGCATGTTTTAGCTGAAGGAAGAATCCCTTAAACCTGGAGAGTTGGGACACATGGAATGGGTACCATGCAGTATGACTCCAAAGGGCCTGCGTTTGCTCACCGAATCTCACCAATGCTATCAGCCCGAAGTGTCCAGCCTTATTTCTCACCCAGCTCTGGGTGTAGATGTGGAAATCAAGGTTGCATCACAAGCCCTGAATGAATTATGTAAGAATTGCTCTCTATTTCACGGTCATTGTGTTTTGTTTTTGAAATTTATTTTGGTAATGGGATTTATCGGATTTTCACTGCTGCGTTTAGGTCGCTGTACACACGCTTGATTTCCTTATGGAGACATATAAATCCATGGGTTTTAAGATTCTTACTTGTCAGGTATATTCCCAGGCGTTGAATATGGGGTGTTGAGTCCATTTCGTTGAGCAAGGAGTAGGTCTTCTCTATTATATATTTGGCCTATGGAACGGTATCTGTGTTAATTTCAATCTCTGGTTTAATGCAGCACCCCAACTCACCTTTCCCCATAAGCAAGCATAAGTTGGTTTTTTAAATTTGAGACCCTGTTCTGTTTTGTAATTCAGTTCATGTGTAGCCAAGTTTACATTCCGTGTATTAGTGATACCTTATGATGTTTCTTTTTCTGTGTGACTTATTTCACTTAGAATCCTCCTACCTGAATCCACTCATTATGCCGCTATGGGCCTGATGACATAGATTTCATTGCTGAGTGATATTACATTGTACGTACGTACCACAACTTCTTTATCCATTTTTGCATTCTGGGATATTTAACTTGTACCGTAGACGAGGTTCTTGTAAACAGTGCCGTCCAAAACTTTGGGGTGGCTGTGTGTTTTTGATTTTAATTTCCCTAATGTATAGGACCATAAGTGGTAGTGCCGTATGCACCGTTACTTTGTTTTTTAGGTGTTTCAGGAAACATCATACACTTCTCCAGAGTGGCTGTTGGCAATTTACATCCCGCCCATCAGCATAACAAGGCTCCATGTTCTCCATGGCCTGTGCTGACTTTTTGGATTTTACACTTTTTTCAGATGGCCCTTTTGACTGGGGGGCAGTGAGACTTCATTGTAGTGCAGATTTCTTTAACGTGCATGCTAGGTTGGCCAAAAAGTGCATATGCATTTTTTCCTGAATATATTCAGGAGAAACGCATACGCCCATTTTGGCCAAGTGCATCGTTGTCAAGGTTCTGCCTCTTTTCCTATGCTTTAAATGCAATTCCAGTCTACCCCCTGAAATCGTTTTCCTGCAATTCTGCCCCGCTTTCAAGTCCTGTTCCAAGACTTACTTCAATATATTTTTGGACGATAGCTGTCATTTGTAACTCTGCAGGTTTGTGAATTACAGTGTCCCTGAGCTCCTTTCTTCAACTCGCTATCTTGTGAGCTGGTCGCAAACCCGCAAGATTGCTTCAGGCCCTAATCTTGTTCGGGCAGGGCATGCTGAGCCTTTGGTTAATTCCTCTTCCTGGTTGGAAATGACCGTTAAATTTGCCCGTGCAGACACCTACAGCTAGTCTCTCATTGGTTCTCCCCATTCCTGTTCATCTTGCGCAGAAATTGCAAACTGTGCCAAACAGGAGTTTAAAGGCACTGACTCTCCAAGTGGGGAGAGTGTTAGTAAAGCATCTGGAATGGTGAACCCGTGTAAAAGGGGACGAAACCTGAGATGCATTGGAAAACGTTTCTCGGTCACACGGTGCACCATACTGTGGGTTTCCCAGGCATGTTTTAGCTGAAGGAAAAATCCCTTAAACCTGGAGAGTTGGGACCCTTGGAATGGGTACTTCAAGGGGTCTGCATTTGCTCACGACACCTCACCAATGCTATCAGCCTGGTGTCCAGCCTTATGTCTCACTCAGCTCTGGGTGTAGATGTGGTAAATCCAGTTTGCATCACAGGCCCTGAATGAATTATTTAAGAATTGCTCTCTATTTCACTGTCATTGTGTTTTTTGTTTCTGTAATTTATTTTGATAATGGGATTTATCGTATTTTCACTGCTGTGTTCATGCCTCTGTAGACACGCTTGATTCTCTTACGGAGACATATAAACCCATGGGTTTGAAGATTCTTACTAGTCAGGTATATTCCTAGGCGTTGAATATGGGGTGTTGAGTCCATTTTGTTGAGCAAGCAGTAGGTCTTGACTATTACATATTTGGCTTATGGACCAGTATCTGTGCTAATTTCAATCTCTGGTTTTATGCAGCACCCCAACTCACCTTTATCCTTAAGCAAGAATAAGTTGGTTTTCTATATTTGAGACCCTGTTCTGTTTCGTAATTCAGTTCATGTGTAGCCAAGTTTACATTCCATGTATTAGTGATATAGTATGTCTTTTTCTTTTTGAATTCTGTGACTTTGAATGATCATACGTAACTCCTCTGGAGTTGTTTCAAGTGGCCATACTGCATTGATTTCCAGGCTGAGTCATATTCCACTCTACATAAGCACCACATCTGTATCCATTTTTTCCCTCCAGAGACATTTAAGTTATATCCTAGTCGAGGATCTTTTAAACAGTGAGGCGGTATACATTGGGGTGCCTGTGTCCTCTCGATTTTTGTTTTTCCCATGATATACGTCCATGAGTGCAAGTGCCCTGTGCTCTGTAGCTCATTTTTTAGATGCTTTAGTAAACACAGTACACTTCTCCAGAGTGACCGTTGGCAATATACATTTCCAGTATAAGCCTCACAGGGCTCCCTTTTCTCCTTGCCCTGTCCTGCATTTCTGGTGTTTACACTTTATGAGGACGGCTCTTCTGACTGATGCGAAGTGATATGTTTTGTAGTATTGATTTCCAGTGCCCACCTGTTTGGTTGGCTAAAAAAGTGTATGCCCTTTTCTTGAATATATACAGAAAATGACGCATACACCCTTTTTGGCCAACTGCAATGTTGGCAATGTTCAGCCCCTTTTCTTGTGCTTAATGGCGAGTCCTTTCTACCTCTTCCAATCCCTTTCCTGCCATTCTCTGTTGCTTACAAGTCCTTTTCTCTGACTTTCCTCAAGACATTTTTCAGTGATAGATATTTTCAACTCTGCAGTTTCGTGAATTTTAGTGCCACTGAGCTCCATTTTTCAACTTGTGTTTATGGGAACTGGCCACAAAGCAGCGGGATTTCCTCAAGCCCTATTCTGTTTCCATGGGCAACCCTAGCCTTTGGTCAATTCGTCTTCCTGATTGGAAATTAGAGTGACATGTGCCTGTCCGAACACCTAGGACTTGTCTCTCATTGTTCCTCCTCCTTCTGCTTCATCCTCTGGACAAATTCCAAACTGTATGCAACAGGATGTTGACAGTGCTGACATCTCCAAGTGGGGAGACTGTTCGTAAAGACGCTGGAGGGGTGAACCCGAGCACCAGGAGAAGAGGAGATGAGATGCCTTTTCCAAACTCTTCCCGATCAGACAGTATACCATCCTCTGGGTGTGACAGGCATGCTTTAGCTGTAGGAAGGGTCCCATTCATGTGAGGAGAACACCAGGGCTTTTTCAAAATCAGTGTCTCTCCGCAACCCAAAGTGGGGAATGTTTTAAGCTACGGCTACACATATGTTCATTAAGGGCCTTAGGAAGTAGGCAGAGTCCAAACTTTAGATGATTGAAGTCTTCAGGGTCAGAAGCACTCACCACCGGCTTCCCTTAGGTTCCATTTTAACTGTCATTGATAGATGATGTCAATAAAAATATCTATTCTTTTTCAGATTATTTCCCCTTATAGGTTATTGCAAAATATTGAGTGTAGTTCCCTGTGCTATACAGCAGTTCCTTGTTGATGATCGATTTTATACATAGCAGTGTGTATGTGTTAATCCCAAACTGTTAATTTATCCCTCCTCTCACCTTTCCCCTTTGGTAATAATAAATTATAAGACTTTATACTTCTCAGAAATGGGGGAGCTGAAAGAGAGGTATCATTGTCAATGGAAAAGCATTTAAAACAAGATTGAAGCTTTAACCAAGATTATTAGATGTACATCCTTGGAAAGAAATCACTTCGTTTCTCTAATATTGACCTGACAAATAAGACAAACCTTTTCACTGAACTTGCTTATAATAAAGTGATGGAAATACCAAATGGAAGTGTTAGAAACATCTTATTTTACCCGAGCCTTATACACTGTTCTATGTTAATTACAGTTTGGCTGACACATCTGTTCATTGAAGTTACAATGTTCTGAATTTCTGTTACTGATCCTCCAGAGTGGACCCCAACAAGTGTCCCCCTGCCCAGGGTCATTGGAGCCAACAGATCGAGACTGAGTTTGGTTCAGAAGCAAAGGAAACTTTATATTTTGATCAGAGAATGGAGAGGTGAGAGCATGTGCTACCCGGTGGGCTGTGGGCTGGGCTGCTGTGTAGAGATCCTGTCAGAGTCAGTCAGAGGGAGGGGGCGGAGCTCTTGAGGGCCCGGCTGGCTGCAGCTCAGGCTCTATATCACGGAGTGTGCACTGTGCCCCAGGAGCTGAGTTGTCGACCCAGCCATTCTGCACTAGGAAATCAGGTCTGAAGTGCCGGGTGTGGAACCTCTGTATGCGGGACCCTAGGAGCACGTGTAATTAGACAAAGCACAAAGGATAAAAAAGGTTAGACTTTATTTTATTGCCCAGATTCTATTTTTCTCTCCCAGGGATTTTTAAGGGGCTTTGCCTCGGACAAACCCCTCTTCTGCCTTTTGTCCCTTCCTCATTCTTGGAGTGCTGAGGGTGCAGACCCTTCTTCTGTAACTGCTGAGTGCTGAGTTAGGAGCCCTCATACCCGTGGGCGAGGGTCAGAACTTCTCCCCAGCAGCCTCCAGGTGACGTTGATTGTCCCCAGGCCTCCTGCCTCCCTGCTCGTCCGCCTGAGCACCAATATTGGAAGTTTTATAGATTCTAATGACCTTTAAGGGTCCAGGAAGGAGATGTGCAGTGACGCTGTGAGGTCCAGTTTCACCCCGCCCCTCATTTGTTCGGCCACCTTAGGCTGACCGTTTCTGCCAGCGTAGATGCTCTGACCAGTAGTCTGCGCTTTCTTCAATTAGGCCCCTGAATTAACGTAAAAACAGCACCAGGTGTCAGGACCCTGTCCGCTCAACTCCCAGACAGTCCAGGGTCAGTGGTGATGAAGGACCATGATGGCCACTGAGTCAACAGCCTTTTGAAGTAAACAGGAGTCCAGCCGGTCTTATTGGCCACCATTATCACAGTGTCTGTAGGCTTTTCTATGGTGACAGCATGATATACGGTTCCCCCACCAAGATTATTAGGTCCGATCTGGAGGCAGTAAGTCCTGCAAACAGTAGTCTACTCTTTTGGGACACACTCTTGTTGTTTTATGAGAGAAACTCCAGGTCAAGTGATGGTCACATGAGTCGTCATGGTGCCCCGTTGCCCCCGGTTATCTCTCTGGAGGTTGGAGTTGGAGGGCCTCCTCACTCGAGGTCAGTGTGCCCACGGAGCAAACCCTGCAACTTCAGGGCATGGTTGGGGGTTAGGATCACCACGTGGGACCCTTTTCCCTTAGGAGGGAGGTGGCCTTTTGGGCTGCTGATTTCCAGGTTTTTAGATACTGCCAGTATCTTGGACAGATGTGGCAGTGGGCCAAGCCCCTTGGTGACTGTAGTTTATCCTACCTGGATGGCATTTTTGCATTGTTCCATTTCAAGTGGTCCCAGTTTTTGCACTAATCCTCCAATGGCGATTCACTTTTCACCAGGAATGTAAAGATCAAAGGGTTTAGCTAAATTAGGGAGTTCCAGGGCAAGGGTCTGAATTGACTGCTCTTTCCATTCTTGAAAGGCCACTTCTGGATTCTATTCAAAAGGATCATCATCTTTTCCTTTCAGTGTTTCATATAGAGACCCAGCTAGTAGACTGTAGTTAGGGATCAAGAAGCAGCAAACCCTGGCCTCCCCAGGAACCCCTAAGCTGTCTTCTAGTTTTAGATATGGGTAAGGCTGTAAATTGTTTCTTCCCTTTCCTGGGATGGGCTTCTCCGACCTTCTGTGAGAATGAAGCCCAGGCAGGTCGCCGTAGTCTGTGATATTTGAGCTTTTTCTTGGACAACTTGTATCCTTTATTGGCTTGGTAGTTCAGAGGTCCCCTTAGTAGGGCTGGTGATCAGAATGTCGTCTGCATATTGAAGGAGTGTTTCCTTTTCCAGTGGTAGAACTTTTAGGTCTTTAGCTGAGCTTTCCCCAAAGATGGTGTGGGAATTTTTGAACCCTTGGGGCAAGACGGCCCAGAAGTATTGTTTTAGTTGTATGTTGAGTCCTGCCACTCACAAGCCAAAATTTCTTGTGACTCTGACACTAATGGAATACAAAAGAAGGCATCATTGAAGACTAATACAGAATACCATGTCCTGGTGGTTGGTAGAATGACCAGCAGGGTGTAGGATTTAGGAACTACTGGAGGTATATCCTCGGTGGCTTCACTGACTGTCCTGACATCCTTTACCAGGGCTCCAGCAGCCCATGGGGCTCTCGAGATCAGGCCAATCCCAGGATATTTAGATCACCTGCGCAGGTACCCTACCCCCACCCCAGAACACGGGGCTCTCATGGTCAGGCCCCTCTCAGGATACAGAGCTACCCTTGCAGTTACGGTGGCAGGGCTGGGCACACAGGAACCGTGCACATCGCCCTCATTGCAGAGCACTCCCAGCTCACCTGTCACTCAGATCTGACACAGAGCACCTCAGAGCAGGACTTGAACTAACAAACAGCAGCTCCGACAGGTCTGTGACCCTGGGCATCACTCTGTGTGGCCTCCCTCCACCTGGTCTTCCAGAGACTTCCACTGCACCCGGGGCACCAGGCCTCTGTCTCCACCCACCACCCACCCCTCCTCTCCCTGACTCCTGGGTTCCTCTCATTAGGAGAGGGTTTTCTTGAAGTTGTCTCCCACTCATGGGCCAGATAATATAATTAGAAAACAAGCCAGAGCTGCAGCCCCTTGTCTATCCTGACTCTCAGGAGCCCACACCTGTTCCTTGGACCTGGCCGATTCAGAAAGTTCCATTTTCTGCAACTGTGAGCCCCTGAGGGGTGATTATTGGCTGGCCTGGGAAGCCTGACCATGCCGGCCAGTCCTCCTCAGGTGTGCCTGGGTTGAGATCAATATAAACACCACTCCAGGCAGCAAGAGCCCCTGCAGCTGTGCCTGACGCCATTTTCTCTGCCCAGTCAGCAGTCTCGGGGCTGGGCTGGTGGGAGGGAGTGAGAGGCCACGGCTTTGTGGGTGGCCCAGTGTGAGTGGGGCTCTGCTGGACTTTCTGCAGCAGTTGCCAAGATGCCACCTGCTAAAGAAGAGGATGTGTCACCCATACCTGCCGCTGGAATTTCTCCCTGGGCAGAGGTGAGTAAGGAAGAAAGCATTGGGGGCCAGGACAGGAGGGGTATCTCAGGCAGGGAAATGGAAAGCTTCCAGAAGAGCACCCAGGGCCAGGACCATCCTGTCTGGCCTGCAGGCACCAAGTCGGCTGGCATGCTGTCGCTCATGTGGCTCCATGGCCCTTCCTCTAGGCTTTCAAGTCCTTGTACATATTCAGGTGTTTTACCTGGGAAGGGTGGGAACATTTCAGCAGCAGCTGGTCTGGGGCTCGGCCCACGTTTACTCACAGATGCCTCGGCACGGGCCCCCAGCTTTGCAATGAGGACGCTTGTTGCGTGGGGCCTGCTGGCTGAATGGGAGATGATTCCCCACCACTGACCAACTTCAGAATTGTTTACAACTGGAGCAAGGGCCCTGATACGGTTTTCCTCTGTGTAACTGGTGGGTTCTGTTTTTTTTTCTTTTTTTCGTTTTTGGTTCAAGGTAGATTTTATTCCTCTTTTTTGTAATTACAGATATAAGCATGGAAATAATTTATTCATATAAATACATGTATGTGAAGGGAAGAATATTTTTTCTGTTTTACTTTTTGTAATTTTGAATTTTATTTTATTTTTTTATACAGCAGGTTCTTTTTGGTTACCTATTTTATACATAGAAATGTATACATGCCAATCCCAATCTCTCAACTCCTCCCACCACCACCCCCCTAACAGCTTTCCCCCCTTGGTGTCCATACGTTTGTTGTCTACATCTGTTGCTCTATTTCTGCCTTGCAAAACGGTTCATCTGTACAACTTTTCTAGGTTCCACATATATGCATTTATATACAGGATTTGTTTTTCTCTTTCTGACTTACTTCACTCTGTATGACAGTCTCTAGATCCATCAACGTCTCTACAAATGACCCAATTTCATTCCTTTTTATGGCTTAGTAATATTCCATTTTATATATGTACCTCATCTTTATGCATTCGTCTGTCTGTGGGCATTTAGGTTGCTTCCATTACCTGGATATTGTAAATAGTGATGCAATGAACATTGCGGTGAATGTCTCTTTTCGTTTTATGGTTTTGTCTGGGTATATGCCCAGTAGTGGGATTGCTGTATTATATGGTAATTCTATTCTTAGTTTTATAAGAAACTCCATAATGTTCTCCACAGTGACGGCATCAATTTACATTCCCAACAATAGTGGAAGAGGTTTCCTTATCTCCGCACCCTTTCCAGCATTTGTTGTTTGTAGATTTTCTGATGATGCCCATTCTAACAGGTGTGAGGTGATACACCATGGATTAGTCTATTTCGTTGAGCAAAGAGTAGGTCTTGTCTATTACATATTTGGCTTATGGAACGGTATGTGTGCTCATTTCAATCTCTGGTTTTATACAGCACCCCAACTCAACTTTCCCCTTAAGCAAGCATAAGTTTTTATCTAAATGTGAAACTCTGTTCGGTTTTGTAATTCAGTTTATGTGTAGCCAAGTTTACACTTCCTCTATTTGTGATATCTTATGATAATTATGTTTCTCTGTGTGACATATTTCTCTTAGAATCATCATACTTAAATCCACTCAATTTGCTGCTACAGGCCTGATGACATTGATTTCATTGCTGAGTGATATTCCGTTGTACGTAAGTAGGACAACTCCTTTATCCATTTTTTTCTTTCTGGGATATTTAGTTTGTACTGGACTCGAGGTTCTTGTAAACACAGCAGCCCTGGATATTGTGTTGGCTGTGTCTTGTTGATTTTAATTTTCCTAAGCTTAGGGCCAAAAGTGGAAGTGCCCTAGGCTCTGTAGCTTTGTTTTTTAGATGTTTCAGCATACACCATAAACATCACCAGAGTGTCTGTTGGCAATTTACATCCCGTCCATCAGCATAACAAGGCTCCCTGTTCTCCATGGCCTGTCCTGTGTTTCTGGGTTTTACACTTTTTTCAGATGGCTCTTTTGACGAATGGGAAATGAGAGTTCATTGTAGTGCGGATTTCCATTGCTCGAATTCTTGGTTGGCCACAAAGGGCATATGCGTTTTTTCCTGAATATATTCAGGAAAAAATGTATACGCACTTTTTGTCCAAGTGCATCACTGTCAAAGATCTGCCGCTTTTCACATGCTTTAAATGCAATTCCAATCTACCTCCTGAAATATGATTCCTGCAATTCTGCCTCGTTTTCAAGTCCTCTGTGCAGACTTACTTCAATATATTTTTGCCAATAGCTGTCATTTATAATTCTGCAGGTTTGTGAATTACAGTGCCTGTGATTTCCTTTCTTAACTCGTTTCCTTGAAAGCTGGCCACAGAACCGCAGGTTTGCTTCAGGCCGTAATCAGGGTCCCGCACGGCACTCTGAGCCTTTGGTTAATTCCTCTTCCTGGTGGGAAATTAGAGTTAAATGTGCCCCTTCAGACACCTGCCTCACTCCCAGCCCCTTGATGATGTGTGTCCTCTGGTTTGAGGCCACATGTGCTGGGTTCCTCACCTTTCGCAGATGTGGCCCCACTGGTGTGCGGACACTCCTGCCTGGTTCCCATCCCCTTGGTGATGTGAGCCCTCCAGTGAGAGTCTGATCCTGGTTGGGCTCCTCACACTTCTGTGAGGTGGGCCCTCTTCTCTGAGGTCACTCCTGCCTGGCTGACACACCCCGCCTTGGCGACGTCGGCCCTCTGGTGGCAGTTGGAGCCCGCTGGGAGCCTCCTCCCCTCAGTGATGAGGCCCTCTGGCATCAGGCCCTAACTGCTGGTTACCCACATTTTCTGATACGTGCTAAGTGGTGTGAGGGCACTCCTGCCAGGTTCCCATCCCCATGTGCCTTCTGCTCTATGGTCCCAACACCTGTGTTGTTCACAGTTTCAGGATGTTGGCTCTCTGGTGTTAGTTCACTCAGGCCTAGATCCCATAGACTCTGTGCTCTGAGCCGCCTGCTGGGAGGTTCCTACTGCTGGATTCCTTACCATTTTTATTCTTTGGGTCCTGTGTTTTCATGCTCCTCCTTCCTGACTCACTCCCAGCCCTTTTGTGATGTAGGTCCTCTGGTTTGAGGCCACATGTGCCGGTTTCCTCACCTTTATTGATGTGGCCCCACTGGTGTGAGGACACTCCTGCCTGGTTCCCATCCCCTTGTTGATGGGGGCCCTCTGGTGAGAGTCTGATCCTGGCTGGATTCCTCACCCTTCTGGGAGGTGGGCCCTCTGCTGTGAGGTCACTCCTGCCTGGCTGGCACACATCACCTTGGCGATGTGCGACCTCAGTTGGGAGTTGGTGCCTGCTGGGAGTCTCCTCCCCTCGGTAATGAGGGCCCTCTGGCGTCAGGCCCTAACTCATGGGCTCCCAAAATTTTCTGATATGTGCCCTGTCGTGCGAGTACACTCCTGCCACGTTCCCATCCCCATGGGGATGTGGGCCTTCTGCTCTGAGGTCCCACCAGCTGGGTTGCTCACAGTGTCATGATGTGAGCCCTCTGCTGTGAGTTCACTGTGGCCTGGATCCCATAGACTCCGTACTCTGGGCCACCTGCTGGGGGGTTCCAACTGCTGGATTCCTCACATTTTTTATTCTGTGGGCCCTGTGTTTTTAGGCTACTCCTGCCTGCCTCACTCGGAGCACCTTGGAAATGTGGGTCCTCTGGTTTAGGCCACATGTGCTGGGTTCCTCACCTTTCTATAATGTGGCCACACTGGTGTGAGGACACTCCTGCCTTGTTCCGGTTCCCTTGGTGATGTGGGCTCTCTGGTGAGAGTCTTATCCTGGCTGGTTTCCTCACCCTTCTGTGAGGTAGGCCCTCTGCTGTGAGGTCACTCCTGCCTGACTGGCACACGTCACCTTGGCGACGTGGGCCCTCAGTTGGGAGTTGGTGCCTGCTGGGAGTCTCCTCCCCTCGGTAATGAGGGCCCTCTGGCGTCAGGCTCTAACTCCTGGGCTCCCAAAATTTTCTGATGTGCGCCCTGTGGTGTGAGTACACTCCTGCCAGGTTTCCAACCCCATGGGAATATGGGCCTTCTGCTCTGAGGTCCCAACGGTGGGTGGCTCAGTTTCATGATGAGGGCCCTCTGGTGTGAGTTCACTCCGGCCTGGATCCCATAGCCTCGCTGCTCCTGGCCGCCTGCGGGGAGGTTCCAACTGCAGGATTCCTCACCTTTTTCTTCTATGGGCCCTCTGTTTGGAGACTCCTCCTGCCTGACTCACTCCCAGCCCCTTGGTGATGTGTGTCCTCTGGTTTGAGGCCACGTGTGCTGGGTCCCTCACCTTTCGATGATGTGGCCCCACTGGTGTGAGGACACTCCTGCCTGGTTTCTATCCCCTTGTTGATGTGGGCCCTCTGGTGAGAGTCTGATCCTGGCTGGGTTCCTCACCCTTCTGTGAGGTGGGCCCTCTGCTGTGAGGTCACTACTGACTGGCTGGCACACCCCGCCTTGGTGACATCGGCCCTCTTGTGGCAGTTGGAGCCTGCTGGGAGCCACCTCCCCTCGGTGATGAGGGCTCTCTAGCGTCAGGCCGTAACTTCTGGGTACCCACTTTTTCTGATACGTGCTAAGTGGTGCGAGGACACTCTTGCCATGTTCCCAACCCCATGGGGATGTGGGCCTTCTGCTGTGAGGTCCCAATGGCTGGGTTGCTCACAGTTTCATGATATGGGCCCTCTGCTGTGAGTTCACTGCAGCCTGGATCGCATAGACTCGGTGCTCTGGGCCGCCTGCTGGGAGGTTCCCACTGCAGGATTCCTCAGCTTTTGTATTCTATGGGTCCTGTGTTGTGAGGTTACTCCTGCATGCCTCACTCCGAGCCCCTTGGAGATGTGGGTCTTCTGGTTTTGGCCACATGTGCTGGGTTCCTCACCTTTCTATGATGTGGTCACGCTGGTGTGCGGACAGTCCTGCCTGGTTCTGATCCTCTTGGTGATGTGGGCCCTCTGGTGAGAGTCTAATCCTCTTTGGGTTCCTCACACTTTTTTGAGGTTGGCCCTCTGCTCTGAGGTCACTCCTGCCTGGCTGGCACACCCCGCATTGGCGACGTTGGCCCTCTTGTAGCAGTTGGAGCCTGCTGGGAGCCTCTTCTCCTCGGTGATGAGGGCCCTCTGGCGTCAGGCCCTAACTGCTGGGCTCCCCACATTTTCTGATGTGTGCCCACTGGTACGATGACACTCCTGCTTGGTTCGCTTCCCCATGGGGATGTGGGCCTTGTGCTCTGAGGTCACAATGGCTAGGTTGCTCACAGTTTCATGATGAGGGCCCTCTGTTGTGAGTTCATCATCGCCTGGATCCCATAGCCTCGGTGCTCTGGGCCGCCTGCTGGGATGTTCCAACTGCTGGATTCCTCACCTTTTTTATACAATGGGCCACGTGTTTTGAGGTTCATCCTGCCTGCCTCGCTCTGAGACCCATGGAGATGTGGGTCCTCTGGTTTGAGGCCACATGTGCTGGGTACCTCATCTTGCGAAGATGTGGCCCCACGGGTGTGAAGACACTCCTGCCTGGTTCCCAGCCCATTGCTGATGTGGGCCCTCTGTTGAGAGTCTGATAATGGCTGGGTCCCTTACCCTTCTGTGATGTGGGCCCTCTGATGTGAGGTCACTCCTGCCTAGCTGGCTCACGTCACCTTGGCGATGTGGACCCTCTGTTGGCCACTGAAGTATACTGGGAGCCCCCTACCCTCTTTAAGGAGGGCCTTGGAAAAAACGCATATGCACTTTTTGAACAAGTGCATCATTGTCGAGGTTCTGCCTCTTCTCCTATGCTTTCAGTGCACTTTCCGTCTACCTCCTGAAATCGTTTTCCTGGAATTCTGCCCCACTTTCAAGTCCTCTTTGCAGCCTTTTTTCAATATATTTTTGGACGATAGTTGTCATTCATAACTCTTCAGGTTTGTGAATTACAGTGCCCCTGAGCTCCTTTCTTCAACTCGCTATCTTGTGAGCTGCCTGCACACCCACAGTATTGCTTCAGGCCCTAATCTGGTTCCGGCAGGGCATGCTGAGCCTTTGGTTAATTCCTCTTCCTGGTGGGAAATGAGCGTTCCATTTGCCAGTGCAGACACCTACAGTTAGTCTCTCATTGGTTTTCCCTATTCCTGTTCATCTTGCGCAGAAATTGCAAACTGTGCCAAACAGGAGGTTAAAGGCACTGACTCTCCAAGTGGGGACAGTGTTAGTTAAGCGTCTGGAATGGTGAAGCTGAGTATAAAGGGACGAATACTGAAATGCATTTGAAAATGTTTCCCAATCACATGGTGGACCATACTCTGGGTTTCCGATACATGATTTAGCGGAAGGAAGAATCCCTTAAACCTGGAGAGTTGGGACCTATGGAATGGGTACCATGCAGTATGATTTCAAAGGGTCTGCATTTGCTCACCGAACCTCACCAATGCTCTCAGGCCGAAGTGTCCGGCCTTATGTCTCCCCAGCTCTGGGTGTAGTTGTGGTAAATCCAGGTTGCATCAGAAGCCCTGAGTGAATTATTTAACAATTGCTCTCTATTTCACTGTCATTGTGATTTGTTTTTGAAATTTATTTTGATAATGGGATTTATCGGATTTTCACTGCTGCGTTTAGGCCACTGAACACACGCTTGATTCTCTTACGGAGACATATAAATCCATGGGTTTTAATATTCTTGCTAGCCAGGTATATTCCAAGGCGTTGAATATGGGGTGTTGAGTCCATTTCGTTGAGCAAGGAGTAGGTCTTGTCTATTATATATTTGGCTTATGGAACGGTATCTGTGCGAACTTCAATCTCTGTTTTTATGCAGCACCCCAACTCACCTTTCCCAAAAAGCAAGCATAAGTTGGTTTTCTAAATTTGAGACCCTGTTTTGTTTTGTAATTCAGTTCATGTGTAGCCAAGTTTACATTCCGTGTATTAGTGATAACTTATGATGTTTCTTTTTCTGTGTGACCTATTGCACGTAGAATCATCGTAACTGAATCCACTCATTATGCCGCTACGGGCCTGATGACATAGATTTCATTGCTGAGTGATATTCCATTGTACGTACGTACCACAACTTCTTTATCCATTTTTCGCTCTCTGGGATATTCAACTTCTACCGTAGATGAGGTTCTTGTAAACAGAGCCGTTCCAAACTTTCGGGTGGCTGCGTGGTTTGATTTTAATTTCCCTAAACTATAGGACCATAAGTGGAATTGCCATAGGCTGTGTTGCTTTGTTTCTTACATGTTTCAGGAAACACCATACAGTTCTCCAGAGTGGTTGTTGGCAATTCACCTCCCGCCCATCAGTATAACAATGCTCCCTCTTCTCCATGGCCTGTCCTGCCTTTCTGGATTTTACACTTTTTTCAGATGACCCTTTTGACCGGGGGGCAGTGAGACTTCATTGTAGTGCAGATTTCCTTTACACGCTTGCTTGGTTGGCCAAAAAGGGCGTATGCGTTTTTTCCTGAATATATTCAGGAAAAAACGCATACGCCCTTTTTGGCCAAGTGCATCATTGTCGCCGTTCTGCCTCTTTTCCTATGCCTTAAGTGCAATTCCAGCCTACCCCCTGAAATCGTTTTCCTGAATTTCTGCCCCGCTTTCAAGTCCTCTTCGCAGACTTACTTCAATATATTTTTGGACGATAGCTGTCATTTATAACTCTGCAGGTTTGTGAATTACAGTGTCCCTGAGCTCCTTTCTTCAACTAGCTTTCTTGTGAGCTGGCCGCAAAACCGCAGGATTGCTTCAGGCCCTAATCTGGTTCCGGCAGTGCGTGCTGAGCCTTCGGTTAATTCCTCTTCCTGGTGGGAAATGAGCGTTGCATTTGCCCGTGCAGACACCTACAGCTAGTCTCTCATTGGTTCTCCCTATTCCTGTTCATCTTGCGCAGAAATTGCAAACTGTGCAAAACAGGAGGTTAAAGGCACTGACTCTCCAAGTGGGGAGAGTGTTAGTTAAGCGTCTGGAATGGTGAACCCCAGTATAAAGGGTCGAAAACTGAGATGCATTTGAAAACGTTTCCCAATCACATGGTGGACAATACTCTGGGTTTCCCATACATGATTTAGCGGAAGGAAGAATCCCTTAAACCTGGAGAGTTGGGACCCATGGAATGGGTACCATGCAGTATGACTTCAAAGGGTCTGCAATTGGTCACCGAACCTCACCAATGCTATCAGGGTGAAGTGTCCGGCCTTATGTCTCCCCAGCTCTGGGAGTACATGTGGTAAATCCAGTATGCCTCAGAAGCCCTGAGTGAATTATTTAAGAATTGCTCTCTATTTCACTGTCATTGTGTTTTGTTTTTGAAATTTATTTTGATAATGGGATTTATCGGATTTTCACTGTTGCCTTTAGGCCACTGAACACATGCTTGATTCTCTTAGGGACACATATAAATCCATGAGTTTTAAGATTCTTGCTAGGCAGGTATATTCCTAGGCGTTGAATATGGGGTGTTGAGTCCATTTCGTTGAGCAAGCAGTAGGTCTTGTCTATTACATATTTGGCTTATGGAACGGTATCTGTGCGAATTTCAATCTCTGTTTTTATGCAGCACCCGAACTCACCTTTCCAAAAAAGCAAGCATATGTTGGTTTTCTAAATTTGAGACACTGTTCTGTTTTGTAATTCAGTTCATGTGTAGCCAAGTTTACATTCCGTGTATTAGTGATATCTTATGATGTTTCTTTTTCTGTGTGACCTATTGCACGTAGAATCATCGTACCTGAATCCACTCATTATGCCGCTACGGGCCTGATGACATAGATTTCATTGCTGAGTGATATTCCATTGTACGTAAGAACCACAACTTCTTTATCCATTTTCCGCCCTCTGGGATATTAAACTTGTACCGTAGACGAGGTTCTTGTAAACAGAGCCGTTCCAAATTTTGGGGTTGCTGTGTGGTTTTGATTTTAATTTCCCTATGCTATAGGACCATAAGTGGAAGTGCCATAGGCTGTGTTGCTTTGTTTCTTACGTGTTTCAGGAAACACCATACACTTCTCCAGAGTGGCTGTTGGCAATTCTCATCCCGCCGATCAGGATAACAATGCTCCCTCTTCTCCATGGCCTGTCCTGCCTTTCTGGATTTTACACTTTTTTCAGATGTCCCTGTTGACCGGGGGGCAGTGAGACTTCATTGTAGTGCAGATTTCCTTTACACGCTGGCTTGGTTGGCCAAAAAGTGCGTATGCGTTTTTTCCTGATTATATTCAGGAAAAAACGCATACGCCCGTTTTGGCCAAGTGCATCATTGTCGCCGTTCCCCGTCTTTTCCTAGGCTTTAAGTGCAATTCCAGTATACCGACTGAAATCGTTTTCCTGAAATTCTGCCCCGCTTTCAAGTCCTCTTTGAAGACTTACTTCAATATGTTTTTGGACGATAGCTGTCTTTCATAACTCTGCAGGTTTGTGAATTACAGTGCCCTTGAGCTCCTTTCTTCAACTCGCTATCTTGTGAGCTGGCCGCAAACCCGCAGGATTACTTCAGGCCCTAATCTGGTTCCGGCATGGCATGCTGAGCCTGTGGTTAATTCCTCTTCCTGGTGGGAAATGAGTGTTAAATTTGCCCGTGCAGACACCTACAGCTAGTCTCTCATTGGTTCTCCCTATTCCTGTTCATGTTGCGCAGAAATTGCAAACTGTGCCAAACAGGAGGTTAAAGGCCCTGACTCTCCAAGTGGGGAGAGTGTGAGTAAAGGGTCTGGAATGGTGAACCCGAGTAAAAGGGGACGAAAACTGAAATACATTTAAAACGTTTCCCGGTCACACGGTGCACCGTACTGTGGGTTTCCGACGCATGTTTTAGCTGAAGGAAGAATCCCTTAAACCTGGAGAGTTGGGACCCATGGCACGGGTACCATGCAGTATGACTTCAAAGGGTCTGCATTTGCTCATCGAACCTCACCAATGCTATCAGCCCGATGTGCCCAACCTTATG
This sequence comes from Delphinapterus leucas, assembly GCF_059928025.1. Lineage (NCBI taxonomy): Eukaryota > Metazoa > Chordata > Mammalia > Artiodactyla > Monodontidae > Delphinapterus > Delphinapterus leucas. Next base: position 15,479,697 of record NW_028322233.1, on the reverse strand, counting down.
TCTCACTCAGCTCTGGGTGTAGATGTGGTAAATCCAGGTTGCATCACAAGCCCTGAATGAATTATTTAAGAATTGCTCTCTATTTCACTGTCCTTGTGTTTTGTTTTTGTAATTCATTTTGATAATGGGATTTATCGGATTTTCTCTGCTGCATTCATGCAGCTGTACACACGCTTGATTCTCTTATGGAGACATATAAATCCATGGGTTTTAAGATTCTTACTTGTCAGGTATATTCCCAGGAGTTGAATATGTGGTGTCGAGTCCATTTCGTTGAGCAAGGACTAGGTCTTTTCTATTATATATTTGGTTTATGCAATGGTATCTGTGCTAATTTCAATCTCTGGTTTTATGCAACACCCCAACACACCTTTCCCCTTAAGCAAGCATAAGTTGATTTTCTAAATTTGAGACCCTGTTCTGTTTTGTAATTCAGTTCATGTGTAGCCAAGTTTACATTCCGTGTATTAGTGATATCTTATGATGTTTCTTTTTCTGTGTGACTTATTTCAGTTAGAATCATGGTACCTGAATCCACTCATTATGCCGCGACGGGCCTGATGACATAGATTTCATTGCTGAGTGATATTCCATTGTACGTACGTACCACATCTTCTTTATCAATTTTTCACATTCTGGGGTATTTAACTTGTACCGTAGACGAGGTTCTTGTAAACAGAGCCGTCCGAAACTTTGGGGTGGCTGTGAGTTTTTGATTTTAATTTCCCTAAGCTATAGGACCATAAGTGGAATTGCCGTAGGCTCCGTTGCTTTGTTTTTTAGGTGTTCCAGGAAATACCATACACTTCTCCAGAGTGGCTGTTAGTAATTTACATCCCGCCCATCAGCATAACAAGGCACCCTGTTCTCCATGGCCTGTGCTGCCTTTCTGGATTTTACAGTTTTTTCAGATGGCCGTTTTGACCGGGGGGCAGTGAGACTTCATTGTAGTGCAGATTTCTTTAAAATGCTTGCTTGGTTGGCCAAAAAGGGCGTATGCGTTTTTTCCTGAATATATTCAGGAAAAAACGCATACGCCCTTTTTGGCCAAGAGCATCATTGTCGACGTTCTGCCTCTTTTCCTATGCTTTAAATGCAATTCCCGTCTACCCCCTGAAATCGTTTTCCTGCAATTCTGCCCCGCTTACAAGTTCTCTTCGCAGCCTTCCTTCAATATATTTTTGGACGATAGCTGTCTTTCATAACTCTGCAGGTTTGTGAATTACAGTGCCCTTGAACTCCTTTCTTCAACTCACTATCTTGTGAGCTGGCCGCAAACCCGCAGGATTACTTCAGGCCCTAATCTGGTTCCGGCATGGCATGCTGAGCCTGTGGTTAATTCCTCTTCCTGGTGGGAAATGAGCGTTAAATTTGCCCGTGCAGACACCTACAGCTAGTCTCTCATTGGTTCTCCCTATTCCTGTTCATGTTGCGCAGAAATTGCAAACTGTGCCAAACAGGAGGTTAAAGGCCCTGACTCTCCAAGTGGGGAGAGTGTGAGTAAAGGGTCTGGAATGGTGAACCCGAGTAAAAGCGGACGAAAACTGAGATACATTTAAAACGTTTCCCGGTCACACGGTGCACCGTACTGTGGGTTTCCGACGCATGTATTAGCTGAAGGAAGAATCCCTTAAACCTGGAGAGTTGGGACCCATGGCACGGGTACCATGCAGTATGACTTCAAAGGGTCTGCATTTGCTCATCGAACCTCACCAATGCTATCAGCCCGATGTGCCCAACCTTATGTCTCACTCAGCTCTGGGTGTAGATGTGGTAAATCCAGGTGGCATCACAAGCCCTGAATGAATTATTTAAGAATTGCTCTCTATTTCACTGTCCTTGTGTTTTGTTTTTGTAATTCATTTTGATAATGGGATTTATCGGATTTTCTCTGCTGCATTCATGCAGCTGTACACACGCTTGATTCTCTTATGGAGACATATAAATCCATGGGTTTTAAGATTCTTACTTGTCAGGTATATTCCCAGGTGTTGAATATGTGGTGTCAAGTCCATTTCGTTGAGCAAGGACTAGGTCTTTTCTATTATATATTTGGTTTATGCAACGGTATCTGTGCTAATTTCAATCTCTGGTTTTATGCAGCACCCCAACTCACCTTTCTCCTTAAGCAAGCATAAGTTGGTTTTCTAAATTTGAGGCCCTGTTCTGTTTTGTAATTCAGTTCATGTGTAGCCAAGTATACATTCCGTGTATTAGTGATATCTTATGATGTTTCATTTTCTGTGTGACTTATTTCAGTTAGAATCATGGTACCTGAATCCACTCATTATGCCGCGACAGGCCTGATGACATAGATTTCATTGCTGAGTGATATTCCATTGTACGTACGTACCACATCTTCTTTATCAATTTTTCACATTCTGGGGTATTTAACTTGTACCGTAGACGAGGTTCTTGTAAACAGAGCCGTCCGAAACTTTGGGGTGGCTGTGAGTTTTTGATTTTAATTTCCCTAAGCTATAGGACCATAAGTGGAATTGCCGTAGGCTCCGTTGCTTTGTTTTTTAGGTGTTCCAGGAAATACCATACACTTCTCCAGAGTGGCTGTTAGTAATTTACATCTCGCCCATCAGCATAACAAGGCTCCCTGTTCTCCATGGCCTGTGCTGCCTTTCTGGATATTACACTTTTTTCAGATGGCCGTTTTGACCGGGGGGCAGTGAGACTTCATTGTAGTGCAGATTTCTTTAAAATGCTTGCTTGGTTGGCCAAAAAGGGCGTATGCGTTTTTTCCTGAATATATTCAGGAAAAAACGCATACGCCCTTTTTGGCCAAGAGCATCATTGTCGACGTTCTGCCTCTTTTCCTATGCTTTAAATGCAATTCCCGTCTACCCCCTGAAATCATTTTCCTGCACATCTGCCCCGCTTACAAGTTCTCTTCGCAGCCTTCCTTCAATATATTTTTGGACGATAGCTGTCATTTATAACTCTGCAGGTTTGTGAGTTACAGTGTCCCTGAGCTCCTTTCTTCAACTCGCTATCTTGTGAGCTGGCCGAAAACCCGCAGGATTGCTTCAGGCCCTAATCTGCTTCCAGCAGGGCATGTTGAGCCTTAGGTTATTTCCTCTTCCTGGCGGGAAATGAGCGTTAAATTTGCCCGTGCAGACACCTACAGCTAGTCTCTCATTGGATCTCCCTATTCCTGTTCATCTTGAGCAGAAATTGCAAACTGTGCCAAAGAGGAGGTTAAAGCACTGACTCTCCAAGTAGGGAGAGTGTTAGTAAAGGGTCTGGAATGGTGAACCCGAGTAAAAGGGGAGGAAAACTGAGATGCATTTGAAAACGTTTGCCGGTCACACGGTGCACCATACTGTGGGTTTCCCATGCATGTTTTAGCTGAAGGAAGAATCCCTTAATCCTGGAGAGTTGGGACCCTTGGAATGGGTACCATGCAGTATGACTTCAATGCGTCTGCATTTGCTCACTGAACTTCACCAATGCTATCAGCCCGAAGTGCCCAACCTTATGTCTCACTCAGCTCTGGGTGTAGATGTGGTAAATCCAGGTTGCATCACAAACCCTGAATGAATTATTAAAGAATTGCTCTCTATTTCACTGTCCTTGTGTTTTGTTTTTGTAATATATTTTGATAATGGGATTTATCGGATTTTCTCTGCTGCATTCATGCCGCTGTACACACGCTTCATTCTCTTACGGAGACATATGAATCCATGGGTTTGAATATTCTTACTAGTCAGGTGTATTCCTAGGCGTTGAATATGGGGTGTTTAGTCCATTTCGTTGAGCAAGGGTTAGGTCTTGACTATTACATATTTGGCTTATGAAAAGGTATCTGTGCTAATTTCTATCTCTGTTTTGATGTGGCACCGCAACTCACCTTTCCCCTTAAGCAAGCATAAGTTGGTTTTCTAAATTTGAGACCCTGTTCTGTTTTGTAATTCAGTTCATGTGTAGCCAAGATTACATTCCGTGTATTAGTGATATCTTATGATGTTTCATTTTCTGTGTGACTTATTACACTTAGAATCATCGTACCTGAATCCACTCATTATGCCACGACGGGCCAGATGACATAGATTTCATTGGTGAGTGATATTCCATTGTACGTACGTACCACAACTTCTTTATCCATTTTTCGCTTTCTGGGATATTTAACTTGTACCGTAGATGAGGTTCTTGTAAACAGAGCCGTCTGAAACTTTGGGTGGCTGTGTGTTTTTTATTTTAATTTCCCTAAGCTATAGGACCATAAGTGGAAGTGCCGTAGGCTCCGTTGCTTTGTTTTTTAGGTGTTTCAGGAAACACCCTACACTTCTCCAGAGTGGCTGTTGGCAATTTACATCCCGCCCATCAGCATAACAAGGCTCCCTGTTCTCCATGGCTTGTGCTGCATTTCTGGATTTTCACTTTTTTCAGATGGCCCTTTTGACCGGGGAGCAGTGAGACTTCATTGTAGTGCAGATTTCTTTAATATGCTTGCTTGGTTGGCCAAAAAGGGCCTATGCGTTTTTTCCTGAATATATTGAGGAAAAAACGCATACGCCCTTTTTGGCCAAGTGCATCATTGTCGACGTTCTGCCTCTTTTCCTATGATTTAAATGCAATTCCAGTCTACCCCCTGAAATCTTTTTCCAGCAATTCTGCCCTGCTTTCAAGTCCTCTTCGCAGCCTTCCTTCAATATATTTTTGGACGATAGCTGTCATTTATAACTCTGCAGGTTTGTGAATTACTTGGCCCCTGAGCTCCTTTCATCAAATCGCTTTCTTGTGAGCTGGCCGCAAACCCGCAGGATTGCTTCAGGCCCTAATCTCTTTCCAGCACGGCATGGTGAGCCTTTGGTTAATTCCTCTTCCTGTTTGGAAATGAGCATTAAATTTGCCCGTGCAGACACCTACAGCTAGTCTCTCATTGGTTCTCCCTATTCCTGTTCATCTTGCGCAGAAATTGCAAACTGTGCCAAACAGGAGGTTAAAGGCACGGACTCTCCAAGTGGGGAGAGTTTTAGTAAAGGGTCTGGAATTGTGAACGCGAGTAAAAGAGGACAAAAACTGAGATGCATTTGAAAACGTTTCCCGGTCACACAGTGCACCATACTCTGGGTTTCCCATGCATGCTTTAGCTGAAGGAAGAATCGCTTAAACCTGGAGAGTTGGGACCCATGGAATGGGTACCATGCAGTATGACTTCAAATGGTCTGCATTTGCTCATCGAACCTCACCAATGCTATCAGCCCGAAGTGTCCAACCTTATGTCTCACTCAGCTCTGGGTTCAGATGAGGTAAATCCAGGTTGCATCACAAGCCCTGAATGAATTATTTAAAAATTGCTCTCTATTTCACTGTCATTGTGTTTTGTTTTTGTAATTCATTTTGATAATGGGATTTATCGGATTTTCTCTGCTGCATTCATGCAGCTGTACACACGCTTGATTCTCTCATGGAGACATATAAATCCATGGGTTTGAAGATTCTTACTAGTCAGGTGTATTCCTAGGCGTTGAATATAGGGTGTTTATCCCATTTCGTTGAGCAAGGGGTACGTCTGGACTATTACATATTTAACTTATGGAATGGTATCTGTGCTAATATCTATCTCTGGTTTTATGCAGCACCCAACTCACCTTTCCCCTTAAGCAAACATAAGTTGGTTTTCAAAATTTGAGACCCTGTTCTGTTTAGTAATTCAGTTCATGTGTAGCCAAGATTACATTCGGTGTATTAGTGATATCTTATGATGTTTCATTTTCTGTGTGACTTATTTCACTTAGAATCATCGTACCTGAATCCACTCATTATGCCACGATGGGCCAGATGACATAGATTTCATTGGTGAGTGATATTTTATTGTACGTACGTACCACAACTTCTTTATCCATTTTTCGCTTTCTGGGATATTTAACTTGTACCGTAGACTCGGTTCTTGTAAACAGAGCCGTCTGAAATTTTGGGGTGTCTGTGTTTTTTTGATTTTAATTTCCCTAAGCTATAGGACCATAAGTGGAAGTGCCGTAGGCTCCGTTGCTTTGTTTTTTAGGTGTTTCAGGAAACACCATACAATTCTCCAGAGTGGCTGTTGGCAATTTACATCCCACCCATCAGCATAACAAGGCTCCCTGTTCTCCATGGCCTGTGCTGCCTTTCTGGATTTTACACTTTTTTCAGATGACCCTTTTGACCGGGGGACAGTGAGACTTCATTTTAGTACAGATTTCTTTAACATGCTTGCTTGGTTGGCCAAAAAGGGCGTATGCGTTTTTTCCTGAATATATTCAGGAAAAAACGCATACGCCCTTTTTGGCCAAGTGCATCATTGTCGACGTTCTGCCTCTTTTCCTATGCTTTAAATGCAATTCCAGTCTACCCCCTGAAATCGTTTTCCTGCAATTCTGCCCCGCTTTCAAGTCCTCTTCGCAGCCTTCCTTCAATATATTTTTGGACGATAGCTGTCATTTATAACTCTGCAGGTTTGTGAATTACAGTGCCCCTGAGCTCCTTTCTTCAAATCGCTTTCTTGTGAGCTGGCCGCAAACCCGCAGGATTGCTTCAGGCCCTAATCTGTTTCCGGCACGGCATGCTGAGCCTTTGGTTAATTCCTCTTCCTGGTTGGAAATGAGCATTAAATTTGCCCGTGCAGACACCTACAGCTAGTCTCTCATTGGTTCTCCCTATTCCTGTTTATTTGGTCAGAATTTGCAAACTGTGCCAAACAGGAAGTTAAAGGCACTGACTCTCCAAGTGGGGAGAGTGTTAGTAAACTGTCTGGAATTGTGAACCCGAGTAAAAGGGGATGAAAACTGAGATGCATTTGAAAACGTTTCCCAGTCACACGGTGCACCATACTGTGGGTTTCCCATGCATGCTTTAGCTGAAGGAAGAATCGCTTAAACCTGGAGAGTTGGGACCCATGGAATGGGTACCATGCAGTATGACTTCAAATGGTCTGCATTTGCTCATCGAACCTCACCAATGCTATCAGCCCGAAGTGTCCAACCTTATGTCTCACTCAGCTCTGGGTTCAGATGAGGTAAATCCAGGTTGCATCACAAGCCCTGAATGAATTATTTAAGAATTGCTCTCTATTTCACTGTCATTGTGTTTTGTTTTTGTAATTCATTTTGATAATAGGATTTATCGGATTTTCTCTGCTGCCTTCATGCAGCTGTACACACGCTTGATTCTCTTATGGAGACATATAAATCCATGGGTTTGAAGATTCTTACTAGTCAGGTGTATTCCTAGGCGTTGAATAGAGGGTGTTTAGCCCATTTCGTTGAGCAAGTGGTAGGTCTTGACTATTAAATATTTGACTTATGGAATGGTATCTGTGCTAATATCTATCCCTGGTTTTATGCAGCACCCCAACTCACCTTTCCCCTTAAGCAAACATAAGTTGGTTTTCTAAATTTGAGACCCTGTTCTGTTTTGTAATTCAGTTCATGTGTAGCCAAGATTACATTCGGTGTATTAGTGATATCTTATGATGTTTCATTTTCTGTGTGACTTATTTCACTTAGAATCATCGTACCTGAATCCACTCATTATGCCACGATGGGCCAGATGACATAGATTTCATTGGTGAGTGATATTTTATTGTACGTACGTACCACAACTTCTTTATCCATTTTTCACTTTCTGGGATATTTAACTTGTACCGTAGACTCGGTTCTTGTAAACAGAGCCGTCTGAAATTTTGGGGTGTCTGTGTGTTTTTGATTTTAATTTCCCTAAGCTATAGGACCATAAGTGGAAGTGCCGTAGGCTCCGTTGCTTTGTTTTTTAGGTGTTTCAGGAAACACCATACAATTCTCCAGAGTGGCTGTTGGCAATTTACATCCCACCCATCAGCATAACAAGGCTCCCTGTTCTCCATGGCCTGTGCTGCCTTTCTGGATTTTACACTTTTTTCAGATGACCCTTTTGACCGGGGGGCAGTGAGACTTCATTGTAGTGCAGATTTCTTTAACATGCTTGCTTGGTTGGCCAAAATGGCGTATGCGTTTTTTCCTGAATATATTCAGGAAAAAACGCATACGCCCTTTTTGGCCAAGTGCATCATTGTCGACGTTCTGCCTCTTTTCCTATGCTTTAAATGCAATTCCAGTCTACCCCCTGAAATCGTTTTCCTGCAATTCTGCCCCGCTTTCAAGTCCTCTTCGCAGCCTTCCTTCAATATATTTTTGGACGATAGCTGTCATTTATAACTCTGCAGGTTTGTGAATTACAGTGCCCCTGAGCTCCTTTCTTCAAATCGCTTTCTTGTGAGCTGGCCGCAAACCTGCAGGATTGCTTCAGGCCCTAATCTGTACCGGCACGGCATGCTGAGCCTTTGGTTAATTCCTCTTCCTGGTTGGAAATGAGCATTAAATTTGCCCGTGCAGACACCTACAGCTAGTCTCTCATTGGTTCTCCCTATTCCTGTTTATTTGGTCAGAATTTGCAAACTGTGCCAAACAGGAGGTTAAAGGCACTGACTCTCCAAGTGGGGAGAGTGTTAGTAAAGTGTCTGGAATTGTGAACCCGAGTAAAAGGGGATGAAAACTGAGATGCATTTGAAAACGTTTCCCAGTCACACGGTGCACCATACTGTGGGTTTCCCATGCATGCTTTAGCTGAAGGAAGAATCGCTTAAACCTGGAGAGTTGGGACCCATGGAATGGGTACCATGCAGTATGACTTCAAATGGTCTGCATTTGCTCATCGAACCTCACCAATGCTATCAGCCCGAAGTGTCCAACCTTATGTCTCACTCAGCTCTGGGTTCAGATGAGGTAAATCCAGGTTGCATCACAAGCCCTGAATGAATTATTTAAGAATTGCTCTCTATTTCACTGTCATTGTGTTTTGTTCTTGTAATTCATTTTGATAATAGGATTTATCGCATTTTCTCTGCTGCCTTCATGCAGCTGTACACACGCTTGATTCTCTTATGGAGACATATAAATCCATGGGTTTGAAGATTCTTACTAGTCAGGTGTATACCTAGGCATTGAATAGAGGGTGTTTAGCCCATTTCGTTTAGCAAGGGGTAGGTCTTTTCTATTACGTATTTGACGTATGGAAAGGTATCTGTGCTAACTTCTATCTCTGGTTTTATGCAGCACCCCAACTCACCTTTCCCGTTATGCAAACATAAGTTGGTTTTCTAAATTTGAGACCCTGTTCTGTTTTGTAATTCAGTTCATGTGTAGCCAAGATTACATTCCGTGCATTAGTGATGTCTTATGATGTTTCATTTTCTGTGTGACTTATTTCACTTAGAATCATCGTACCTGAATCCACTCATTATGCCACGACGGGCCAGATGACATAGATTTCATTGGTGAGTGATATTCCATTGTACGTACGTACCACAACTTCTTTATCCATTTTTCGCTTTCTGGGATATTTAACTTGTACCGTAGACGAGGTTCTTGTAAACAGAGCCGTCTGAAACTTTGGGGTGGCTGTGTGTTTTTGATTTTAATTTCCCTAAGCTATAGGACCATAAGTGGAAGTGCCGTAGGCTCCGTTGCTTTGTTTTTTGGTGTTTCAGGAAACACCATACACTTCTCCAGAGTGGCTGTTGGCAATTTACATCCCACCCATCAGCATAACAAGGCTCCGTGTTCTCCATGGCCTGTGCTGCATTTCTGTATTTTACACTTTTTTGAGATGGCCCTTTTGACCGGGGGGCAGTGAGACTTCATTGTAGTGCAGATTTCTTTAACATGCTTGCTTGGTTGGCCAAAAAGGGCATGAACGCATACGCCCTTTTTGGCCCAGTGCATCATTTTCGACGTTCTGCCTCTTTTCCTATGCTTTAAATGGAATTCCAGTCTACCCCCTGAAATCGTTCTCCTGCAATTCTGCCCCGCTTTCCAGTCCTCTTCGCAGCCTTCCTTCAATATATTTTCGGACGATAGCTGTCATTTATAACTCTGCAGGTTTGTGAATTACCATGCCCCTGTGCTCCTTTCTTGAAATTGCTTTCTTGTGAGCTGGCCGCAAACCCGCAGGATTGCTTCAGGCCCTAATCTGGTTCCTGCACGGCATGCTGAGCCTTTGGTTAATTCCTCTTCCTGGTTGGAAATGAGCATTAAATTTGCCCGTGCAGACACCTACAGCTAGTCTCTCATTGGTTCTCCCTAATCCTGTTCATCTTGCGCAGAAATTGCAAACTGTGCCAAACAGGAGGTTAAAGGCACTGACTCTCCAAGTGGGGAGAGTGTTAGTAAAGGGTCAGGAATTGTGAACCCGAGTAAAAGGGGACAAAAACTGAGATGCATTTGAAAACGTTTCCCGGTCACATGGTGCACCATACTGTGGGTTTCCCATGCATGCTTTAGCTGAAGGAAGAATCACTTAAACCTGGAGAGTTGGGACCCATGGAATGGGTACCATGCAGTATGACTTCAACTGGTCTGCATTTCCTCATCGAACCTCAACAATGCTATCAGCCCGAAGTGTCCAACCTTATGTCTCACTCAGCTCTGGGTTTTGATGAGGTAAATCCAGGTTGCATCACAAGCCCTGAATGAATTATTTAAGGATTGCTCTCTATTTCACTGTCATTGTGTTTTGTTTTTGTAATTCATTTTGATAGTTGGATTTATCGGATTTTCTCTGCTGTCTTCATGCAGCTGTACACACGCTTGATTTTCTTATGGAGACATATAAATCCATGGGTTTCAAGATTCTTTCTAGTCAGGTGTATTCCCAGGCGTGGAATATAGGGTGTTTAGCCCATTTCGTTGAGCAAGGGGTAGGTTTGACTATTACATATTTGACGTATGGAATGGTATCTGTGCTAATTTCTAACTCTGGTTTTATGCAGCACCCCAACTCACCTTTCCCCTTACGCAAACATAAGTTGGTTTTCTAAATTTGAGACCCTGTTCTGTTTTGTAATTCAGTTCATGTGTAGCCAAGATTACATTCGGTGTATTAGTGATATCTTATGATGTTTCATTTTCTGTGTGACTTATTTCACTTAGAATCATCGTACCTGAATCCACTCATTAAGCCACGAAGGTCCAGATGACATAGATTTCATTGGTGAGTGATATTCCATTGTACGTACGTACCAAAACTTCTTTATCCATTTCTCGCTTTCTGGGATATTTAACTTGTACCGTAGACGAGGTTCTTGTAAACAGAGCCGTCTGAAACTTTGGGGTGGCTCTGTGTTTTTGATTTTAATTTCCCTAAGCTATAGGACCATAAGTGGAAGTGCCGTAGGCTCCGTTGCTTTGTTTTTTAGGTGTTTCAGGAAACACCATACACTTCTCCAGAGTGGCTGTTGGCAATTTACATCCCACCCATCAGCATAACAAGGCTCCCTGTTCTCCATGGCCTGTGCTGCATTTCTGGATTTTACACTTTTTTCAGATGGCCCTTTTGACCGTGGGGCAGTGAGACTTCATTGTAGTGCAGATTTCTTTAACATGCTTGCTTGGTTGGCCAAAAAGGGCGTATGCGTTTTTTCCTGAATATATTCAGGAAAAAACGCATACGCCCTTTTTGGCCAAGTGCATCATTGTCGACGTTCTGCCTCTTTTCCTATGCTTTAAATGCAATTCCAGTCTACCCCCTGAAATCGTTTTCCTGCAATTCTGCCCCGCTTTCAAGTCCTCTTCGCAGCCTTCCTTCAATATATTTTCGGACGATAGCTGTCATTTATAACTCTGCAGGTTTGTGAATTACAATGCCCCTGAGCTCCTTTCTTCAAATCGCTTTCTTGTGAGCTGGCCGCAAACCCGCAGGATTGCTTCAGGCCCTAATCTGGTTCCTGCACGGCATGCTGAGCCTTTGGTTAATTCCTCTTCCTGGTTGGAAATGAGCGTTAAATTTGCCCGTGCAGACACCTACAGCTAGTCTCTCATTGGTTCTCCCTATTCCTGTTCATCTTGCGCAGAAATTGCAAACTGTGCCAAACAGGAGGTTAAAGGCACTGACTCTCCAGGTGGGGAGAGTGTTAGTAAAGGGTCTGGAATTGTGAACCCGAGTAAAAGGGGACAAAAACTGAGATGCATTTGAAAACGTTTCCCGGTCACATGGTGCACCATACTGTGGGTTTCCCATGCATGCTTTAGCTGAAGGTAGAATCACTTAAACCTGGAGAGTTGGGACCCATGGAATGGGTACCAGGCAGTATGATTTCAAATGGTCTGCATTTGCTCATCGAACCTCACCAATGCTAACAGCCCGAAGTGTCCAACCTTATGTCTCACTCAGCTCTGGGTTTAGATGAGGTAAATCCAGGTTGCATCACAAGCCCTGAATGAATTATTTAAGAATTGCTCTCTATTTCACTGTCATTGTGTTTTGTTTTTTAATTCATTTTGATAATGGGATTTATCAGATTTTCTCTGCTGCCTTCATGCAGCTGTACACAGGCTTGATTCACTTATGGAGACATATAAATCCATGGGTTTGAAGATTCTTACTAGTCAGGTGTATTCCTAGTCGTTGAATATAGTGTGTTTAGCCCATTTCGTTGAGCAAGGGGTATGTCTTGACTATTACGTATTTGACATATGGAATGGTATCTGTGCTAATTTCTAACTCTGGTTTTATGCAGCACCCCAACTCACCTTTCCCCTTACGCAAACATAAGTTGGTTTTCAAAATTTGAGACCCTGTTCTGTTTTGTAATTCAGTTCATGTGTAGCCAAGATTACATTCGGTGTATTAGTGATATCTTACGATGTTTCATTTTCTGTGTGACTTATTTCACTTAGAATCATCGTACCTGAATCCACTCATTATGCCACGACGGGCCAGATGACATAGAATTCATTGGTGAGTGATATTCCATTGTACGTACGTACCACAACTTCTTTATCCATTTTTCGCTTTCTGGGATATTTAACTTGTACCGTAGACGAGGTTCTTGTAAACAGAGCCATCTGAAACTTTGGGTGGCTGTGTGTTTTTTATTTTAATTTCCCTAAGCTATAGGACCATAAGTGGAAGTGCCGTAGGCTCCGTTGCTTTGTTTTTTAGGTGTTTCAGGAAACACCATACACTTCTCCAGAGTGGCTCTTGGCAATTTACATCCCACCCATCAGCATAACAAGGCTCCCTGTTCTCCATGGCCTGTGCTGCATTTCTGGATTTTGCACTTTTTTCAGATGGCCCTTTTGAACGGGGGGCAGTGAGACTTCATTGTAGTGCAGATTTCTTTAATATGCTTGCTTGGTTGGCCAAAAAGGGCCTATGCGTTTTTTCCTGAATATATTGAGGAAAAAACGCATACGCCCTTTTTGGCCAAGTGCATCATTGTCGACGTTCTGCCTCTTTTCCTATGATTTAAATGCAATTCCAGTCTACCCCCTGAAATCGTTTTCCAGCAATTCTGCCCTGCTTTCAAGTCCTCTTCGCAGCCTTCCTTCAATATATTTTTGGACGATAGCTGTCATTTATAACTCTGCAGGTTTGTGAATTACAGTGCCCCTGAGCTCCTTTCTTCAAATCGCTTTCTTGTGAGCTGACCGCAAACCAGCAGGATTGCTTCAGGCCCTAATCTGTTTCCGGCACGGCATGCTGAGCCTTTGGTTACTTCCTCTTCCTGGTTGGAAATGAGCATTAAATTTGCCCGTGCAGACACCTACAGCTAGTCTCTCATTGGTTCTCCCTATTCCTGTTCATCTTGCGCAGAAATTGCAAACTGTGCCAAACAGGAGGTTAAAGGCACGGACTCTCAAGTGGGGAGAGTTTTAGTAAAGGGTCTGGAATTGTGAACGCGAGTAAAAGAGGACAAAAACTGAGATGCATTTGAAAACGTTTCCCGGTCACACAGTGCACCATACTCTGGGTTTCCCATGCATGCTTTAGCTGAAGGAAGAATCGCTTAAACCTGGAGAGTTGGGACCCATGGAATGGGTACCATGCAGTATGACTTCAAATGGTCTGCATTTGCTCATCTTACCTCACCAATGCTATCAGCCCGAAGTGTCCAACCTTATGTCTCACTCAGCTCTGGGTTTAGATGAGGTAAATCCAGGTTGCATCACAAGCCCTGAATGAATTATTTAAAAATTGCTCTCTATTTCACTGTCATTGTGTTTTGTTTTTGTAATTCATTTTGATAATGGGATTTATCGGATTTTCTCTGCTGCATTCATGCAGCTGTACACACGCTTGATTCTCTCATGGAGACATATAAATCCATGGGTTTGAAGATTCTTACTAGTCAGGTGTATTCCTAGGCGTTGAATATAGGGTGTTTAGCCCATTTCGTTGAGCAAGGGGTACGTCTGGACTATTACATATTTAACTTATGGAATGGTATCTGTGCTAATATCTATCTCTGGTTTTATGCAGCACCCCAACTCACCTTTCCCCTTAAGCAAACATAAGTTGGTTTTCTAAATTTGAGACCCTGTTCTGTTTTGTAATTCAGTTCATGTGTAGCCAAGATTACATTCGGTGTATTAGTGATATCTTATGATATTTCATTTTCTGTGTGACTTATTTCACTTAGAATCATCGTACCTGAATCCACTCATTATGCCACGATGGGCCAGATGACATAGATTTCATTGGTGAGTGATATTTTATTGTACGTACGTACCACAACTTCTTTATCCATTTTTCGCTTTCTGGGATATTTAACTTGTACCGTAGACGAGGTTCTTGTAAACAGAGCCGTCTGAAACTTTGGGGTGTCTGTGTGTTTTTCATTTTAATTTCCCTAAGCTATAGCACCATAAGTGGAAGTGCCGTAGGCTCCGTTGCTTTGTTTTTTAGGTGTTTCAGGAAACACCATACACTTCTCCAGAGTGGCTCTTGGCAATTTACATCCCACCCATCAGCATAACAAGGCTCCCTGTTCTCCATGGCCTGTGCTGCATTTCTGGATTTTACAGTTTTTTCAGATGGCCCTTTGACCTGGGGTCAGTGAGACTTCATTGTAGTGCAGATTTCTTTAACATGCTTGCTTGGTTGGCCAAAAAGGGCGTATGCGTTTTTTCCTGAATATATTCAGGAAAAAACGCATACGCCCTTTTTGGCCAAGTGCATCATTGTCGACGTTCTGCCTCGTTTCCTATGATTTAAATGCAATTCCAGTCTACCCCCTGAAATCGTTTTCCTGCAATTCTGCCCCCCTTT
The DNA here is from genome assembly GCF_059928025.1 of Delphinapterus leucas. NCBI lineage: Eukaryota > Metazoa > Chordata > Mammalia > Artiodactyla > Monodontidae > Delphinapterus > Delphinapterus leucas. The sequence continues at coordinate 15,464,619 of NW_028322233.1, read as the reverse complement.
CAAGTCCTCTTCGCAGACTTCCTTCAATATATTTTTGGACGATAGCTGTCATTTATAACTCTGCAGGTTTGTGAATTACAGTGCCCCTGAGCTCCTTTCTTCAAATCGCTTTCTTGTGAGCTGACCGCAAACCAGCAGGATTGCTTCAGGCCCTAATCTGTTTCCGGCACGGCATGCTGAGCCTTTGGTTACTTCCTCTTCCTGGTTGGAAATGAGCATTAAATTTGCCCGTGCAGACACCTACAGCTAGTCTCTCATTGGTTCTCCCTATTCCTGTTCATCTTGCGCAGAAATTGCAAACTGTGACAAACAGGAGTTTAAAGGCACTGACTCTCCAAGTGGGGAGAGTGTTAGTAAAGGGTCTGGAATTGTGAACCCGAGTAAAAGGGGACAAAATCTGAGATGCATTTGAAAATGTTTCCCGGTCACACGGTGCACCATACTGTGGGTTTCCCATGCATGCTTTAGCTGAAGGAAGAATCGCTTAAACCTGGAGAGTTGGGACCCATGGAATGGGTACCATGCAGTATGACTTCAAATGGTCTGCATTTGCTCATCGAACCTCACCAATGCTATCAGCCCGAAGTGTCCAACCTTATGTCTCACTCAGCTCTGGGTTCAGATGAGGTAAATCCAGGTTGCATCACAAGCCCTGAATGAATTATTTAAGAATTGCTCTCTATTTCACTGTCATTGTGTTTTGTTTTTGTAATTCATTTTGATAATAGGATTTATCGGATTTTCTCTGCTGCCTTCATGCAGCTGTACACACGCTTGATTCTCTTATGGAGACATATAAATCCATGGGTTTGAAGATTGTTACTAGTCAGGTGTATTCCTAGGCGTTGAATAGAGGGTGTTTAGCCCATTTCGTTGAGCAAGTGGTAGGTCTTGACTATTACATATTTGACTTATGGAATGGTATCTGTGCTAACTTCTATCTCTGGTTTTATGCAGCACCCCAACTCACCTTTCCCCTTAAGCAAACATAAGTTGGTTTTCTAAATTTGAGACCCTGTTCTGTTTTGTAATTCAGTTCATGTGTAGCCAAGATTACATTCCGTGTATTAGTGATATCTTATGATGTTTCATTTTCTGTGTGACTTATTACACTTAGAATCATCGTACCTGAATCCACTCATTATGCCACGACGGGCCAGATGACATAGATTTCATTGGTGAGTGATATTCCATTGTACGTACGTACCACAACTTCTTTATCCATTTTTCGCTTTCTGGGATATTTAACTTGTACCGTAGACGAGGTTCTTGTAAACAGATCCGTCTGAAACTTTGGGGTGGCTGTGTGTTTTTGATTTTAATTTCCCTAAGCTATAGGACCATAAGTGGAAGTGCCGTAGGCTCCGTTGCTTTGTTTTTTAGGTGTTTCAGGAAACACCATACACTTCTCCAGAGTGGCTCTTGGCAATTTACATCCCACCCATCAGCATAACAAGGCTCCCTGTTCTCCATGGCCTGTGCTGCCTTTCTGGATTTTACACTTTTTTCAGATGACACTTTTGACCGGGGGGCAGTGAGACTTCATTGTAGTGCAGATTTCTTTAACATGCTTGCTTGGTTGGCCAAAAAGGGCGTATGCGTTTTTTCCTGAATATATTCAGGAAAAAACGAATACGTCCTTTTTGGCCAAGTGCATCATTGTCGACGTTCTGCCTCTTTTCCTATGTTTAAATGCAATTACAGTCTACCCCCTGAAATCGTTTTCGTGCAATTCTACCCCACTTTCAAGTCCTCTTTGCAGCCTTCCTTCAATATATTTTTGGACGATAGCTGTCATTTATAACTCTGCAGGTTTGTGAATTACAGTGTCCCTGAGCTCCTTTCTTCAAATCGCTTTCTTGTGAGCTGGCCGCAAACCCGCAGGATTGATTCAGGCCCTAATCTGTTTCCGACACGGCATGCTGAGCCTTTGGTTAATCCCTCTTCCTGGTGGGAAATGAGCATTAAATTTGCCCGTGCAGACACCTACAGCTAGTCTCTCATTGGTTCTCCCTATTCCTGTTTATTTGGTCAGAATTTGCAAACTGTGCCAAACAGGAGGTTAAAGGCACTGACTCTCCAAGTGGGGAGAGTGTTAGTAAAGTGTCTGGAATTGTGAACCCGAGTAAAAGGGGATGAAAACTGAGGTGCATTTGAAAACGTTTCCCAGTCACACGGTGCACCATACTGTGGGTTTCCCATGCATGTTTTAGCTGAAGGAAGAATCCCTTAATCCTGGAGAGTTGGGACCCTTGGAATGGGTACCATGCAGTATGACTTCAATGCGTCTGCATTTGCTCACTGAACCTCACCAATGCTATCAGCCCGAAGTGCCCAACCTTATGTCTCACTCAGCTCTGGGTGTAGATGTGGTAAATCCAGGTTGCATCACAAACCCTGAATGAATTATTAAAGAATTGCTCACTATTTCACTGTCCTTGTGTTTTGTTTTTGTAATATATTTTGATAATGGGATTTATCGGATTTTCTCTGCTGCATTCATGCCGCTGTACACACGCTTCATTCTCTTACGGAGACATATGAATCCATGGGTTTAAAGATTCTTACTAGTCAGGTGTATTCCTAGGCGTTGAATATGGGGTGTTTAGTCCATTTCGTTGAGCAAGGGGTAGGTCTTGACTATTACATATTTGGCTTATGAAAAGGTATCTGTGCTAATTTCTATCTCTGTTTTGATGTGGCACCGCAACTCACCTTTCCCCTTAAGCAAGCATAAGTTGGTTTTCTAAATTTGAGGCCCTGTTTTGTTTTGTAATTCAGTTCATGTGTAGCCTAGTTTATATTCCGTGTATTCGTGATATCTTAAGATGTTTCATTTTCTGTGTGACTTATTTCACTTAGAATCATGGTACCTGAATCCACTCATTATGCCGCGACGGGCCTGATGACATAGATTTCATTGCTCAGTGATATTCCATTGTACGTACGTACCACAACTTCTTTATCCATTTTTCACATTCTGGGATATTTAACATGTACCGTAGACGAGGTTCTTGTAAACAGAGCCGACCGAAACTTTGGGGTGGCTGTGTGTTTTTGATTTTAATTTCCCTAAGCTATAGGAACATAAGTGGAAGTGCCGTAGGCTCCGTTGCTTTGTTTTTTAGGTGTTCCAGGAAACACCATACACTTCTCCAGAGTGGCTGTTGGCAATTTACATCCCGCCCATCAGCATAACAAGGCTCCCTGTTCTCCATGTCCTGTGCTGCCTTTCTGGATTTTACACTTTTTTCAGATGGCCCTTTTGACCGGGGGGCAGTGAGACTTCATTGTAGTGCAGATTTCTTTAACATGCTTGCTTGGTTGGCCAAAAAGTGCGTATGCGTTTTTTCCTGAATATATTCAGGAAAAAACGCATACGCACTTTTTGGCCAAGAGCATCATTGTCGACGTTCTGCCTCTTTTCCTATGCTTTAAATGCAATTCCCGTCTATCCCCTGAAATCGTTTTCCTGCAATTCTGCCCCGCTTACAAGTTCTCTTCGCAGCCTTCCTTCAATATATTTTTGGACGATAGCTGTCATTTATAACTCTGCAGGTTTGTGAGTTACAGTGCCCCTGAGCTCCTTTCTTCAACTCACTATCTTGTGAGCTGGTCGCAAACCCGCAGGATTGCTTCAGGCCCTAATCTCTTTCCAGCACGGCATGGTGAGCCTTTGGTTAATTCCTCTTCCTGTTTGGAAATGAGCATTAAATTTGCCCGTGCAGACACCTACAGCTAGTCTCTCATTGGTTCTCCCTATTCCTGTTCATCTTGCGCAGAAATTGCAAACTGTGCCAAACAGGAGGTTAAAGGCACGGACTCTCAAGTGGGGAGAGTTTTAGTAAAGGGTCTGGAATTGTGAACGCGAGTAAAAGAGGACAAAAACTGAGATGCATTTGAAAACGTTTCCCGGTCACACAGTGCACCATACTCTGGGTTTCCCATGCATGCTTTAGCTGAAGGAAGAATCGCTTAAACCTGGAGAGTTGGGACCCATGGAATGGGTACCATGCAGTATGACTTCAAATGGTCTGCATTTCCTCATCGAACCTCACCAATGCTATCAGCCCGAAGTGTCCAACCTTATGTCTCACTCAGCTCTGGGTTTAGATGAGGTAAATCCAGGTTGCATCACAAGCCCTGAATGAATTATTTAAAAATTGCTCTCTATTTCACTGTCATTGTGTTTTGTTTTTGTAATTCATTTTGATAATGGGATTTATCGGATTTTCTCTGCTGCATTCATGCAGCTGTACACACGCTTGATTCTCTCATGGAGACATATAAATCCATGGGTTTGAAGATTCTTACTAGTCAGGTGTATTCCTAGGCGTTGAATATAGGGTGTTTAGCCCATTTCGTTGAGCAAGGGGTACGTCTGGACTATTACATATTTAACTTATGGAATGGTATCTGTGATAATATCTATCTCTGGTTTTATGCAGCACCCCAACTCACCTTTCCCCTTAAGCAAACATAAGTTGGTTTTCTAAATTTGAGACCCTGTTCTGTTTTGTAATTCAGTTCATGTGTAGCCAAGATTACATTCGGTGTATTAGTGATATCTTATGATATTTCATTTTCTGTGTGACTTATTTCACTTAGAATCATCGTACCTGAATCCACTCATTATGCCACGATGGGCCAGATGACATAGATTTCATTGGTGAGTGATATTTTATTGTACGTACGTACCACAACTTCTTTATCCATTTTTCGCTTTCTGGGATATTTAACTTGTACCGTAGACGAGGTTCTTGTAAACAGAGCCGTCTGAAACTTTGGGGTGTCTGTGTGTTTTTCATTTTAATTTCCCTAAGCTATAGCACCATAAGTGGAAGTGCCGTAGGCTCCGTTGCTTTGTTTTTTAGGTGTTTCAGGAAACACCATACACTTCTCCAGAGTGGCTGTTGGCAATTTACATCCCACCCATCAGCATAACAAGGCTCCCTGTTCTCCATGGCCTGTGCTGCATTTCTGGATTTTACAGTTTTTTCAGATGGCCCTTTGACCTGGGGTCAGTGAGACTTCATTGTAGTGCAGATTTCTTTAACATGCTTGCTTGGTTGGCCAAAAAGGGCGTATGCGTTTTTTCCTGAATATATTCAGGAAAAAACGCATACGCCCTTTTTGGCCAAGTGCATCATTGTCGACGTTCTGCCTCTTTTCCTATGATTTAAATGCAATTCCAGTCTACCCCCTGAAATCGTTTTCCTGCAATTCTGCCCCCCTTTCAAGTCCTCTTCGCAGACTTCCTTCAATATATTTTTGGACGATAGCTGTCATTTATAACTCTGCAGGTTTGTGAATTACAGTGCCCCTGAGCTCCTTTCTTCAAATCGCTTTCTTGTGAGCTGACCGCAAACCAGCAGGATTGCTTCAGGCCCTAATCTGTTTCCGGCACGGCATGCTGAGCCTTTGGTTACTTCCTCTTCCTGGTTGGAAATGAGCATTAAATTTGCCCGTGCAGACACCTACAGCTAGTCTCTCATTGGTTCTCCCTATTCCTGTTCATCTTGCGCAGAAATTGCAAACTGTGACAAACAGGAGTTTAAAGGCACTGACTCTCCAAGTGGGGAGAGTGTTAGTAAAGGGTCTGGAATTGTGAACCCGAGTAAAAGGGGACAAAATCTGAGATGCATTTGAAAATGTTTCCCGGTCACACGGTGTACCATACTGTGGGTTTCCCATGCATGCTTTAGCTGAAGGAAGAATCGCTTAAACCTGGAGAGTTGGGACCCATGGAATGGGTACCATGCAGTATGACTTCAAATGGTCTGCATTTGCTCATCGAACCTCACCAATGCTATCAGCCCGAAGTGTCCAACCTTATGTCTCACTCAGCTCTGGGTTCAGATGAGGTAAATCCAGGTTGCATCACAAGCCCTGAATGAATTATTTAAGAATTGCTCTCTATTTCACTGTCATTGTGTTTTGTTTTTGTAATTCATTTTGATAATAGGATTTATCGGATTTTCTCTGCTGCCTTCATGCAGCTGTACACACGCTTGATTCTCTTATGGAGACATATAAATCCATGGGTTTGAAGATTGTTACTAGTCAGGTGTATTCCTAGGCGTTGAATAGAGGGTGTTTAGCCCATTTCGTTGAGCAAGTGGTAGGTCTTGACTATTACATATTTGACTTATGGAATGGTATCTGTGCTAACTTCTATCTCTGGTTTTATGCAGCACCCCAACTCACCTTTCCCCTTAAGCAAACATAAGTTGGTTTTCTAAATTTGAGACCCTGTTCTGTTTTGTAATTCAGTTCATGTGTAGCCAAGATTACATTCCGTGTATTAGTGATATCTTATGATGTTTCATTTTCTGTGTGACTTATTACACTTAGAATCATCGTACCTGAATCCACTCATTATGCCACGACGGGCCAGATGACATAGATTTCATTGGTGAGTGATATTCCATTGTACGTACGTACCACAACTTCTTTATCCATTTTTCGCTTTCTGGGATATTTAACTTGTACCGTAGACGAGGTTCTTGTAAACAGATCCGTCTGAAACTTTGGGGTGGCTGTGTGTTTTTGATTTTAATTTCCCTAAGCTATAGGACCATAAGTGGAAGTGCCGTAGGCTCCGTTGCTTTGTTTTTTAGGTGTTTCAGGAAACACCATACACTTCTCCAGAGTGGCTCTTGGCAATTTACATCCCACCCATCAGCATAACAAGGCTCCCTGTTCTCCATGGCCTGTGCTGCCTTTCTGGATTTTACACTTTTTTCAGATGACACTTTTGACCGGGGGGCAGTGAGACTTCATTGTAGTGCAGATTTCTTTAACATGCTTGCTTGGTTGGCCAAAAAGGGCGTATGCGTTTTTTCCTGAATATATTCAGGAAAAAACGAATACGTCCTTTTTGGCCAAGTGCATCATTGTCGACGTTCTGCCTCTTTTCCTATGTTTAAATGCAATTACAGTCTACCCCCTGAAATCGTTTTCGTGCAATTCTACCCCACTTTCAAGTCCTCTTCGCAGCCTTCCTTCAATATATTTTTGGACGATAGCTGTCATTTATAACTCTGCAGGTTTGTGAATTACAGTGTCCCTGAGCTCCTTTCTTCAAATCGCTTTCTTGTGAGCTGGCCGCAAACCCGCAGGATTGATTCAGGCCCTAATCTGTTTCCGACACGGCATGCTGAGCCTTTGGTTAATCCCTCTTCCTGGTGGGAAATGAGCATTAAATTTGCCCGTGCAGACACCTACAGCTAGTCTCTCATTGGTTCTCCCTATTCCTGTTTATTTGGTCAGAATTTGCAAACTGTGCCAAACAGGAGGTTAAAGGCACTGACTCTCCAAGTGGGGAGAGTGTTAGTAAAGTGTCTGGAATTGTGAACCCGAGTAAAAGGGGATGAAAACTGAGGTGCATTTGAAAACGTTTCCCAGTCACACGGTGCACCATACTGTGGGTTTCCCATGCATGTTTTAGCTGAAGGAAGAATCCCTTAATCCTGGAGAGTTGGGACCCTTGGAATGGGTACCATGCAGTATGACTTCAATGCGTCTGCATTTGCTCACTGAACCTCACCAATGCTATCAGCCCGAAGTGCCCAACCTTATGTCTCACTCAGCTCTGGGTGTAGATGTGGTAAATCCAGGTTGCATCACAAACCCTGAATGAATTATTAAAGAATTGCTCACTATTTCACTGTCCTTGTGTTTTGTTTTTGTAATATATTTTGATAATGGGATTTATCGGATTTTCTCTGCTGCATTCATGCCGCTGTACACACGCTTCATTCTCTTACGGAGACATATGAATCCATGGGTTTAAAGATTCTTACTAGTCAGGTGTATTCCTAGGCGTTGAATATGGGGTGTTTAGTCCATTTCGTTGAGCAAGGGGTAGGTCTTGACTATTACATATTTGGCTTATGAAAAGGTATCTGTGCTAATTTCTATCTCTGTTTTGATGTGGCACCGCAACTCACCTTTCCCCTTAAGCAAGCATAAGTTGGTTTTCTAAATTTGAGGCCCTGTTTTGTTTTGTAATTCAGTTCATGTGTAGCCTAGTTTATATTCCGTGTATTCGTGATATCTTAAGATGTTTCATTTTCTGTGTGACTTATTTCACTTAGAATCATGGTACCTGAATCCACTCATTATGCCGCGACGGGCCTGATGACATAGATTTCATTGCTCAGTGATATTCCATTGTACGTACGTACCACAACTTCTTTATCCATTTTTCACATTCTGGGATATTTAACATGTACCGTAGACGAGGTTCTTGTAAACAGAGCCGACCGAAACTTTGGGGTGGCTGTGTGTTTTTGATTTTAATTTCCCTAAGCTATAGGAACATAAGTGGAAGTGCCGTAGGCTCCGTTGCTTTGTTTTTTAGGTGTTCCAGGAAACACCATACACTTCTCCAGAGTGGCTGTTGGCAATTTACATCCCGCCCATCAGCATAACAAGGCTCCCGGTTCTCCATGCCCTGTGCTGCCTTTCTAGATTTTACACTTTTTTCAGATGGCCCTTTTGACCGGGGGGCAGTGAGACTTCATTGTAGTGCAGATTTCATTAACATGCTTGCTTGGTTGGCCAAAAAGTGCGTATGCGTTTTTTCCTGAATATATTCAGAAAAAACGCATACGCCCTTTTTGGCCAAGAGCATCATTGTCGACGTTCTGCCTCTTTTCCTATGCTTTAAATGCAATTCCCGTCTACCCCCTGAAATCGTTTTCCTGCAATTCTGCCCCGCTTACAAGTTCTCTTCGCAGCCTTCCTTCAATATATTTTTGGACGATAGCTGTCATTTATAACTCTGCAGGTTTGTGAGTTACAGTGCCCCTGAGCTCCTTTCTTCAACTCACTATCTTGTGAGCTGGTCGCAAACCCGCTGGATTGCTTCAGGCCCTAATCTGGTTCCGGCAGGGAATGCTGAGCCTTTGGTTAATTCCTCTTCCTGGTGGGGAATGAGCGTTAAATTTGCCCGTGCAGACACCTACAGCTAATCTCTCATTGGTTCTCCCTCTTCCTGTTCTTCTTGAGCAGAAATTGCAAACTGTGCCCAACAGGAGGTTAAAGGCACTGACTCTCCAAGTAGGGAGAGTGTTAGTAAAGGGTCTGGAATTGTGAACCCGAGTAAAAGGGGACGAAAACTGCAATGCATTTGAAAACGTTTCCCGGTCACACGCTGCACCATACTGTGGGTTTCCCATGCATGTATTAGCTGAAGGAAGAATCCCTTAAACCTGGAGAGTTGGGACCCATGGAATGCGTACCATGCAGTATGCCTTCAAAGGGTCTGCATTTGTTCATCGAACCTCACCAATGCTATCAGCCCGAAGTCCCCAACCTTATGTCTCACTCAGCTCTGGATGTAGATGTGGTAAATCCAGGTTGCATCACAATCCCTGAATGAATTATTTAAGAATTGCTCCCTATTTCACTGTCCTTGTGTTTTGTTTTTGTAATTCATTTTGATAATGGGATTTATCGGATTTTCTCTGCTGCATTCATGCCGCTGTACACACGCTTCATTCTCTTATGGAGACATATAAATCCATGGGTTTGAAGATTCTTACTAGTCAGGTGTATTCCTAGGCATTGAATATGGCGTGTTTTGTCCATTTCGTTGAGCAAGGGGTAGGTCTTGACTATTACATATTTGACGAATGGAATGGTATCTGTGCTAATTTCTATCTCTGGTTTTATGCAGCACCCCAACTCACCTTTCCCCTTAAGCAAGCATAAGTTGGTTTTCTAAATTTGAGGCCCTGTTCTGTTTTGTAATTCAGTTCATGTGTAGCCAAGTATACATTCCGTGTATTAGTGATATCTTATGATGTTTCATTTTCTGTGTGACTTATTTCAGTTAGAATCATGGTACCTAAATCCACTCATTATGCCGCGACGGGCCTGATGACATAGATTTCATTGCTGAGTGATATTCCATTGTACGTACGTACCACATCTTCTTTATCAATTTTTCACATTCTGGGATATTTAACTTCTACCGTAGACGAGGTTCTTGTAAACAGCGCCGTCCAAAACTTTGGGGTGGCTGTGAATTTTTAATTTTAATTTCCCTAATCTATAGGACCATAA